>NW_028319098.1:11885000-12190625 GCF_062004578.1 Staurois parvus
GCACTTTATTAGACTAGTTATATACCAGAAGAAAGCTGACAGATAAAGCACTTGGAATTGTGCTATTGCTGCTTCAATAAATTGGATAAACCATTGATGTTTGGCTTCATGCTTCATTCTGTGTAGTCTGAACATGAAAAATATGAAAGCCACCTATGAATCCTATAACAGTAGAAAACCACTTGACTCTCAGATGAAAAAGACTCCCATTGAAAAGCATTTATTAATTGTACATGGTTCTTTTACCGCAGAGTGGATATAACTCAAACCCACCCCTCAATTCCAGTGAAGATATTTCATTACCAGATCCCAGTAACTTGGCTGAACTAGATTTCACCTCAACTCCATGTTTAACTGCTGCAGTGGGTAGGGACCACCACCACAATGGTTGAACTCCAACAAATGCATTTCAATATAAATTATTGGTAAGATTAATATCTTATCAAATGTAATACTGTTCCTTATAATTTTCCATGATTTGGAATATGTTTAATAACAAAATTCCTTTAACCAGTTCAAAGTTAACAATGAATGTGAGCAAATTGGATTCAAATTGTTGTCTGTAACTGATCAGAAATAAAATACATAGGGAAGAAAACAGTTTTAGCATTAGTGATTTTTTTGCATTGTTTACCATTAAGTCATTTTTGATGTGACTTTTACATTCTATATGCTTGCACTTACATATTTTTGTTACTGTGTTAGTAAACATTTCAGGATTAGCCACCAGATGTAGGGTTCCTTTGGAATTACAATCAATGTTTATCACTGCTTAACAGCTATTGAGATAAAATATTATCTAAATGGGAATTGCATTATTTTCATTGAATTGGCTGACCCAGACGGCCTGATTTACTAAATAAAAAGGAACCAAATAGAGATAAACTACTGGTACACTTAAATCATGGGTTTGAATGCATTTTGGGGTGTACCTGAACATAATAAAAGAGTTAATGTTTGCAATGTAGGGTGCATCAAAACATCAATAATACTAGCTTTGTGCTCCCTGAAGTGCAGTAGTGTTTTTGTCAGCAAAAACATAAACAAAAACATTAACAAAAACATAAACAAAAACATAAATAAAAAAGTATTGCAATAAGACATGCACAATGCTTGTTCTCAAAGGGATGAAATGTGTTATTTAATTAAAAAAATTACACTATGCTGTTGTAGCAAAAGATTCAG
Source organism: Staurois parvus (assembly GCF_062004578.1). NCBI lineage: Eukaryota > Metazoa > Chordata > Amphibia > Anura > Ranidae > Staurois > Staurois parvus. Next base: position 11,886,186 of record NW_028319098.1, read on the forward strand.
CATATGTATGGGTATTTATCTTTTGAATCTCCATGTGCACATGGGAAAATGGAATCTCACGCACCAGTGGGCATTTCTACAAATGAACAAAAAGATATGTATATAAGCAGAACAACACTCTTCCTGCCACATAGAATCCACTCATATTTTTGCTAATTAGGTTTTCGTTCTATTTCCTTTAGTCTTTATGACCCAGCCCATACTTAAATTGGGCCAGAACTCAAAAAGTTAAGATTGTCTATGTCGCAGGGAAGATCTAGAAATATTAATTGTGCTTAAAGCGTAGCTCCACCCAAAAGGGGAAGTTCCACTTTAAAGACTGGTCCCCCGCTCTCCATTAAGAATTGGCACCTTTGGGGAGCAGGGGGGAGTGGGTACCTGAAATTGACAACTACCCGCTCCCACTTCCGTTGTGATCGCCTAGACAATCGGAAACGGAACTTGTCCATCCCACTCTTCTGTGATACATGAAAGGTCCCAGAAGACTACAGGGCCATTCACAAAGCACAGCGCTACTTGCACATGCGCAGTGGTCACCCAGCTGTGCAGCCACAAGCTGTCACAACCAGGTGTCCACACTGAAGATGCCGGCACCAGGAACACAGGGTGGCCAGTGAAACGGGAGGACACCATGGGATTGAGGACAGGTGAGTGGTTGTTTTTTAAAAGTCAGCAGCTACGGTTTTTTGTAGCTGCTGACTTTTATTTTTTTACATTTTCACTGGAAACCTGCTTTAAGTCACTATTGCCAAGTGAATTACTCATGATTTATTAAAACCAAAATGTCCCCCACATTCTACCCAATCATTGATCCCACCCTGCTCCCTCCTCTCTGTATTTTTGCACCTGTTTTTTTTTTAATTCCCTCTATACATACCTTTTTTCCTGGGGTCTTCTTGCAGCTACATGCAGTGGTGTATTTAGGTTTTGTGCTGCCCTAGGCAACACAAAAATTGGTGCCCCCCCCCCAGAAAAAGCCTGACATTGACCAAGAGCACCCCTGCCCTCCACCTAAGCCTTCCACTACCACTGCCCCCCATACAACAGCCACCATCCCCCATGGCAAGAGAGAGAAAGACACTCACCTTCACAGCTCTGGACATCCCCAGGAACGAGAGTCGGGCTGTGAATACACCATCATGAAACCCACAGCATCTCTCAGAACCCACCAGGTCCCCATGCCACGTGTGTCCCTTCTTCCGCTCCTTCTTCCAAGGGGCAGTGCTGCCCCCCTGAAAAATGCCACCCTAGGCAAATGCCTTGTTTGCCTTGTGGTAAATACACCCCTGGCTACATGACATCCTGGGGTCCTTTTTCTCTTCTCTTCATGGCAGTGGTGGACATCTTGAACACTGCACAGAATAATTCTATGATGTAGCTGGTTTCAGTGGGGGACAGTGTTGGAGACAAGGGAAGTATAGCAGTAAAAGCTGCAAATTAATTTTTTAAAGAGTTGGGCAAGCTATTGAATAAAAAATTGGGCATCTTTGAATGGAGAAGTATATGTGTTCAGTACACGGTTAAAGTATTATTGCCATCTTCCACTACCAACTGACCCTTGGGGAAATACATATGTCCTGGCAGTTGTACCTAATGCAGTAAACACATTTGCATAAACTTTGCTTCTGGTTAATGTGAACTTCTTGAATGTGTCTTTGGAAGAATCCAGCTCATAGTATCTTTAGTAGTGTATTTTGTGATTGTGCACAAATGTAATACCATTCTTTACCCTTGGCTTATTATTTAAATCAATTTCTCAAAATGACGATTTGCAGCCTGGAAATGCAAATGTTGACAAAATTCCCGATTGTTGTGCATCATATTTAAACCTGTTTGGAATATTGAGTCAATCACTGGGTGGCAGACAAGAGCTGGCTATGTACGATTGGAATACAGACACTCACTAAATCACATATTTTAGCAATTTCCTCTGTCTTCTGTGAAATTATGCTAATATTTAAGATGAGTTTCCTCAAGTCTGGGACTTAAATTAAGTCTGTCTGTTCCACTTTTACGATAGAGTTGGAAATCACTTGCAGACAAGGAGCTGGTGAACAGAGGGATTTAAAGTGACAAAGCCACAGGGATGAAACTGATCTGTGAAGGGCTGAAAAACACGACATTCACTGCAAGGATGTTTATTGTTCTATTAGAAGATTAGTGAGGGGATTTATGGTGATGTAATACAAAAAGGTAATATTTACAATGTTAAAATAATGGATATGACAAGAGAAGATGAAATCTGGGGTAACAAAGACAGTCATTAGTTTTAGAATCAGTATGGAAGAGAGCTAAAATAAGACAATTCTTGAAATAAACACGTGTAACACACACAACTATTTTTATAAATAAAGTGGGACTATATGAATTACTATTAAAATTCCCACTTAATCCAAAAATGGGTTCATTAAAAAAAAACAACAGAAAAAACCATGAAATGCATTTTACACAGAAATAGCCTATACACTTAAATTTGACCTGATATTAGCCTCCTGCAACCCCCTATATAGCAGTGCTCCGAATGGGGTAGAGAGTGTCAACCTTTATAGCTAACCAAAGCTCTATTGCTTTGACCTTGCTGTCAGTTAACATTCACACTATGCTTATAGAAGGGGAGAGCAGAGTGATGACCTTAACAGCCTCCTGCTTCTGCTTTTTTGCCCAGTCATGCATTGGAGTTGATTGAGAACTAAACTGTGCAGCTTAACTGCACTAAATGAAATATTGGTCACCTACCTTACTAGGGTAAAAACATTAGCACATCTTTTGCCAAGTAAAACAGTTTATGTAAATGTATTTTAATTATGCATTTACTTCATTGTCTGGAGTTTAACTTTGAGGTTTAACTTAAATTTGAATATATTTGAAGTGTACATATACTGTAACATCAATACAATATAACAGCTGATTTACTAATAGGGAAAGTTAAACTCTTGTATTTATTTTCTTCAAATACTCATGGTAGTATTAAAAAAATTATAATTTTCTTTTAACCTATGTCCTTCCAAACCCTCAGAACAGAGTCAAAATTTAGAAAATCTGCATTCCTTTTAAGTGCCTCAAAGATAAAATCTTTGTAATTTGACATTACAGGGACAGTAAGTGATCCACCCTAAGTCAGGGTAAACTGTAGTTTCTCAAAAAAAGTGGGAGTAGAATAGCACAAACACATAGGAAATGTTTATTGAAGCCACAAATCTCCTTAAATGCAACTCTCGATATTCAATATTTTTTTAGTAGTGAAAACATTTTTTTCTTCTCAAAATGTTAAAATCTATGTAATTATTACAACAGATGACCATAGGTCATCAACATGAGTTGCATGCCTGGCTTGAAAACGTTGTTACCAAGTCACCATTCCACCTTTTATTTTTTATTTATTACATAAAAAATAATTTATTTATTTACGCAGCAATTTACATATATATTGTACATTTACATCAGTCCATAACCTTCAAGGAGCGTACAATCTAAATTTCCTAACTTACATTCATACATGCACATATTTCCAAGATTCACAACATCATTGTAAATATATTTTCTCTGCAGTCCTGTATATATTTCTACAGTATATGTACAGTATATTGTTTACAATATCGCTTAAAGTAAACTCTGATTGATTTACTTTAAAAAAAAAACTCCTGAATGGAATAGCAGGCATCTTCTGGCAAGGTGAGCTACATTTCAGATTGCCCTGGGAGCCCCAAATCTGGAGTCACTCTACTATACACATACAGTATTTACTTCAGCCCAAAGTGGAAGGTTTGAGCCCCCACCCATCTTCTGAGACTTGCTTTGAAGTCATCATGCTGCCTATAACATCAATGGGTCAATAGCAATGCATGAAAGACAAGAGGGGATTGCTCAAACTGCTGCCTGCTATTCTGTTCAAGAACCATATTGTTTAGATGCAAATACATTTAATAGCTGAACAAAATTCAACTTTAGACTTTACATGTTGCTAATTTATTATGATATAACATTTATTGAATATTAAGGACACAAATACAATTGTAGCAGTAGGAGAAAAAGGTGGTGATTTTGAGAAATCAAATGGCAATTCTAAAATACATTCAAATAGCTATACATAATAGCTTTAAAGCATCAGAATGAGTGTACAAGTATGCATGTTAAAAATGTAGAAATATATTTATGTGATTAAACAGCCAGGTAGAAGATCTTTTAATGCTGGATTCCCTTCTGGCATCTTACCACAATTCAGTGACTTTGGTCAACATAATGACTATTTTGCACTGTGGGTTTTATGATATACTGTACACTACATAATTATAGTTTAGACTTCACTGCCATGAGAAGTACTACCTGTTAACGTTTATTTTTTCTACTTTTTTCATCTCATAATATGCTGAACAGGAAATTGCAGTAGCATACTTGCATTAGGCAACAAATTGGGCAATGAATGAGCTGCAAAATGTCTTCAACATGACAGAACAACTATAGTTGGATATGACTAACTACTACTAGCTAATGAACTACTAGCTAATGAACAGGTAGTTTTGCCTAGTCAGGCTTATTGAATACAGGGTTTGAAGAGTTAAAGCCCCATTGACATTAGGAAACCTTACACTAACTTTGCTATTGACAAAATTAGCTAGGGTGTCTTCTGAGTTTGCCCTCACCCCCAGAGCATGCTGCAGTAAGAAACTACAGCACAAAATACATAGTAATGCAATAAAGTTTCCTGATCACATGGTTAAAAATGTTTTTGGAGTCAATTTAAGTTGGCCAGTGAAACAGTTTGTACTGGAATTACTCCATCTTTGTTTGTGAACAACAACTGGTTTGTCATTGTGGAACTACTCAATTTTCAGTCTTTTATTTTGAATGCATACCCCTTTGTTTATTTCATTTATTACAGGTGCTTACAGTATATAGCACTGTCAGTTTACACAGTGCTTTACACATACTGTATATATTGTATATTCACATCAGTCCCTGCCTTCAAGGAGCTTACAGTCTAAGGTCCCTAACTCACATTCATACATACAGTTCACATACTATGGCCAATTCAGACAGGATCCAATTAACCTACCATCATGTCTTTGGAGTGTTGGAGGAAGCCCACACAGACACAGGGTGGACATGCAATCTCTACATAGGTAGTGCAGGGATTCAAACCAAAGAACTCCAGTACTGCTAGGTGGAAGTGCTAACCACTTAACCACTGTGCTGACTGAGTCACTGTGCTGTCCATCTCTTTAACTCATATTCGAGTTGTTCTCTTAGTCAGTAATGTGTTGAAACAGATTAAAATGATCTTGTAGTGGCCAATCAAATTCCTTTACTCTCTGGGAAAAGAAAACCAGGAATTCTAATAGTTACATTGGGTAACATTTTCTCTTTCAGATCTATTTGCTTTTCCCATGTTATAAGTAGTTCTTAATTTGTTTTTATCTATTAAAAAAGTCACACAGCAGGCCTCCATTACTGAGCTTGTACTTTCTATACATAGAGTGCAGCAGTGCCTGTACGCTTGTCACTGCTAGCACTGATAAAAGATAGCCAGGTCAGTCAGTGTGTGAAGGCAGGAGAAGATCTGAGCTGTGCTTTGTGAATGCACAGACATCTTTCTGATGAACAGTACCATCCACCGTTGGCTGTTGGTAATACAAAATACCAGCAAATAATTTTCATAACAGTAAAAAATCTTAAAATGTAAATACATTTTTTCTTTTAAATGTAACCAAATAAAATGTACTTAAAAATCCACTTTTTTTTACATAGATGTCCTTTATGGGTTTAAGCAGCATACATTTCTTTATCTTTATGTCTACTATGACACAAGGCAGCGAGACCACCCACTATAAAAGAATATAAATGTGTCTTAATTTCAAAGCCAAAACACTGATAACAATGCCGTGTCAGTAATGTAAAAAATGTACATATTTTTTTTTACCTTGTAAAATCCTTATGTAAAAAATAGTCCATAGCAGAAATCGAGGCTAAAGCGATTCAAGGTTTACAATAAATTTTCCAAACTCAGTTACAGGGATTAGCTGACAACCAAGTATTTATTTTAAGAACTTGCCAAGTGTAGTTTATCCTCCTTTGAGGTATTCAAGATGCTTATAGTATGCACTGTTAGGCTTGTGTGTTTTCATTTCAAACAGAGACCGAATAGAGACAAAGTTATATAAGTAACTCCATGGAAGCATAATTCCTTCTTGTCCTGCTTACACTTCTTAACTGTTCTTTCACTTGCATATTTATTGGGCATGACAATCTCAAGTACATTCAAAGTGGATAATGTTTTAATCTGTGTGTGTCTGATGCTAACATTTGAGTCTACCTTAACTGCAAATAATCCCCGAATCAATACAATATTCTGTATTTAGAATAGTGCAGATGTGTCAAAAAGGTTTCAGGGTTATAACTGTAAAATTTACAGATACTCTTCATAAAATAACTTTTGTAGACTTTTAATGTAGTTTTAACAAATGTTTTATGTGAAGCAATGTATTATTTTTTTTACATGTATTGAGTTAATTCAATTTTAATACAATAACAACAATTAAAAAAAATTTAAAGAAAAATTGGAGAAGAAATTTTTAACAGATTTTACAGTGTACATTACTCAAATGAATAATTAAAACCTGTGACCTCACACTTGTAAACTTGAAAAGAATACAAATGGTACTTGTCTAAAGTCAGTTGTTTAAATCATGTCAACCTTTTTTTCCTATTTTATGTCCATTATTTCAAGTAACTGAATATAGTGTTTGTTGTAAAAATCCTAATGGAATGCAGTACTATAGGGTAGGTGGTATTGTTATTAATAAACAGAGTGGAAATAATTGATGACTAGTAGAAAGACATTTACATTTAATTGTTTCACTAAGAATAGATCTAGACTTAAACTTTCATCAAAACAGCCAATAACTGGAAACAATGCAATTTAGCTGTTCAGTATTATGTATGTCAGTGCATATTTTTGTCAGTTTGTGTATGATTTGTGTTTGACTTTCTGAAGAAGAAAGGATCAAAACTGCACTTACCAAGTACAAAAAATATTATTCAAAAATTTATTTTTTTTTCTTACTTGGTAAGCTATCTCAAATTGTTTTCAGCTTTATTCAACATATCTAGAAAAACATTTTTTTTCCTGCACATAATTGGATGTTTAAAATGAACATGGCTTATTTACAAAGCTCAGTGAGTATTTACTATGCAAATTTAATAGTGTCTATAATATAGAATATTAATAGTTAAGCAATAGTATTAATTTAGTTATTATGTGTAATGTATTTAAAAAAAATTTCTGTATATTGCATATGCCCCAAACATATTTTTTTTAATAGTTCACCATGTTCTCTTTGGGGAAACAGAATGTATTTTTTATTTTGCAGAGGTTAAACACATGAACAACCTATATAAAAATAATGCAACTTGTGGCAAGTTCTCTTTACCTAAAGAATATAGTTTATATTTAATTCTGGGGTGAATCAGTCATTTCTTCTGTTTCATATATAGTCATTTTTTTACAAAATTCTTGGAGCACATGGTGCCTAATGCTCTGCATACTTTTTTTAATGAAATCGGCCGATTACAGAGGGTATGAATTTCCCAGTTTGGATGCTCATATAAATTAGAGGAGAACCACTCTTTATGAATATGCCTTGATGTGGCTTCACATAAAGAATATATGCAACAAACACTGCAGTTTTTCATCTAGATGTCAGAAACTGTTTATAGCTAGGCTGTAGCTGGTTTAACCTTCCTCTTGTGTTAGTTTCCTGTTACCATCTCTTATGTTAACGGGTCGGTTTTGACCCATGTCTTAAATCAGCTGTAAAATACACTAAAAACAATTATCTATCATCCAATTTGTTTCTCATCTCTTGGTTACCTTGTTAGGCTTCCTTTTCCATTAAAATATTGGTTTTAATATTTTTGGTGTGGGCCACTGGGCCTTTTTTTTGTCAGTATACCCCTCGATTTCAATTAAATAACAATGTAAAATGAACCTCAAGAGAATCATATAAATAAATAAAAGGTTGTTATGTCACCTGACTATTACTGAGGGGATTTAGAACACATCTCTGATTTTTATGCCGTACTTCCCTGGCTTACTGGGTATGTATTGCCGGAAGGGGCATTTTCCTCGGAAAGGAACAAGACGTTCATCCACTGTCACCTCTGGCCCAGGGTTGAACATCAGTGGAAGGAGCTGCACCCATCTCTCCCAGACATCCCTGATGGGAGCAAGCTTGTCAGATCTTGCTCTGGTATCTCTGTTGTCAAAGCTGAGGACTCTTGATATCATTTGAAAGGTCTGAAGTGACATTGTTGCCCGGAAAATTTTTCTGCCTGTCGATGCGTCCCACAGATTATCAGTGGCCTCATTGCAGGATCTGTACACTCTAGCAAGAAGAAGAACCCCAATATAGGCATCCAGGTATTCCTCATCAATGTCTTTCCACATGCTGCCATGGACTTTTTTTCCTTCAAGGTTTGTCATAGCAATGATGACTCTTTTTAGAGACAATGGCATAAATAGCTCAAAACATGTATTGATGTCACCGACTCTCATCACAGCAAACCTTGTGATTCCAGGGGTCATTTTGATGACATTTGCAGCAGCTGCCCTGCCATGTACATCTGGAGGTACTGAGCTCCAACAGATCTTACCATTTTTGGACTTGAATATTTCAGCAAGAGCAGCTTCAGCACCGGTGGCCTCCAAATCAGATGTGTCTGTGTCTTCTGGATGATACTCCACATTGTCTTCCTCCTCAGAAACCTGCTCATCCAAATCACTATGCTCCTCTGTGTCCTCTCCCTCATTTTCACCAAAAATATTATCCAGAACTTGTCTCAATGAAAATCTTCTCATTTTTGCATGCTACAAATTGGAGATGTGCACTCTGCAAGTCACCAATTCTATACTGAATTGGCCTCACATATCTGGACATCCCGTCTTTGTTTGTTTTGTTTTTGTGCAGGTATACTGGAAAACAAGGCAAAATGAGAATCCCCTAAAGCTCACATGATTGGGAGAGGAGCTGGCTGTCAGTGTGCTGGTTGACAGTGAACTTATGATTTCAGTTTTGGCTCTAATTATTGCTTTATAATCTTATTTTTATAACTGGGTCGAAACCGACCCAAACAACACAAAGGTCATAATTTCAACTTGAGCATTTTATAATTTAGTGAAAATTATTTTTAATTTTTTATTTTGTTGAAATACAGGTTCCTGACAAAGTCATAAAGCCTTGATGCAATAAAAAAATGTATATGGTTATTTTATGCATTTAAAACCTACAAACGGGTCGGTGCCGACCCTAACACAAGACGAAGGTTAATCTTTTTTTGTATATTTTGGACTTTTAGTGGATAGATAGATAGATAGATAGATAGATAGATAGATAGATATGGGGTGAACAAAATAAACTGTACATATTTTGACTTAGTAATAGCAAAAGTACAAATACAGGCACCACGGTAAAGAAGAGTCATATTAGGTTGGTGGCCAATTAGATACATGCTATAGCTATAAAAAAGGATTTGTCAATTTGGACTTCAGAATGTGATTTATTAAACCGTCATTACTCAATTAACATAGTCCTGCAAAGACAAAGTCATTGGTGTTCAAATAGCATGTATATCCATAAAACAACCTTAAAACAGAGAGTATGGCAAGCATTGACAAACTACACCAGCTAAAAAGAACAGTGGCCACTTACAGGGTAGTTGATAGGTTGATTGCATTGAATCAGAACCTGTGACTTATCAAGAACTGAGCTTCATATTGTAAAAATGTATGCCTAGATTGTCATTCAGGAACCACTAGTATTTAAGCACTTGCCCTCTAGAGGATTTACCCCCCTTCCTGACCAGGCCTTTTTTGCAATAAGGCACTGCGTTACTTTAACTGAACAATTGCGCAGTCATGCAACGCTGCACCCAAATGAAATGTATGTAATTTTTCCCACAATTGGAGCTTTTTTTTGGTGGTATTTGATTGCCTAAATAAATGTAATTCACAGTCAACTAGTGAAAAAAGTGGCACATGGACTCCACAGTGCCTAAACTAAATACTAAAAAATTGTATATATATAAATATTGAAATATATATTAATCTCCTATCCCCACTAATTCATTATATATCCTCAAAATACATATGAAATTCCTGTATAATAGTATATAAAATACATATGAAATTCCTGTATAATAGTATATAACAGTGACCAAAAAATAAGTGCTCAAATTAACCCACTATAGTGGACAAAACAAAGACAGTGATAACACAAAATAAAGTCCAGTGGTACAAAAATAAATAAATAAATAAAGTCCGTCCAGTGATGAAAAAAGTCCCGAAAATCATATGGAGTTAACAACCATACCCAGTGCTCACAGTGTGCCCCCCACTCGGGTGTGCACTCACTAATTTTGCCTTTATTATACAGAGTAAAGAAGGGGGCTTCATCTGGTGTATAGTGGGAGTTCCTCCAGAATTAGCTCACTCAATGAACAAATGCCAGGGTTGTTCAAGTATCCACTCCATTAATACTCCATACTATAGAACCTGAGAAGGAGAACTTGTCTTCCATCCTGATTGGTGTGTCAGGATCATGGAGCAGAATCAGTACCTGGGATCAGAGGAAGAAGGTCACCAGTTCACCTCTGGATGGGAGATCACATTGCATGATGGGAGATGTAGTCCTGTACCAGGAAACAGATTGCCTATACGTTTTTTATTTTTTGCACTATAAATAAAAAAGACTTAAAATTTTGAGAAAAACTATATTTTTGACTTTTTGGTATTACCATATCCAGTGAAAAAATGTTAAAAATCAAATTTCATCATACATTTAGGCCAAAATGTATTCTGCTACATGTCTTTGCTAAAAAAAAATCCCACAACGTGTAAACTATTTGGTTTACATGAAAGCTATAGCGTTTACAAATGGCGTTTACAAAATCACGTATATATTTATGTGATTTTGCTCACCCATGCCACACTGTAGCAGTATTTCTGCTATAGCGTGGTGCGGAACTGGTTAAGGTTGGCAGAAAAAGATAAACAATCCAATGAAGGAAGCTTAAAGTGGAACTTCACTCTCTCAATTAACATTGACTATCTTCAAACCTCATGCTGCTAGCATTATTAAATAGACAGGAAAGTATATCATATTTACTTGCTTTAAACTTTCTTTTTCTACATTTCTTCAGTTACTTCTTGGTTTCCATGCCTAGGCAAATGATGTCATACATCCCAGGAGCCATCAGGAGGGGAGGAAGGGTTCTCAGCTCAGCCAATGCCTGAGCTAAGGGCAGATGAATTCCAGGAAGTAAATGTTACTTGAGTCATCTGCCTTTATTCAAGATGGTCACTGTGAGAAATGCCAGGGAGTATTTTTCAAAATTAAAACACATTTTTCAGCAAAATAAAGCATGGAAACATGGATAGATGTGGGAGTTTACTTGGAATATTAACAATGAAATACATAGTATTTTTGGTTTGTGGTGTTCAAGTGGTTGTAAAGGCTGAAGGATTTTTTTTTTTACTTTCATGCATTCTATGCATGAAGATAAAAAGCCTTCAGTGTGCAGCTCCCCCAGCAGCCCCTCTAATACTTACATGAGGCCGATCTCAATCTAGTGATGTGTACAAGAGCAGCAGCTCTCATTGGCTGAGACACAGCAGTGGGAGTTAAGCTTGTAAATGTGTAATACATTGCTCTTTGGTAGAAATAATTCAAGCATGAGTGATTTTTCCTGTGTTGAGCCTTGTTCAAATTGAATGGGCTGCAGTAATTCAGCACACAATAGCAAACAGCAAAGTGTGTTCTGACTCATGTCTTGACATAATACAATATAGTGTGAAGGGGCCCCAATAGTCAATATGGTCAGTGAAAGAAGCCTTCAAAATGAAAACTACTGCAATATATCATATGTAAGCTAACAAAACTTTTGAATGAAACAAAGAATGCTGTGGCTTTATAAAAATGCTTTGTGTGTGTATATATATATATATATATATATATATATATATATATATATACAGTGGGGATCGAAAGTTTGGGCACCCCAGCTAAAAATTTGTATTAATGTGCATAAAGAAGCCAAGGAAAGATGGAATAATCTCCAAAAGGCATCAAATTACAGATTAGACATTCTTATAATATGTCAACAAAAGTTAAATTTTATTTCCATCATTTACACTTTCAAAATAACAGAAAACAAAAAAATGGCGTCTGCAAAAGTTTGGGCACCCTGCAGAATTTATAGCATGCACTACCCCCTTTGCCAAGCTGAGACCTGCCAGTGTCATGGATTGTTCTCAATCATCGTCTGGGAAGACCAGGTGATGTCAATCTCAAAGGTTTTAAATGCCCAGACTCATCTGACCTTGCCCCAACAATCAGCACCATGGGTTCTTCTAAGCAGTTGTCTAGAAAACTGAAACTGAAAATAGTTGACGCTCACAAAGCTGCAGAAGGCTATAAGAAGATAGCAAAGCGTTTCCAGATGTCAGTATCCTCTGTTCGGAATGTAATTAAGAAATGGCAGTCATCAGGAACAGTGGAAGTTAAAGCAAGATCTGGAAGACCAAGAAAAATATCAGACAGAACAGCTCGCAGGATTGTGAGAAAAACAATTCAAAACCCACGTTTGACTGCACGATCCCTCCAGAAAGATCTGGCAGACACTGGAGTTGTGGTACACTATTCCACTATAAAGAGATACTTGTACAAATATGGTCTTCATGGAAGAGTCATCAGAAGAAAACCTCTTCTACGTCCTCACCACAAAAATCATCATTTGAACTTTGCAAATGAACATATAGACAAGCCTGATGCATTTTGGAAACAAGTTCTGTGGACTGATGAGGTTAAAATTGAACTTTTTGGCCGGAATGAGCAAAGGTACGTTTTTAGAAGAAGGGGCACAGAATTTAATGAAAAGAACCTCTGTCCAACTATTAAGCATGGGGTTGGCTCAATCATGCTTTGGGGTTGTGTTGCAGCCAGTGGCACAGGGAACATCTCATGAGTAGAAGGAAAAATGGATTCAATAAAATTTCAGCAAATTTTGGATGGTAACTTGATGCCATCTGTGAAAAAGCTGAAGTTAAAGAGAGGGTGGCTTCTACAAATGGATAATGATCCTAAACACACCTCAAAATCCACGGGGGATTACATCAAGAGGCGTAAACTGAAGGTTTTGCCATGGCCTTCACAATCTCCTGATCTCAACATAATTGAAAATCTATGGATAGACCTTAAAAGAGCAGTGTGTGACAGACAGCCCAGAAATCTCAAAGAACTGGAAGACTTTTGTAAGGAAGAATGGGCAAAGATACCTCAAACAAGAATTGAAAGACTCTTGGCTGGCTACAAAAAGCGTTTACAAGCTGTGATACTTGCCAAAGGGGGCAGTACAAGATACTAACTCTGCAGGGTGCCCAAACTTTTGCAGACGCCATTTTTTTGTTTTCTGTTATTTTGAAAGTGTAAATGATGGAAATAAAATCTAACTTTTGTTGAGATATTATAAAAATGTCTAATCTGTAATTTGATGCCTTTTGGAGATTTTTCCATCTTTCCTTGGCTTCTTTATGCACTTTAATACAAATTTGTAGCTGGGGTGCCCAAACTTTCGATCCCCACTGTATATATATATGTGTGTGTGTGCCTGTGGTGTGTATGTAGTAGTAGTAGCCTGGTATTGTGGTTTATGAAACACAATTTATATTAACATAAATGAGATTGTGCAGCAGATAAAATGTCATTCTACCTGCTTTACCCTTCATTATCATTTGAACATCAGAATCCATGTCTTCTATTAGACTTATACAGACATTATATATTTAATAGTAAGCATCATAATTTCTTTATTAATGATACATATGTTCAGTTGCTAGTGAAATCAGTGTATTACCCAGGCATAAAATTGTAACTTTCTGGAAATCACAAAAACATTAATTTTCTGTAATGGTGAATTTCTCTCCTTTTTGAAGAAGCTCATAAAAGGGTGGATGAAACATCTGGAAGAATTAAATCAAAGGCTGGTAAAATCCTCACTGGAAAACACATGTCAAACAAGAATAAAAGTCTTGCGTAAAAAAATGAAATTTTCTCTTTTGAAATTGAAAATTTAGCAGTCAAGATGTATGCTGGATTGAGACGAAAAGCTCCTAGGAGACGTATTGGAAAATGTTATGGGCCATTTTTGGTTAAAGGGATACACTTTCATAACTACACCTCAAGGAAAAATAGAATAAATGTGTCATTGTTCTCAGTACATAATAAAATATTTTGAAAGTAAAGAACGTTTTTGTACACACTGAAGTGCTGATGTGGTTATTGCTTGACATGGTGACCATTAAGTAAATTGCTGAAAAAACATAAAAGGATTTATAACAAATTTTGACAATCCTGGGCCTCATCAAGGACTGAAGCTGTCTAGCCCTGCATTACAAAATAAACCCACTTAAAATAGTTTGATTTTAGATCATTTTATAAGTTTTCATTAGATAAATTTTGAGGATCGCATTGCTAAACACTCCTTTTGAAAATGCTAGTTGACTATCATGTCAATCCTCTAACTTCAATACTTTCAGTTACAGACTTTGAAACAAGTATGCAGACAGAAACAAGTATGCAGATAAGGACTACTTGTATTTCCCCTTATTTTATGGTATACTTGTTCCAACTTAGAGTGGCTAAATATTTTAAAGTGAATTTCCATATACCTTTGTGAATGTGGTAAAATATCAGTTTTTAAAAGAACACCTAATGAATTAAAAAAAAAAACTAGAAGCAAAATTTAAGAATAAATTATTTCCACTTATGATTGGATGGTGGAGGTCAGCACAACTTAAACTAATAAATAAATAATTTGCGCTAGTAAATGTGTATAAATATATAAATATATATAAAGAAATCATCAAATCATAAGTCCAGAAAAAATATATATATGCCAATACCACAAAAAAATATATAAAAAAACTTTTAAGTGCAAAAAACTTTTGAGCAAAAAAAGTGTCTAAATATGAAAAATTTCACCAAAAAACCTTGATAATATAATGGCAGATCATCCATAAATATATCTTCAGAAACGGAAACTCTGCAACACACCGATCCTCATCGATCGAAATAACAGGATAAAAAACTTTGTAGTTAATCGAAAATCCACTTCTCCAATAGATAAAGGACCACCTTCAAACGTATCCATGGGGGGAAATGCCAAGCACTCGAGAGAAACAGAAAGACTTCATGGTGCAATATTATAAAAACCAATTCCTTTATTAGGTACTCAATGCACTTACTCAAGAGGTGTCCCAGCCGACACCAGCATCAACAGCATAACAGCAATCACATAAACGAGCCTGGCTACTCAGCACATGCGCAGTAGCTGGCAGCCAAAAACGTAATGACGTCACATCAATCAAGCTCCGCCCTACGCGTTTCGTCGTCGACGTCCTCACGCTCCGTGAGGACGTCGATGGCGAAACGCGTAGGGCGGAGCTTGATTGATGTGACGTCATTACGTTTTTGGCTGCCAGCTACTGCGCATGTGCTGAGTAGCCAGGCTCGTTTATGTGATTGCTGTTATGCTGTTGATGCTGGTGTCGGCTGGGACACCTCTTGAGTAAGTGCAATGAGTACCTAATAAAGGAATTGGTTTTTATAATATTGCACCAGGAAGTCTTTCTGTTTCTCTCGAGTGCTTGGCATTTCCCCCCATGGATACGTTTGAAGGTGGTCCTTTATCTATTGGAGAAGTGGATTTTCGATTAACTACAAAGTTTTTTATCCTGTTATTTCGATCGATGAGGATCGGTGTGTTGCAGAGTTTCCGTTTCTGAAGATATATTTATGGATGATCTGCCATTATATTATCAAGGTTTTTTGGTGAAATTTTTCATATTTAGACACTTTTTTTGCTCAAAAGTTTTTTGCACTTAAAAGTTTTTTTTATATATATTTTTGTGATATTGGCATATATATATTTTTTTCTGGACTTATGATTTGATGATTTCTTTATATATATTTATATATTTATACACATTTACTAGCGCAAATTATTTATTTATTGGTACACTTTATATATGGTGATTTTTTGCAGCTGGTACACTATTAGTAAGTTATATAATTTTGACCATAGGCGCTATTATTCATTTTTCTTATTACAACTTAAACTAAGCTAAGCTAAATGAAAATTCCCTTGAAAAGTGAAAATCCACTTTTTCAAATTAACATGCATTACTCCTTTAGTAAATTTACCACTTTGTCTCATTGTGTATTAAACTTAGAGGGTCAACATCACAGCTAGACAGCTATACATGTAGCACTTTCAGAGGAAGTTATCAATGACAGCCCCTTTCTGGCTATCAGAAAAGGTTTATTTTAGTTTTGGGTAGAGCACAACGTTTGATAAACCACTGGCTTTTTTAAGAGTATCCAATGTCCTTCCATTCCTGTATAACCACCTCTTTGTATCTAGAAACCTTCATCAGCTTTGCATTGCTTGTGCTACCTGTGTCATCCTGGATTCTCTCATCATAGAAGAAAACAACACCAAAGTTCTTTTTTTACTTAGAAGAACACATTAGACTTAAATTTTAACGTTAAATACCTTGAAAGCAAGAGAGCGGCTTTGCTTAAAGGCACTGAATGGTGGCTGTCAGGGTACATAGTGGGCAAATGTATCTTCACCTTTAGAGGCCCCCTTCCTTTAAGGCAAGCAGGCCTACTAGTACAAAGTTGCATTCATTGTTTAATAAACAAAAGTCTTGTGAACTTTCTCTAGTGGACCCAATGTGGAAGAGAGTAGACATAGCATGAAGCAATGGGATAAATAAGACATAAGCCCCTGAAGAGCAGTCAGGACTGGTGGCTGGCAGCAGGTGTAACCTAAAAATGTATCAAAGAGGGAACAAGCAGCAACAAGAACAAACAAGCAAAGATAAATTACAGTTGGTCAGCAGGGTGACACTATTGCAAGTGAGCACTGAGGCATTGATAGATGATGTTTAAAAAAAAGCACCTTCTGCACCAGGGACCAATCTAGTAGCTGGGAGTCATGTGACCAGCAAAATGTGGAAAGATACAAGCAACAGTGAGCAATCACAGTGCAGGGCTGGTAGGCTGTTGTAAACTGGGACACTGGCCGAGAAGAGAAGCAGTGCTGCACCTACTTGGCTGACAATAGGGACACCAGCTGTCACTGGGAGGAGGGTGCCAGAACTGGACAACAGGGGGCGTTGGAAGAGAGGTAAATATGTAGGCACCCTGATAGCAACATAGGGCCCATCTCTTATGTCCTAGTCACCTTGAAAATTGATCCTATGTGACTCCTTTGGGGGCTTCAGTTACCTTTCACAATGCAAAAGTTATTGATAAGTTAGCTGGTTTCTACCTAAATTGTCTATTGTGTGTATCACTGTAGATTTCAATATGTGATGGAGTCTATGTATGCTGTAAAGACTTTGACAGCACTAGATAAATTAATAACATAGAACATTTTTAAATTGTTTTGTTTAAACAATGTTTCATTGAATACACATGGCATCTGAACACAATAAACCAATAAACAAATCACAGAGTATTCAATTAACTACTGTGCAGTTATTCTAGCATGTGAGGCTGCACTTAATTGTGTAAATAGGCTAAATATTTCCATACAGTCACATACAAAACAAACATTTTGCAGGTCCTTACTTACAAAAGGCAAATAAGATTGCACCAGGCTGTACTGCTGAAATTGAGATGTACTGTAGCTATTAAAATTTATGGGCCTCTGAAGCCAGATTTTGACATTAGTCTGTGATTTATGCATTATGATTTAAAGGAGGCTTCATTTTTAGAGGCTGAGATCACCCTCTAAAGATTATTATAGCACAACTGTAAATTACCTCTATTGATCCTAAAAATGAGTGACAGTATGAGGAGATTTATTGAGGACTAATCTATCTATCTATCTATCTATCTATCTATCTATCTATCTATCTATCTATCTATCTGTCCAACAACCTCTTAAACGTATGTTATTCTTTCATTAGGGCAGCAACCATTTATCCCTTCAATATCTGAGGTTTCAAAGATCAGGATTCCATGATGAATAGGGACAGGGTTTGGGTTTGTCACTACCATGAATTTTACGGAGGATCCAGCAGGTTTTAAATTCAAGATCTCAATGTATTAAAATGGAAATCTTTGTAATCATAATGTAAATATTTACTTTTTTATTTTAGGTGAGCTGGCTTACAAGTGTCAGTAGGGGGGCTTTTGTAAAAGTCACCCCATTCAATATAAAAGGATGAAGTCACAGCAGCCATATCAACAATGAACAATGTGCTTTTTCTGTGATAGGAATAGGTATAGGGAGGTGCAGTGATGTGATACACCTGCTGACCCAAAGGGGGGGGGCTGTGCACGAACTCATTGAGGACTAGATTGTCCTCTGTCATGGGCTCCAGTTGAATATTTTGGGGAGTCAAGCATCTCCTATTGGACTCCAAAATCCCATCAGACCTGGGTGGCCATCCTGGATACAGAAGTGCCTAAATAGCACTCTCTTCATATTCAGATGCTCATGCAGTGTAGGAGTAGGATAGGGACTAAGCCCCAATTGTCAGGGAGAGCATTAGGGAAAAAACCAGACTAGGAAGGATAGCACAGTTTTCCCCTACAGGACATCATTCTCCTCCAGCTTTCTAGAACATACTGTATTTTCTACCTACAGCTTGACATCGTATAGTGACTTCCTGGGGACCCAGAACAAAACAGCAATTCTGGTACTACCTGTAAAGGAAAACACTCCTTGTGCACTCAGCAATCTGTAAGCCTTACAATATTTTATCCTTACCTGAGATGTGCCTTGTTGTCAGTCTATGCCTCTTTGCCTGCACCTGCTTTATCTCACATTAAGCAAGCATGAATGAGATGTCATCTGCTCCCATTATATAGGTGCAAAGATGAACTAACACTGGACAACCTCCCAAATCCCCCAAATCTCCTCTTACATACAGGGTTTCTGAGCTGTCAGCGCCCCTGCAGCCAGTCCAGTGGTCTAGGGATTTGAAATCTCCGCTCTTCTCCCTCTTCGCTGTACAGTGCTTCCAGGTCAGACCAGATTGATCCTTATTGGCCAACCTCATCATACTAAATCAATCTGGTCCATCCCTAGAGCTGCAAGCTGAAGAGAGAGATTTCAAATTCCGGGACTGCTGGGCTGACTGTGAGGATGCTGACTCAGCTGAGGCAGCAAGTAGTTGCTAAAGCCATTAGCCTGGTATTGTTTTTTAAAGCTGGTGATTAGCTTTTTACAGCCATCCAATCACTTTTACAGTGCTTGGAATGCCCTTCAACTGCAGCCACCCTCTGACATTCCCATCCTCTTCCATTCCACTGTGGATTTGGGGACTGCTGTAAGCTGTCAGGTCAGCTGCCCACAGGGGAAATGGAGAAACATCTGTTCCCCAGTATTCTCTGTGACGAATCAAAATGGAAGTGTTTTAGGTATTGTAGTTTGTTACCATTTCACAGGCATGCTCAGTTTTAAATCTTGACATGTTTGTTATCTATTTATTCAACACAACATCATATTTTATATTTTACCAAAAATTGAGTAATATATTGTATTTGTGTGCACTAAAATTAATTTAAATGTATTTTTATTGAAAATGTGCATTTGATAAATGGCTGCTAAATATCATGCACAAAAATTGCAACAGCCACCATTTTATTCTCTAGGGCCTCTGCTTTCAGAAAATATAAAATATTTGGGTGAGAACAAAGGATGTCCGATCGACTGCACTCCAAACAATCCACTTTATTGAACCAAGATAAAACCAATACAGACAGTGGAAATACAGTGGGGGACTGGCAGGTAAATGTGTTTCACGCCAAAGACAGCACTTATTCATTACCACTTCATTAGGGTAATGAATAAGCACTGTCTTTAGTGTGAGGAGTTGTGCTTGGATATTGGGAGTCTCTCCACCTTGAGCAGTGGTAATACATATATAACATTTGGGGTTTTAAGTAATTTTATAGCTAAACATGCTGATTTATATATGTATGTCTGAGAATTTGAAATCCTTACTCTTCTACCCTTTTTCTATCAGCACTTCCAGGATGGACCAGATGGATACTGATTGGTCCCGCAACTGCTGCCACGACTGTGGGAGTGCTGACAGCTCAGAAACCCTAGAGGTAAGTAAAGCGGGGGACTGGTGTGGAGTGGGGAGGGTGTCTGGTGTTAGTTCACCTTTACATTTTTTTCTGTAATGGTGACTTACACTTTAAAGTGGCAGAAGTTTTTTTTTCTGTTAATGCATTCTGTGCTTTAAGATAAAAAAAAAAACCTTCTGGGTGCATCTCTCCCCTCACCCCCCTTTTACTTACCTGAGCCCCATCTCAAACAAAAGATGTGCATGTGTGCCTTGGCTTTCTTGGGTCTCTCTCTCCTCATGGTACATGCTTCTATCAATCAAAGCCAGTGACCCAAAGAGATGAGAGCGGGGAGTGGGGGCCAAGCCGCACTCTGTTGGAATGAACAATGTCAATTCACAGGAATGTGGTTTGGGAGCAAACCTGTTTGAATGCCCCCATAGCAAGAGGCTTATTATTTGGTGCACTTAGGGGTGGGGGGGGGGAGCTAGGACTTCTGGCAGGGGACCTAAAAAGGAGAATTGGAGCTGCTCTTTGCAAAACCATTTCCCAGAGCAGGTAAGTATAACATGTTTGCAGTCAATAATTAAATCTATAGCACTGTAAAAATATTTAAAATATTATAACTTACATAGCATGGGGATAATGTGCCTCATTTCACAATTCAGTGCTTAGTTCCAGGGTAGAATTTATAAATTCTGCCAAATTGGGGACATGTATAAGCCTATGCAAATATGGGCTTTCTAGAAAAATCACAAGAACGTCCAGAAACTTCATAGTAACTGTATAGAAAAAGGAGGCTCAAGGCTTAAAGCTGAACTCTAGGCATCCCAAATACTCAAAGTATTGCAACAATGTAATTAATAATACATCATTAAATGAAAACAAAGTAAATACCTAAACTTGACATGGTGTCAGCCTCTTGCAGTCCCTGTACAGCATGTGTGAGTGGAAGAAGCAGTACAAGAAACCAATCAGTGCCTACAAGAAACATGGTGATTGGAAGAGGAAGCAGAGTGACAGAGAAATGAGCTCATCGCTGTGATGCTTCTCCTTTCAGTGTCAAGTCACAATCTGAGGCAGGCGCAAGATAACCCTGGTTCAAAGGAAGCAGATGAAATTATGTTGGTCATCAGACTGAGGACATCTAGTAGCAGAAAGAAGCCAATAGGGAAATCTCTGGATTTAGGTTGAATATTGCAACAAAAGTTGATTTTGTTATTTTATTTTTTAATGAACTTTTAATTTTATCTTGTTATTTTTGGCTCTACTTTTATATTTTTTCAGAGTACAGGTGTCCTTTAAACAGTAGTATTACATGGATGGGCAGTACAGGAGACATAAAGACTGAACAGGTAAGTAGTGGCACTAACTGCTTTTCTGATTGAAGTTACTATTTAATCTAATTTTGAGGCAACTACATAATTGGAGGTCTGATGAACCTTTGGTTAACACTTCTTTCCGTAAAGATGAAATGTACATGATGTTTTGCAGAATGTCTGGTTGACTTACAGAAGCTGGTACAAGCTAATAGCTAGACGATAAACCAATGTGTAATAGTAACTACTCTATATATGGTTACTAATACAGCCAAATATACAGAGTCTTTATGAAAATATGAACTGTAATTTAATTATTTTTTTTATGAAAATGATCCCAGCTTTGCATTCAGCACAATATTCCATTTGTTTGCTAAGAAGATTATTTTAAATTCAATCAAAGCTGTCTTCAACAAAGAACAGTTTTTTATTAAATTATTTGTGATTGCACAAAATTAATCCCAGCTGCACTAATCAGACAATCTTTTTTTATCTCTTTTTTTTATCACTGGGTTTTTGGAATACATATTCAGTCTTTCTGGTTGTGATACTTGACATGGAGGTTGCAGCAATGTTGGAAAAGTTGACAGTGTTTTCTAAATAACCAATTAAAATAATAGGTGCTGTTTTTTTTAAGAAGTTTCCATTTTGGTTGAAGGTAAGTATTGTATCATTATGTTTTAAACATAGTAGTTTTAAATGTGGCATACATGAGATTGTTCCTAAAGACTGCTGTGTCTCTTGCCAAAAATCCAATGAATGAATAGGGCAGGCGAGGAAAAGTAAGGCTGAAGTGGAAAGGACTAGATTATACTGGCCATGCTCTAGTCAGCAAATGAGGTAGCCTCTGTTTGACTTGCTTCAGTTTCTAATGCACACTGTGAGGAGGTCAGAGTGTGCAGTGAAATCAGGGTAAGCTATTTCTGGAGAGGAGAGGCTGTACAACATTACAAGACTGAAAGTAAAGTTGGAGTTCTGCTTTATAAGTATGGTAGATCTAAAAGTATCTTAAAATACAATAACAATGCATATTTAATTTATGTCTGTGACCTCTGTGGGATTGTTCTCCTTAAAGCAGCACTCTAGACAAAAATAACAGAATAAAATGAATTATTCATTAAAAGATAAAACAACAAAACCAGCTATTGCTGCGATATTCATCTTTAATCAAGAGCTCTCCCCAGAAGTACTTTTGTCTACTAATAGATTTCCAGCATAATTCTGAATCCAGCATAATTCCACCGATGTCTTCTAAGTCCAGGTCATCCTGGACCAATCCCAGCCCGTTCCTGCAGAGTAAAAGAAGAAACAGCACCAAGAAAAACTAATTTCTCCATCACTCTTCTTTTTGTCTTAGCATTTAACAAATATATTTAATAATGAGCTAATAAATCCAGAGCCTCCTTCTACTCTATATATGCCAAGAGTTCAGCTGTTAAAGAGCAACTCCACTTCTGGTGAGAAAAAAAAAACAATCCCCTTTAGGTGATCAATGTACATTTTAACAAATGTTGTACATTTTGTTGATGTGAAGAATTAGCTCTTTGTTTCACCACACTGATTGCATACTGATTCTGAGTGGGAGTGACTGTTTCATTATAATTAGGTGATGCAATTTCTGTGTTCTAATGAGGAAAGATGCCATGTTTGCATCCCTTAACACTGACTTGTATCTAACTATAGACTTCTGAGAAAATCAGTGAGCCAATCGCACAAGCATGAAATTACATTTATGGGTGTGTTCTGTACACCAAGAGTATGCAGAATGCCTCCAGATTGCCATATTGTATATTCCAATTTTACAGAAAATTACCGCAGCTGAGGATTGAAAAAGAACGCTCATTTTTAATAACATTAAAAAATGACATGGCTTGCAGTAATTGCACTTTATATATTTTTTTATTTGCTGTTTTTTTAATGTGGGGTTACCCTTTAACCACCTGCTTTATCAACAGGACAGGAAGTGAAGTGAAATCAACAGGGACACAGGCAGAAATAAAATTCTAATGAAGAATATAACCAAAATCAAGAAATTCAATTTGGCTGGAGTTAGATTTAATGTTACGCTCTAACATGTATTGTTGGAGTAGTGAGAGATGGTGATTAAAACCCTGACAAAGGCTCTAGGTCTTCCCCACTCTAGCCAAAATTAAATTACAGGTTTTGGCTGAGCCTGGGCTTTAATGCATACACAGTTTTGGCAGGATCAAACAGCAATCTGCCTGTCTACAGGGAACCTGAGAGAGGTATAAAGTTCATAAAAATCCCAAGGCTATTTCCAGGTTTGCTAAGTGTAATTACCTGTAATCCTTCTTCATCTTACAGTAAGGTACACTTGTCATTAAGTTTACAAGTTACGATGAATAATTCCCTGACATGTCACAGTATATTCCATCTAGATAATTTGCAAAATATGACCTGTAATTTTCATCATCAAAAATCAGTCCTTGAGATCCACTGTTCCCTTTCCAATGAATCCTCACTGGGAAAATTTCTAGCAGATCACAAGAGGAAAGACAGTGAAGGGGATGGGAATGCTGTGTAAAAGAATTTAGTAAGTAAGGGATATTATCTGAACATACACCAAGATTTACATGATTACATCACCCCTGGCCCAGCATCCTAGTCTTGGGAGGAAATGCTAATGCTGGATGATGCCTAAACATAAATGGGGTCTACCTTCTTTGGAAAAATAAAGAAAAAGCAATGCCAGTAATAGAATGATCTCTCTAAGATGTAATAAATACATTTTAATAGGACAATTGCATAATTAAGATAAAAATATATTATAGTCTAGGTCTGCTCCAAACGTCAATCATCATGAGGGCACTAGGTAAAATTTAAGATCCGTTTTATGGTCTGAAGTTCAGACAGTTTCAATAACCATAGGAAAGGAGAAGTATTATCACAGCAAACTCAAACATGCCTGAAAATGTGCAGATATCAAGCCTATGAAATCAATACACAAAAAAAAATAAGGTAAGCAATGGATGTTGTAGCTGCCCAAAAGAAACTTCCTTTTTTTACTGTGTTGCTTTCCAACTTCTCCATGAAATAATGCTTATAGTGTAAGGAAAACTTTCAACCCAAATTATTACCAGGGTTTAGAAGTAACACATTGACAAATTTCTAAATTCCAAGGATCCAAGGCAAGCCATAGATGACTCGATTTTCTTTCCTTCCACCATAGGTGGAAGGAAAGAAAATTGCTCGATTCCCCATTAACACAGTGTTGATGGGGGAATCATTCCCACAATGCAATTGTGTTGGCAGGGAGCCTTCCCACTGGCAGAAGACAATCATTACTACTAGAGGCTATAGCAGCTTAGTAATAGCATGTAAAAAATCTGGCAGTCTGGTTGTACCCAAGTTGATCAATGAATCAACTTGGGTACAACCATCCTGCCAATAGATGGATTGAATCATCAGATTCATTCCATGTATGGCCAGCTTAAGTGGTTGAAGGTTACCAAAGGCGTGCATAATAAATGATTGTTTAACTTTGTGAATATGTTGAAATATATTAACTTCAATCAATCATTTAACCATGCGCAAGCAAAAATCTGCTTTTTTTTTGCATATGAAAGGTCAACCTAGAGACACATTTACCTTGTTCATTAAAGTAAGGGAAAGTGTACTTTGCTAAGTAAACATTCTCTACAGAGGTAAAATGATTCTCTAAAGCTGGGTATAAACTAGTAGAATTTTGAGCGAAAATTCATATGAAACTTCTTAGAAAACTTCTCAGAACATTTAAATTTAGTTTGAAAGTAGTTCAATGTTTAATTTGTATTTAACATTTAATATTGGAATGAGTGGACTTTCCAGATTGAAAAATCACATATACTGTTAGAAATTTGTACATTCGAGAAAAATTTTCCATGTGGTCAAAAACGAACATTGACTTGTTTCCACAAATGATTATAAAAACAAACAAACATTTTTACAATGTTCTTAAAATGAAAAATGTTGAATGAAATTCTACTAGTGTATACCCAGCTTAAAGTCAAGCTTCAGACTCCCCTCAAACGATAAAACGTTAGCAGCTACAAATACTGTAACTACTGACATTTAAGAAAAGGACACTTACCTGTCCAGGGATCCAGCTCCATCCTCACCCAGGCCAGCTCCTCACCAGTCTTCAGGTCCCTGGTGCAGTTATGTTTGCTAAGGGAAAGCCTTTTAGCTTCACAGCCAAATTCCCACTGTGCATGTGGCAGCCGCACTGTACTTTGTGAATGGTCTTACAGTCATCTGGGAACTGTAACATGTCCCAGAAGGCTGCAAGCAAAGGGTGGGTGAACTTCTGTTCAGATTGCCTAGGCAATCTGGGTGGTAGTGTCAAAGCCAGGTACCTGCTCCCCCCCAAAAAAAAGTTTCCAAAAGTGGGAGAGGAGGGAGCAAGGAGACAGAAAAGTGTAAACTTTAGGTATGTGTGAGTGTATTCATTGATGGAGATGAGTAAAACTTAGTTGAGGAAAAATAAGTTAGTTATGACATGCTTTGATAGGGGTAAGTGTGAAATTATAAGGTCAAATTAGAACACTATTATTACTTTCGTGACATTCCAAAAATAATTTAGTTATTTTAATTTAGGCACTTGAGACCAATACCCAGATGTAATAGAGCATGCACAGAAAATTGCAGGATCATACTAAATTTGAACATAAGCCACAAATGTCATAGTTTCTTAAAAAGGCCAAAGGCTATTGTCAGCTTGACGAGAAAATTGAATAAAAATATTCTGGTATTGTCTGCAACTGAAAGAGATTGGTGGACTTTTTCAAAAAAGCATATAAAGGCTTCCTGTGTTTCCATTTATAAAATAAAAAGAAATGGCCATGTGGAGCATCCAGTAATGGAAGAAGCAGATGTCTGTCCTGGTGTGGTAAAAATATTCTTGCTGTGAGACAATGACAGAACAGTACAGAAAATATGTTTGGTTTAAATGTTCTTTGAATGCAATTCTCACGGCTATCATCACTTTAAATAAGTTTGATTAGATATGTGGACATAGATTCTTCAGTGAGGAGAATTCTTCCAAAAGTAATTATTATGACATCACTCAATGGCGCCAGAAGATACAACTGTCCCTCTCTTGAGGCAATTGAGTAAATGACAATCCTGTGGTACAGCTCTGTCAAATATTAATAATAACTAAATATTTTTGGACTGCTTTCATAGCATATTTTTAATTAACATATGTATTATTATTTATTTGAGCAGTACAAGCAATGACATTAAAGATTGAAATAGGTGTTTATGGAATTACTTAAATTTAGCCCCTACAGCTCCTCTATACCTCTATACCCTAGACAAAGCATTTTTTATATTTCCATTATGGGCCTATTAATTTGTTCCATTTATGATGGCAGTAAATGTATGTATCTGGTACAAAGCATGCCAAAGTTACATAAAAATAAAATAATTTTTTTTAGCGTTTTGTGTTTTTAAGTGTATGTAAACCCAGGAACAAAACACCACAAATTACCTGTCCTATTTAAGCTTTTTTCCTTGTCTTTCACCCAGTAGGTTGACCAGTAACATACCAATGTCCAAACATTAGTCCATTGTTTTAATTTAACCAGTGGGTTAAACTGAAAAAAAAAACTGACGCAATTACCCATCCATACATTTTGAGGCGGATGGGAGAATCCTGCCTGCTGTGTCTTTGTATTCTGATGAAAATCTTACAGGGCAGTTGTACAGAATTCCTTGAATTTTGTGGCACATATTCACTATGTCCTGTGACTAGGCACTGTTGTGTCACACATTTCACAGAGCCTGCCTTTTGAACTATAGAAGTACGGAATCACTGCTTGCAGGCAGCAAGGTAACATGTGTTATGTAGTCCTTAGGAATTGAAAATAAACAGCAGAAGAAGCTACAAAGCATGCAGGAAACCTAGAAAGTTGTGGAAAGAGATAGCCAGTAAGACAGGCAGAACTCACAACAAGAAAATAGATTTTTCAAGTAAGCTTGACGTATTGCTATTGCAATGCTGGTATTATAAAATAAAAGTGTATGCTGTGACCATAGAGTTCCTTTAACCTTGTGGCTCCAACCTTCCCCCAACCCTTTAAGGGTTCTAAAAGTCAGAAGGCAGAGACGGGTCTTCGGGTCATGTGACTGCTCTGATTGGCTGTCACAGCAGTCACATGATCGGAAAGCCAGCTACTGTGCTGGGAGCATGCAAGGAGCACTCTCTGAGCACAGAAAGTAGTTTTAACAAGGCAGCATATATGCGGCCGCTCTGCATTAAGGCACACATGCCTAGCAGCCACATATATGCGTACGGTCGGCATCAAAAGGCTGATAAACGAACTGAAGTAAAACTGAGGTTTTAGACTACTATCACACTGATCTCTAGCAAAAACGCATATGCATTTTTGCTGTGTATTACTGAATTTTTACCGCATTTGCGGTGCGTTTTTTAAAGGACATGTGACTCAAAAGACTCACAAAAAACGCAACACATTTTTGATGCATTTTGCCACATTTTTAATTAATTTCAATGGGAAGGTGCATTTTTGGTGCGTTTTTCTTTTGCAGTGCCAAACTTGCACCATAAATTCACCAAGCGGGAATTTAAAAATTGCAGCAGACCTGCAACAGATCTGTGTGAAGAGTTAAATGAGATAATGGAAGAAAAAAAGGATCATTATGGAAAGATGGGATGCTCCAAAAAAAACTATGTAAAACTGAGGACACTAACTTTCTTCTTCTGCAGCACTTTAAGCACAGTCCTTATAGGGGCCAGTAGGGGACTTGGCTTAGTTGAAGCAGATGAAAGACACAAACTTTTACCAGTAATTTGAAGTTCTTTTAGCCCAGAATAAGATGCACTATGCTCTTCAGGATACCAGACAGTACTCTCTCTTTCTTTTCTGCACTCTCAGCTGACTCTCAAGCACCAGAGGGGTGGATGGCAGCAGCCCGCAGATCACTCTTTAGGATCTCTTACACAGTGTGTACTCACAAACCCTCAAATGAATGGATGCCTCCTTCCAATGTCTGCTAGTAGTCCCAGACCAGATCATCCCTCAGTAAGCGACCAGGTCTCTAAGCTAGCGCAGCTGAGGCCTCACAAACAGAAAGAACATGGCAGAGTTGCCTGGGAGTGCTTGTATTGCTGCTGTCCAATGTAATACTGCTGTGTCCTCTGAAGTTTCTTAATTCTTGTTGTAACATACTGGCCTGTACTCTGTGTATCTAGCATGGTTTTGCTATATTTCCCTCAATAAAAATGTCCTGGTGCTGGCCAGCCCTCCCAAATACTTACCTTAGCCTTGTCTCAATCTAACAATGTGCCTGAGAGCAACGGCACTGTTACCACTGTCTCTCCGCACTGGAGTCAGTGAGAGGAGTGGAAGCCATTGGCTAGTGCAGAGAGACAGAGGTAGCAGTGCCATTGCTCTCGGGCACATCGATCGATTGAGATATAGCTCAGTAAGTAATGCTTTCAATCCAAATCGGTGATGAAGGAGTGGAGGGGTAGGGCAAAGCTGCAATGTGTGTGTCAATGGACGCACAGTGTATGGCTTGGGATTCAGCCCACATGTGTGCCACCATAGAAAGGGACTTCTTATTATGGCACATGGAGAAGAGGAGGAGCCCAGACAACTGGAGGGGGCCCCAGAAGAGGAGAATTGGGGCTGCTCTGTGCAAAACCATTGCACAGAGTAGGTAAGTATGACATTTTTGTTTTAAAAAAAAAACAGCTTTAAAATCACTTTAATGGAAATTGGGCAGCAGCTTTGGAACAATGAGAACAGGGACAGCCCCAGTGGTCAATTTCTATCTGCCGGTTAAAGCGGGCCTATTACCTCTTAAAAAGCATGCATTTAAAACTACTTAGGGCTTTTTTCAAGTTAGAATAAGCTGGGGTTTTTCTGTTGTATGTAAGCTAAGCTAAATGTAAAGGAGTATACAGTAAATCAATTCCACAGCCAATGTTGCACCACCAGAGTATGCTGTCACTTAGGCTGTCAATAAAATTTATACTGTTTTATAGCACCATGCAAAGCTTTAAACATCTTTGAACAGATTATGACTGTAATCTAAAGGATTTGTGCATTTTCAATGATGCTTTTGAAGCTACATGAAAAAACCCACTGTACTTTTTTTTTTTTATTTTGGTACAGCTAGACCAGCTTTGGTACAGTTGTGTACCCCAAGGCAACTTCTAGAATCTCATGCAATTTATTGGACAAGCTCTTATTAGCCCTATAACTGGCCAGAGCTGAACAACAAGATGCACCCCATCCCCTCCATGGACTTCAAAGGGGTTTGCCACAAGTTTGTGGAATTTAAGGAAAATTTGTGAAACAGTTCTTAGACTGAAGCTGAGCAGATTTGGTCTTGTCTAGAGAAATGATGCTTACAAAACTTAGGAAAAATGGTGGTGGTGAGGAATTACTGTTGAAGATAGTGGAAGAAGGTGGTGAGCATTGTAGCCCAATGCTCATTTTTTTGGCTTTAAACCACTGCTGGGTGACTTTTTTTTTTTCACTCAGAATTAGCAACTGACCAAATCCTAAAAAGAGCCCTAAAGCTGATGTTTAAACTACTTAGAAAGTGTATTTCCTGGTCTCTCCCCCCTTTTTCAACATGCTAATGATATTTCCAAGTAAAACATTTCTGTTATCATTACATACCTTTCTTTAGATCCAGTGCTAACCACAACCATCACGGATGGTGAAGGGGGCTGTATGTAGCTTCTTAAAAACACCACAGAATCCTTACTCAGTACTACTCTCAATATCAGTCCTGATGTAAGCGGTAGTCTGACTCTTGTAAGGAGTTGTACAAATATAAAAATGCCTTATTGATGGGTGTCAATCTAGCTGATTGTGTTTGTATGCATACCACCCTAGGTAACACCCACATGCAATGCTGTGCTTCCATGGCTGGATGAAGTAAAATCCAGTAAATGAAAGAAGTTGATGAGGGACATTTGAACTGGGAGGAAAGGGGTAGAGTATTCTGGAGAAGCTCACAATGTGCAGTGAAATTGGAGTAAGCAATTTCAATATAGGAGAGGAGCCTGTACAACTGTGCAAAACTGAAGGTTAGGCTGGAGTCCACCTTTAACACTAAATCCTACCCTCCTAACACATAACAGTTAATCTGTTCACCCCCATACCCTAACAATTAACCTATGAGGTTAACTCCTCCTCCAGAAACATAACCCTTAACCTATTTACTAACACTTAAATCCCTCATCCTCAACCCTAACACCTAAGATAGTTTTAAAGGGAGGTCCTAACATGTAAACTAACCTTTTAACACTTAACTCTATTGTGCTGCATGCATGGATTAAATGCATGGATTAAATAGCTGAGTTCTTGACATTTATATTCATTTGTTTTCTTGATTTTCTTGTTTTCTTGTGAATGTGATTAATCCTACTACTGTAAATCTCAGTCAATTTCAGAATGATGCAGCATGAGTGAGCTCTGTATGTTATTGTTTATGGAAGCACATGATATCAAAGCAAGCAGCTCATATGTTAAGCAAATAGAAAATATAGGGTCATTGAAAATGCTTCCCTAAGGATCCTTCAGAACGCCTAATGACTGCATGATCTACATGTTATCACTTTCTAAGCAGTATGGGCTTAAAGGAAAATAAATGAGATTTCCAAATGCTCTTGGTAAATACATTAAACTCCAAGCAGCAGTATTTTAACCATCTGACCTCTGTAACTAGTTGAACGCCATAGGAGACAGATTACGACATATTGTGAATAGCTGCATGTCCAGCCTTGTCTACTGTCTCGCCTCCTCTACGTTTTACTGCCTTGCTTGCCTGACTCAGTGTCTATATTTTGCCATGTGTTAAACCAATTTCAGTCACAAAGAAAAGCTTCCAGAGTTTGTAGGAGATTTTGTATTCAGAATGTCACATGTAATGGTGTATACATTAAAGTGAAATCACTGAATTATTTTAACAACTGGAAATAAAACGCATGTTACTGCTTCCTGTCTTGAGGTATGAATTTTCCAGGCTCAGACAACAATCACAATATCTAATGCCCTAATCCCACTGCGGGGCAAGGACTGTAAGGTATGTTTCCTTACAGAACCTTCACAACATAAATTAAGGAGGGGTATGTGGGTGCTGGGGTTTTAATTATTTATTATAAGTGAGTAGATTCAAAAGTCTAAATATTGCTGATGCTAAAACAATATGATCTGCAATATCTCACAAAATACAAATACAAACTTTTCTGCACTGTAGTAGGGCCGGAGTATTTGCCGGTACTTTGCACCATCATGCACAGTACAGCTAGCCTTTAATTTTCTCTAGTTTTGTAATCATCACATTAGGTGAAACTATCCTCAAATCATATTCTATTGTTGCATAGCTTCTGGCTTAACTTACTTCATTCTGCAGAAAGTTTGGAGTTTAAGTGATACCCTTTATTTGTTAACTTAAGCTACTTACATGATAAGTTGGGGAATTTGAAAAACAAACAAACAATCATACTCTCCTAGGTGGATGTAGCATTGATCCATGCTGCATCTGTCCCCCCTGACTCAAAGACTGAGAACTGAGCAATCAAACACTACTGATCACTCAGCTCTCAGTCTTCAGTCTTCAGAGAGCTGGTGACTGTCAGCCACCACTCTCCGATCTTTCCCTCAAGCACTGATTGGAGTGCCAAGCTGTGGAGGGGGCGGGAGCAGCTGGCTCAGGCTCTCAGCAGCTCACTGACAGGCTGCCGATCCAGGCATCTGGGTAAAGCCAGGTTGTAGGATTGGAGAACGAAGTGCATTCTTGTGACCCATAAAAGTAGAGTCAAAAGAGCTTTGACCCTACTTCTCCATTAATTTAATTCATGGACCACCAGCTTTGAAATAATAAAGTCTAGAACCCAAAAGAGTACTGTCCACAGGAAAGGCACTATGTTGGCTTAGACATCCACAGGATGTGACATCAACCCACATGCATGCAGTGGAAAAATGGCATTACCCATAAGTTCTTTTACCTTTTGAAGAGATTTTTTTTAATAAAACAATGAAATAGAAATGTAAAAATGTATCATAAAAAATTGACTCTGTTATTTTTTATTCCATATTTTTTTTCTTGGTAACTAAAGCTTCCCATAGAAAAATAAATTCTTACAGATGCTCATTGTTCATGACCAGCCGCTGACAGGTAGACCAATCAGTTGGGATGTTTGGAAAATTTTCACCCAGTCATAGCACCATATGTGTGGTTCACTTGAGCCGCCAAAATTAATTTTTAAAAATACTTTAAAAAATTGCCACTCAACCCAATCCAGTCTATGTGATTAACATGTGTGAGATGACCTCAGCCTTGCACCACACCCCAAGCCACACCCTCTGACGTGTTTTGCCCCACCCAGGGACTTAGTCATAGAGGTGTTTTTAAAAAATTATACAATATACCAGTCCAGAGGGAAAACTTTTACAGATGATTGCTGGCAAAATATTACTTCCCAATTTACATTTAATAAAATAAAGTAGCTTTTTACACATTTCATATTATTTAAATTTGTTTTTGTTATTTAATATAATTTTTTTATATTGTTTTATATAAATTTTGTATAGAGGGGAGACCTTTCTGTAAGGCAGATACCTCTTTTGCCCCCTTATAAATCCGACACTGGATACAAGTATTTCATCTTAAATGTAAGGAAAAACAGATTGTATTAAAAAAATAAATACAAATAAGCCATCTGCAGCAACAGCTACCCTCAGTCTGTTGAATTCATGTAATAATTCCGTATGCGCCATCACGTACAAAATGTACCTTATAAATAATTGTGCATTAAATATTAGGACCATAATTGCAATGAGTCATAGTAGAATTGATTACCCTGGTATTTTTTTGCAACTGTTTCAAATTATGTAATTATGTTATTAATTTCAAAACATACATGTGGGAATAATATTACATTTAATTAGACCTGTCAGCCAATTTTCACTTATTTCCTATTTTCACATTGCAACCTGACCCGGTTAAATATCATGTCCCAGATAAAGGTGAAAGATCATTGTCAGGTGATGTAATGTTACAGTACAGCAAAAACCTCACAGGTAAAACACTTGGTGAATAATTCATTGCAGATCTATATGGAGCCAGAATCACTCTTTAAACAGCAGAGCCACTGTTCTTTGCATAGAAACCAAAGTTAAAATATTCATTTTCATCATCTTTCGTACTAAAATATCCCTTTTTTATGTACAATTAGATGCAATTTGAATAGTGATTAGAAATAATTAATTTTGTAATTTAATGGTCCAATTGTTTGCACTGTGCAACAGGTCAAAGCACTATGCTAGCTGTGCAGTAAAAATGAAATGAAGTAGGTAACATAATAACAGCAAAACCTCTTTACAGTTAACGTACTTTGCAGATTAAATGAATATTGCAGCCTTGTGTCTGGACTCGGGAGGAGGTTCAGGTTTGCTGCTGGGTTGGGTTTGCAGTGAATCTTTCTTGTTTGCTATAACGACAACAGTATGGTTTCATTTACCTGAACACTAAAAGTAAATCCACCACAGCTCATTGCATGAACTGTGGACGGTGGTTAGATGGTAGAGTAAGGACAATAAATGTGCCTGTCCCATGTGTGTTGGAGGTGGAGTAGTTTCAGGGAGAGATATCTGTGTTGGTGCTACTGTACTTCTAACAGAGCTATATACAGTGCTGTATATAGCCTCTGCAACATTAACCACTTCCCGTCCGCCCTATAGCAGTAGTACTGCTATAGGGCGGCATGGGTGGCAAAATCACATATATATACGTGCTTTTGCAGCTCCACCCAACCTGCGCCGCCATTCGCGGCCTCGGCTGTTAATCACCGGGTCCCGGCTGGTGATTACTTGCAGGCGCCCGGTGATTGCCGAGCATCTCCGACAGGGGGGGGGAGAACTGTTTGAAAGCATTACAGTTCTCTCCCCTGTCAGCTCCTGTACATGCAAAGCAGTGTGCTTACAGTGAAGCACTAACACAGAACACAATGTAAAATGGCACACAGCTAACCCTTTCCTGCTCAGTGCCATTAGTACAATGTCAGTGCTTTTTATTAGCACTGATTACTGTGTTGGTGTCACTGGGGATGTCAGTGACACCAAGTTCCCCCCAGAGTCAGAATGCCCGCCACAGTCCCGCTATAAGTCGCTGATCACCGCCATTACTAGTAAAAATAAAAAATGTTTTTAAAAAATCCCAGTATCTAAACCACCATTTGTAAATGCTATAACTTTCATGTAAACCAATTAATTTACACGTATTGGGATTTTTTAGCAAAGACATGTAACAGAATACATTTTGGCCTAAATTTATGAAGAAATTAGATTTTTTAAATTTTTTTACTGGACATGTTTAATAACAAAAAGTCAAAAATGTTTTTTTCTCAAAATTGTTGGTCTTTTTTTTATAGCACAAAAAATAAAAAACGCACAGGTGATCAAATACCAACGAAAGAAAGCTCTATTCATGGTGAAAAAAAAGGACATAAATTTCATTTGGGTGCAGAGTTGCATGACCGCGCAATTGTCAGTTACAATAATGCAGCGCTGTATCGCAAAAAATGGCCTGGTCAAGAAGGGGGGTAAATCTTCTGGAGAGAAAGTGGTTAAAGTAAATTGCAGTGTGGTGGGCTACAGAGAGTGGAGTGACCCCTTCCCCCCTTTTCCTTGTACTCACTGTGTTGCTCAGTGCTCCATCACTGTGAATTGCATTTCTGTGTCTAATGCTAGACCAACAACACTGGTAGTAAATGGGACTTTCAATATACCTCCAATGGTCAAACAAATGAACATTGGCAATTATTAAAAATAATACATT
The DNA here is from genome assembly GCF_062004578.1 of Staurois parvus. Taxonomy (NCBI): domain Eukaryota; kingdom Metazoa; phylum Chordata; class Amphibia; order Anura; family Ranidae; genus Staurois; species Staurois parvus. The sequence goes on from NW_028319098.1 coordinate 11,921,473, forward strand.
TAAAAATATGTATCATTTCTTAAAAACATAGTACATGAATCTAACGCCAATTCTATCATAAATCATATGAGAACTTTATAGAGTCCTTGGAAATCATGAGCATAGGTCAACACATTTCGCAGGGTATCCTCAGGACTTTGGATCTCCACCAAATGGGTTTATCACTAAAACAGTTTCAGAACATAATATCAGAAAATGTATATTACATGTTTTACAATAAATTTTAATAGAATGAAGCTATACATTAATTATCCAAGACATAATATTAAATCATATTCAATACTCTAAATCCCTCTTAGGGAAAGGAAAAAGTAAAAAAAATTGCAGTGTGTACCACTCATTGTATTTACAGGAGATAACCCAACCATTCTTTTCAGGGCAACCTTTTTGTCTTTGTCATTAACAACTTCTGTTGCTATTTAGCTGCTGTTGGTCCCCCTTTTCTAACTTTTCTTTTTGGAAGTGGTGTTTTATTGTAGTTTTATTTTTTCATGTATTTTTTTGTTGGTGTTTGAGATTTATAGTTTTATGTAATTTTTTTTAGGATGGTATATTTTCTTTTTGTGCTATTTTGATAGGGTCTTTTGATTTTATTTTTTTTTTTTTCGAGTTCAGCATGGTGAACTTCTTGGTGATGAAGGCAAAGTTGCCCTTTGTTAACAGTAAACTATTGTTGTCCAGTTTACTGCACAAAATCACAATTGTGTCAAGTTTACCAAATCACCACATCCTCAATACCCCTATTGCCATAGCTGCTAATTAAATTAGACAATTCCCTGTTGTCATCATGACTGGGAGGCCCAAAGGGAGAGGCAGACATTCTTCACATGCAGATAGTAGGGGGACCACAGCATCCACAGGGCAAAGTTATTGTCAGGCAGACCGAACTGCTAAAATAAAACCATTTCACTCCTGAAATGAGTACTAAAAACAGAGACTAAACTGCTGAAATATGACCAAATGACTACTACAAAAACTAAAAAAACACTAGGAGCCAAACTGCTGAAAGAAGTCTGATTAACGACTGAAAAAAAGTGCTAAAGAAAACTAAGAAACTGAATTGCTATATGAAGACTAATTGGCTACTAGAATATGTAATTGAAAAGCACTAGGAAACCAATTGTTGCAATAAAACTAATTAGCTAATGACATAAATAATAAAAAAAAATAGAAACAAAGCTGCTAAACTAAGATGAATTCACTGTTGATAAAGTGCTAAATTAATTAGAAAACCAAGCAGCTTAAATAAGACTAATTGGCAGCTCCAAATTAGAAATGTCAAAGTAGCATGTCTGTACAGGAAAGCAGCAGCTGCAGACACTATGGTTGAGATTTACTAAAACTGGTGCACACAGATTCTGGTGCTGTTGTGCATATTAGTCAACCTGCTTCTAACTTCAGCTTGCTCAATTAATCTTTGACAATAACCCCTCATTCACATCTGTGCGTGTGGTGCCTCTGCATATCCACACAAAAATCTGTGCAGCTGCACCTCCCGCACAGAGGAATTTGGAACCTTGGGCAGGTGCCATTAGTTCTAATGGCATGCCACCTGCACTAGAAATCGCAACCGTACTGGGAACCGAGGTTCCCGTGCGGGCTGCATTTTCCGAAAAAGTGCAGGGACTTCAAACCTGCGTGGCCAGGGGCACGGCAGTCCATTCAAATGAATGGGCTCTCGTCCCCACGAAAAACGCAGCCTGAAGGAATGCGGAGATGGGAATCTGGCCAAAAACCTGGGGACTGATTGGTTACTGTGCACAGCTGCACCAGATTCTATGTGCACCAGTTTTACTAAATCTCCATCTATAAGCCTAACAAGAGTGGCCCCAATAGTTAGACATGTGCACTCTGGCAATTTTCATTTTAGATGCATTCATTCATTGAAGAATTTTGTTTAATCATATTCGTTATGTTGAACCAATTTGTTTTCTGAATTTGTTTCATATCTTCAGCATTTGTTTCATATAGTAGTAGTGAAAAGAAGTCCCAAAAGTCGCACATCACAGCAAAACCCTTTGAGGAGGTGTATGACAGCTTCAACCTGTACCCCAACCAGGCCACAGCCTCCAATGCATTTCTCTCCGCCCCAGAACTTAATCATCCCCACGTTTAAGCTCTGGGGGTGGAGTGAAATGTTTTTGGGTGTGGCCTTGTTGCAGCCTGGGCTGAGGCTGTCATACACCTCCTCACAGGGTTTTGCTGTGATATGCGACTTTTAGGACTTCCTTTCTCTATTGGATTTTATGAGTTGGGATGAGCAATGTCCTTGTCGGCACTCCTAACAGTTTGTCATGCAAGAGGACCTGGTAGAGCCTTGAGTGGCACCTGTCATTTTTGTTGTGGGTCACAGTGGATTCGTTTTGTATAGCTTTTGGTCTGGGAGGATTCGAAAAATTTTGCAGTTTTTTCAAAAGATTGTTATACATTAGTTTACATTAGCTTCTATATTTCAGGTGGATTCGGTATTCATATATCAAAACTCTTCAATATTTTCAGACGCATCCAATGTTTCAAACCTAAAAATTGCAGTAGACCGTGGAACTGAACTGATTGACTGAGACAATTACAAATTCAACTTAAATCACAACTTTACCTGGACTGAATTATCATATGATTATGAAAATTGAATTGATTTCCACATGGGTGTGGACTACTATTGCATCATGTGACATCATCAAAATGAAACAAATTAAACTAATGCATTCATTAATTCTCGTTAAAACTTTTTTTGATCTGTTGACATTTGTTACTATGTCCATTCGGAGATTCGTATACATCTGAATCTCCAAAAATCTAGATTTCGCCTGAAAATCAAAATTAAATGCACTTGTCTACTAATAGTTGACCTCATGAATCAGTGGTTACTTGAGGCTGATTAAGTAACTTTATTAATGTCTGCATGTTTATATACAGAGGGGAGCAGCAGCTACAAGACTACATTAATGACAAAAGTTGTGACCCCAGTAAAACTAATTCATCTTTATAGTGGTCATATTTGTATCAGCTATATTGATACCTTAACGTAGCGTGTAAGAATCTGTGACAGTAGTTTGCTGGGCAGCAATGAAGGATGGAGGTGATGCTGAGTCGTGGAGGGGAGGAAGGGAAGTCCTGCCGATAGGAGGAAAAGTCTTCTCTGGAGAGAGGAGGTTAGAGAAGGAAAGTCCCAGAGAATTGGAGGAAGAATCTGGCAGAACTGACACTAGGTGGGTGAAAAGCGGAGGAGAGAAAGGAGGGAGGAGAAGGAAAGCCCCAGAGGATTGGATGAAGGGTCTGGCATGACTGGCATTGATTGGAAGGCATGGGGAGGAGAGAGAGGAGGGTAGAGAAGGAAAGTTCCAGAGGATTGGAGGAAGATTCTGGTAGAACTGACAGAAGTTTAGTAACAGTGGGAGAAAAGTCAGTGCAAGCAGGAGGGAGGAATAAGGAAAAGTGTTTGCCAGTGGTAATAACAACATTGTACTATCTGTGGTCATAGAAAGCAAAATTGAAAAGTAACAGTGTATATTGATGAATATTTCTCTAAATGGAAGAAAAAGTACATTAATATGAACGGGTAAAAATATGTGTCATGAGAAAGATGGACTGGTGGTGCATTCGATAGAATTAATCTGAAGTGTTAAATAAAAGGCATCTGGGGAAGCTCAAAAAATTATAAATATATGAAAGATAAATAAATAAAATATAAACAAAAAATAATAATATAAAAATATTTACAGTATATTGTCTCCATCCCTATAAAGCAGCTCCAGTCACCGGACATGCATGAGGAGGGGGGTTGGGGTGAAGCACTGAGGAATAGGACATCGGGTAGGCTTTCATGGGTATATAATCCCTCTCAGACACTAGAAGTTGTGTATATATAGGGTATAGTTAAAAAGAAAAGAGTGGGAGGTCACACCCAGGGAAAATATCTTAGTGCCACATCCTATTTGAAGGATATTGGAAACAAGGAAATATCTAGATCTCCTAGATTGTAAGCTCAAAAGAGCAGGGCCCTCGATCCCCTCATGTTTTGCATTGTATTGTTATTGTTCTGTCACATGTTCCGTCCCCCTTTGTAATGTACAGCGCTGAGCGAACTATTGACGCTTTATAAATACTGTATATTATTAATAATAATAATGGACTTTTTAGGCACATAAACTCAGTACACAAAGAATAAAAACAATGTAGCTTTATTATCATATCACATCTAAAACATGGCTTGCATATATTTAAAATTGCAATGCACAATAGAAATACATCATGTCTCCCCCCACCAGCCAAAATCAACAAACTAATCCCAATGGGAGTTAGGTAAAAAAGGTGAACACAGTATACTTCTTTCAGAGGGTGGGCAATATCTAAGCTGTGTAGAAAGCGCCCAACATGTTTCGCGACTGGAGTTGCTTCTTCAGGGACAAGCAAGGCATCTAAAAAAAATGAATAAATTTAAACAGTATTCATATAAAACTCAACAAAAAATTAAAGCATAGGCACCACCTATCAGGCACTTTCATAATTAGACAGTGTGTATCATATGGTAAGGAATTCTTCAAAGCAGCAAACCAGGTCCCCTCAGTCAACCAAGGAACGAGAGGCCCCTCTGTCTGGTAGGAGGGCGCATCAATTGTGCAGTGGACTGATAAAGAACCCCATGGAACTCCCAGGCATTCAGCAGATGAAACACAAAAATCAGAGGCGCAGACTGATGGTCAATAATGTCAACAGAATAATCCAACCAGTAGGGATTAGTAATATAAAAAAGAGCAGGCCTAAAGGGCCACAATGTAAAATATAATTTAATGATGTCTTAAATGGGGAACCCATCTATTTTTCTTTTTTGTAAGTGAAAAATAAACACTTAAATACATTTTTTAAAAGTAGTATGAGATATGTGTTTTATCAAATTATGCTTGCCAGAAGTTTATTAAAATTATGCTCTTGAAGTGTGCACCATAATCTTTTTTTATGGTTAATATCTACTTGGGCACTTCAAAGCCAAATGGGGATGTGGTTTAGCCATTGAGGTCTAAAATAAATTGTATAATTATTGTGTTTATAATGTGTGTCATTTTAGTTTCATTGGAATAAATAAATACACATTTAAATTTTTTAGGATTTCTCCAAAGAATAACAGGGAATGTGGTTTAGTCCATGTGGTCCCCAAGAAATTTTAAATATATAATGTATGCTACGTTTAGCATATACTTTTTGAACCTTCACACTGAGGTCTCAAATAGGTTGTCTAAATATTGATTCTATTGTTCTCTTAAAAAAAAAATTTCAATTGATTTTTTTGCTCCAGCATTTCATTGGGAATGTTTGGCAATCAGGCCAATCCGAAATGGTAGAAATAGTACCTATGAAGTGTGCACAGTATTTCTTCCTTCGTATAGTGTTAATAAATCTCTTTATGCTATATATTGAGTCTGAATTTCTGCTTGCTTTGTGTCAAGCTTAAAATGTGGCATAATAAAACAGCTTAAATATTGTCTGTGTAGTGTGAATGTTGTGCATTGCATCCTTCTCAAAATGCATCCTACTTCAATTGATTCAATGCTTACATTACAATATTTATGCCTTTTGTCTGTATTATAATTGTTATTTCTGGATAAAAAGGTGGACTGCTTTAGAGGTTTACATGTCTGTGTAATATTTCTGCCATAATCCAAAATCATTTTTATTTATGAATCAAAAATGCCTTGTATCTCTCTTCAAATTCAACCTGCTAAAAAGGCTAATCCACTGAAACTTATGGCAAGGTAGGTTTGTGTTACTTTTTGTAAACTTGTCTTTCCTTTGTTTTTGTGATGTTTTTGCCTGATGTCTCTGATATAATTCACTGATTTTTTTCAGAATCAAAAATGCCTCATCTCTCCCTCTTCAAATTCAGCCTACTAAAGAGGCTTACATTATATGCAGTGTATCTCTATATTATTGCTGTTTCTCTATCTGACATAATCCACTGCAGTTTTTATTTTTGGATCAAAATGCCTCATCTTTCCCTCTTCAAATGCAGCCTAATAAAAGAGCTAACATGATGTGCAGTGTCCTGTAATATGTATGCATTGTGTCTCTGACATAATCCACTAAAATGTTTATTTCTTGACCAAAAATGCCTCATATCTCTCTTCAAATGTGGTGTACTAAAAAGGTTTACATGATGTACATTGTGTCTCTGTAATTCTGCTTTGTGTTGTCTCTCAATCTTCAAATAGGACCTACTAAAATGGCTTGCATGTCTCTATGTAATATTTCTACATCATGTCTCTGGCAAAGTCCAATGTAATTTTTATTTCTGTATTTCTCTCCTCAAATGCTGCCCATCAAAAAGACTTACAGATGTCTCTGTGTTCTTGTCTCTGACATAATTCACTGTAATTCATATTAGTTTTTTTTTTAAAGATGACTTGTCTCTCTCTCTTTCTCTCTCTCTCTCTTATATTGTGGACAAAGTGGCCTGCTTACATACTCTCCAGCCACTGTGCTATATATCTGATTATTGTCAGACTACGGCTCTGTAATTTTTATTTCTTAATAACAAATTTCTTCATCTCTGAAATGTGGGTTTGCGGCTTTTGAGGTGTTTTTATGCACTCTGTGTTGACATTTTTTAGATAATTAAGTGTGATATCACAGAGGATCATAGATATGCTCTAAAACATGTTTTGTCACTGTTTGGCAATTGTTATAAAGCTGAGGGATTTACCTTTACTTTATTTTGAAGTGTAAACTCTCCAATAGCTTTTTAGATCTGTGATGTCTACTACTGCAGCTGCTTGATTCTGGCTTATTATGGCTAAATAAAAACCATGTATATGAGGAAAACCTCCCTAAAAAGCAATTGTATTTGTATCAAATTACAATTCATCAGATAGCGTTCCTGCTGCTTTATATAAGCCAAGAAATAATTACATATAAAAAGTATTATGCATACAGGATATGTGATGGTGTTGTTGATACTGTCCCAGAGAATCAAACTGTTCTGCAGCTCCCACTAATAACTTAATGCATCTCTGAAGCATGTAGATTGAAGAAATGGTGTTTCTGCCATGTCACCCCCTATGCCTAATAAAAATGATGGGCCCTCTCCCTGAAAGAATAGTATTTATTATATGTATATTTTTTTTGCATTGGTACATGTCACCCCTGTGAGTGCCCAGTTTTCCATGCCCTTTGTCAATCTCTTGGCTATTAGCCCTGAAAGTAAACAGGATTGATTTTCAAGATTTGCCTCTTACTGACTTCAGTGTGATTTGCACTCTCCCAGCTTGTGGAGATTGTGATGAGTTCACTAGACGTGCAGTTTTTTCATTCCGAATCGAAATTCAGAAATTTTCTGTTATTCAGAGATTCAGATGTATCCGAATTCCGAATTACAATAGTAACGAATTTAAAAGAATCTGAAATAACGAAATGAAATTCAGCCACAATGTGAATCGATTTGAATTTCAAATCAATTTGAAAACCAATTTGAAAAAAATTTGAAAATCTGAAATCAATTTGAAAACCAATTTGAATTTTAAAACAAGAATATAATAAAATAGAACAGAAAATAAAGAAATAGAAAAGAATAGAACAGAATAGAGGGGAAAAAAAGAATAGAAAATAAAAGAATAGAACAGAATACAGTAGAAAATAATAGAGTAAAACAGAACAAAATAGAATGGAAAATAAAGGAATAGAAAAGAATATAATCCAATATAACAGAGTAGAATAGAAAATCAAAGAATAGAGTAGAAAAGAATAAAGTAAAACAGGGCAAAATAGAATAGAACATAAAGGAATATAATAGAATTAATTAGAATAGAATAGAATTAAACAGATTAGAATATAATATAAAATAAAGGAATAGAATAGAAAGGAATAGAAAAGATTAGAATAGAGAATCAAAAATTAGAATAGAATACAAATGTATATAAAAACAATAGAATAGAATAAACTAGAAAGACTATAACTGCCTTTCAAAATTTGAATTTTGAATAGAATGAATTTGAATTTGAACAGAATACATTAGAATAGAATATAAAATAATACAAAAGAATACAGAAGAATAGAATAGATTAGAAAAGACTAAAATACTTTACAAACAATTGTGAGCTGCACTATGGTGATGTGAGTAGTGATCAATAAAAACACTGTGAAAATTTAGCAGAAATAGAAATTTCCAACATGGACACACAACTCGTCATATAGCCCATATACCATCAAAAATACATGTGGATTGTGGATTACGGACTGTAATGTTCAAATCCGTTGGAATTATTTTCAAATCCGTTGGAATTGTTTTTGAATCAATTTGAATTATTTTCACATCCATTATAATTATTTTCGAATCAGTTTGAAATTTTGTATTAATTTGAATTTGAATAAAAGAACGAATTTCAAAAACCAAATTAAACTAATTTAACTAATCGAACAAAATGAAATTAGTCAAATATTGAATCAAAATGAAATTAACTTTTTCATTTTTCACATGTCTAGAGTTCACTGAATGTTCCCAAGTATCAAACCTGAGAAGATTCCCTCATCATTACTTGGACCCTTTGAGTAGTAATAAGAAGTCAAGACTCTTGCTGAAAACCCCTTCACAGATGACAGATGGACCATAGCCCTCCTTTGCCCTTTACCTTTCATACATGCTTCGGCAAAACTAAATCTGCCATAGAAATATGTTAGTATTCATAGAACAACTGTATGAAGTTTCTTTTACTAAGCAGAGCAAGACTAATGGTTGTGTGCAAAGTACATTAGCCCCTTGTAAAGGTTTTCAGTCTGTATGGTGTGAATGTGTTCTGTTTAGCTCTGTTAGGTCAAGATCTTGGTCAAGGCAAACAACAGGAGAGAGATATAGAATTTAGAAGAGATGTAGGCAGCGACACAGCACAGAAGATCAAGATTGCACTCCAGGAATCACTCGTCCAGGTCATGCTCATTGCATCAACTCTACTGACCTGGTAAGCATGGAAAACTGGAGGAAAATTAGCAATGTCACTCAAAGACACATACCTTGTGATGCAGCAATGGTTCCAATACAAGGAACAACCAACAGGCCCAGAAGAGAATTCTGAAAAAGTTAGAAGAATGCTTAGTCAACACTTGACAGAAACGCCAAGCAAGCTACTAGAGGTATGCTTAAGGTTCTGGTTGACTGTGGGTTTGCAGCAATCCCAACCTGTTCATAGTTCACAGACACAACAAACTAATATGTCTGTTCACCACCAGATACCAGAAAAATTATGTCTATCTTTGGGACTTTGGGGGTGGGAAGAGGGAAAGATTTTCCATGTTAATGCTGCTAAAGTATGTCCTGCAGCCTTTTTACAGGATTTCCACATGCCCTATCTACAGTCACGACAAGCTAAATGTGTGTTTTTAACCAGTTGCCCTCCACCCTATAGCAGAAATAATGCTACAAGGCGGCAGGGCTGCGCAAAGTCACGTGTATATATATACGTGATTCACATTTCCGGGTAGGGGGCACGTGCGCCGCCCTATGCACGTCGCCGTTGGCAAGTATGGATGTCAATCACCGGGTCCTGGCCGGAGGTTGTCCGCTGGCACCCAGCGGTCGCCGAGAAACACTGACAGAGGAGAGACCTGTGTGTAAGCAATATAGGTCTCTCTCCTGGCAGCAGTAATATGCTGCTATGTATTTCTCTGCACAGCAAAGAAATACACAGCAGCATGTTTCCCAAGTTAAACACACAGCACACACACAGTAAAATAGCACACAGTTAACCCTTTGATCACCCTAGTTGTCAACCCCTTTCTGCCCAGTGTCATTAGTACAGTGTCAGTGTTTTTATTAGCACTGATCACTGTTTTAGTATCATTGGGTTGTCAATGGCAGTCAGTTCCCCCGCAGTGTCAGAATGTCCGCCACAGTCCCGCTATAAGTCGCTGATCACCGCCATTACTAGTATAAAAAAAACAAATTCCAGTATATATATACTGCCATTTGCAGACACTATAATTTTCATGTGAACAAATTTATTTACATGCATTGGGTTTTTTTTTAGCAAAGACATGTAGCAGAATACATTTTAGCCTAAATATTATGAAGAAATTTAGATTTTTTTTTACCGAATATGTTTTATAGCAAAAAGTCAATTTTTTTTTTAATTATCGTTTTTTTTTTGTTTATAGCACAAAAAATAGAAACCGCAGAGGTGATCAAATACCACCGAAAGAAAGCTCTATTTGTAGGAAAAAAAGACATAAATTTAATTTGGGTGCAGCAGTGCATGACCGCGCAATTGTCAGTTAAAGTAATGCAGAGCTGTATCACAAAAAATGGCCTGGTCAGGAAGAAGGGTAAAACCTATGGAGGGCAAGTGGTTAAAAATCCATTTTTAATGCTTTTCTAGCTACATTTTTTCATAGTCAGTTTAAAAAGGCCTTTTTTGTAATCCTTAAATCTGGAAAAGATTGGGGGGACTACTAATCCCAATTTAGTTATTTAACAGTTTCAACAAATAAACATTTTGGAAACACAAGGTAAGATCCTTTTCAGTGTGTTGGTTCAAAGACTTAAAAATAACCGATACAAAATCATTTCATTGATACATCAATCCAAAAAGCTGCTATAGCAAGCTTCTTGGGGTGTCTTGAGTATATCAGCATTATATAATATCAAATCCAGACTGTTAAGAGAGAAGAAAAAGATCTACATGTCTTGTTCCTCAATTTAGCCAAATGTGAGTTCGTCAATGAAATGAAGAATGATGCCTGCCTTATGACCCCAATTATGTCCATAGTATAATGTATAAATGAAAGGCAGCACAACAAACAGCTTAGTGTTAAACCAATTGTGTATATTATTTATACACATATAATACACAAATCACATACAAATCAACATACGCAAATCAGAACTCACCATCAAGACCATGAAACTAGACATTATTTAGCTGTGCTAAAACCAACACCTGTTACTTAAAGCGATTCTAAAGGGTTTTTTTTTTTCTTTTTTTTTTATAAATAACAAACATGTCTATGCTTTCCTACTGTGTGCAGTGGTTTTTCACAGAGCAGCCTGGATCTTCCTCTTCTCAGGTCCCCCACTGGCGCTTCTGGCTTCTCCTTTCTGTTGGGTGCTCCCACAGCAAGCAGCTTGCTATGGGAATACCCGCTGCTCCGTGTGTCCATTCATACATGGAGCCACAGTTTGGCCTCACCTCCTCTCTCTCCTCATTGGCTGACTGGCTGTGATTGACAGCAGTGGGAGCCAATGGCTCCCGCTTGCTGTCTCAGCCAATGAGGAGGCAAAGACCCGGATCAGCCGAGGCTGCCATTCACATCGCTGGGTCACGATGAGGTTAAGGTAAGTATTGAGGGGAATGGGGCACTGCTGTACACAAAAGGTTTTTTACCTTCATGCATAGAATGCATGAAGGTAAAAAACATTGAGCCTTTACAACCACTTTAAAGTGTTACTAAACCCACAACAGTAAAATCAGTCTGTATATGCAGTAAAGCATGCTTGTTATACTCACTGTGGAAGTTAAAGGGTTAATCCTCTGCATCATGTAAAAAGGATGTTTGATCCTGTCTCCTCTGATCATCCCCTTCTTCTACGTTCCCCATTTCATCTCCTGAAAACAGCATCGGGGACACTCTGAACATGCTCATTTTTGTGTGTACTGCTAGAGAGTTTTTTCTTTTTCTTGGGAGAGTGCATGTGATCAGTACAGGACCAATAAGCATGGTCCTGACAGAGGGTCAGGGATTATGCAATCTCACAGGGCACTGAGAGGAGAATGAAAACTCCTCCTACAAGCTTTAACCAGTTCTCAGCTGGACAGTGATAGAAGTCACAAGGCTGCTGTAACTGCTGATGAGAAAATAGGTTTTCAAGTTTATATTTACTAAAACAATTGCACTTACATGTTCTGTGTATGGTGGGAGGCCAGATATAGTGAATACAGGATCCTGAGTTTACTAACACTTTAAGAAAAAAGTAATTTCCTAGCCCCAGTCTATATTTCCTTCATTCCTGTTTCTCTGTTTATCACTTTCAGCTTTTATCTGATTATGTATATTCCTCCTTCTAGGCATTCCTTTCTCTACTCTTACCTAAAAGGTGATATTCCTAGTCATTTTGGAGGGTCTGAGCCTGGCAAACAAATGTCCATGACATGTCCTTGGCAGAACTGTGAGGTAGAGTGATCAGCGTCCGACAGTTAAACTATACCACCTCTAAAAACCTCTGTAGATTGTGTGCAAGGCAGTTCTTCATTACAGAATTCACAAGCAACAGGGAGCACCTGGAGACTAAAATCACAAATTCCATGTTGGGAATATTGCGCATGCTCATTTCCTAGTACTACATCACCACTAAAATATGGAGTCCCTGTCACAGGGACGTCTTTCTATTCCTAACAAGACATAAAATATGACTTGTTCTCTGAATATTTCATTGGTGCCTCTTGCCCAATGCCAGTCTACCTGTGGCAACTTCATGCACGGTGCACAACCTGGGGGGGCAATACAGCAATACAGCAAGAGCTGTTTGGTCAATAATGTTGCTTAGCTGAGCAAGTTACAGGTTGATTGTTGCATTTATGGATATGATGTGTTTGATTAATTCACTTACACTGAGAATACAAGGAATGGAACAATTCTTCACTCATTAAATATAGCAGATATACTGTACATTGCTGCATGTTCATTGCAAGGTTACTTACCCACATTTTACTCATTACAGTCAACAGAAACTGACAGGCAACATTAAAATGTCAAGTTTCTATTAAAATATTAGAATGACCACTGTGATCACACTGATTTAGGATAATTATGGTGTTTTTATACTTACATGAACTGCCATTATGGAATGCAGAAGGAATGTCATAATATAGTAGTATGGAACATTAGAAAATGTGAGAGTGGAGAATCATTATTTATAATATGCACTGCTATAAAGTTGTGAATAACAAAGAAAGACATATTCCACGCACTTATCGCTGCCTATTGATTACTGAAAGTATTAAAATGTAAGCTAATGGTGTGAAAAAGCATTACAAGCTAAAAGAACCAACAGAAAAAAAAAACAAGCACGTAGGTACCATCAAATACTGATCATAAAGATACTGACAGACTGACAATTGCAGATCAGTATATAACCACGAAACAGGTAACCCAAGGCACTAGACAACTGGATACTGAAACTAATAGACAGTCCAATGCAGCAAGGTAATGCTGAGCAGAGAACTACTGTATGTGTCTTGATTAAAGACAAAAGGGAAATGACAAGGTAAATGGAGCCTCTGAGTGTAGTATGGAAGTAAAAAGCAATGAAATTTGATCAAAACAAACTTAAGTACGAGGTGGTATCAGAAATTTTCAAGACTAGTTTTGTAACACACCAACAGATGGCAGCACAAGGCTGTATGAACAGTCACAGGGAGCAGCGACCTTCATAAGTTAGCGTGCCAAAAGACATTGTCCTGTGTACATCGGGAGATGTGCAACTGGTTCTTTTACCACGTCTACTATTTCATCCTGGACAGCAAGTTAGAACAAAGAGCAAATATGAAATTCTGCGTGAAATCCATGCACCCAAGTTTCATCACTGATAATGATCCTCAATATGAAGGATGGGTCATCCATGGCACTCTGAAGGAGTTCTTGGCAGGCTTCCATGCAATGTTCCTTCTGCTCCTGGGTCAGTAGCCAGGGGATGAACTTGGCAGCACCACGGTGCATGTTCAAATCACATGTGAGGATTGCCTGGACTGTTCCGTATGACACACCGACAATGGCAGCAATGTTGTGGATTGTTCTTCAGCAATCATCATGCACAAGTTGCCGAATAGTTTAGATATTTATGTTGAAGGTCTTCCTGATCTCTTTTCATCTTCCAGTGATGTTCTTCCACTCCTGAAGCACTTGTGCTACTCAAAACACCTTGAACAACTCCTTGCAGCATTGCCATAAATTTACTGAATCATGTCAAATGTCTCTGTGGCAGATTTGCCCAGTTTTGTGCAGAATTTCATGTTTGCTCTTTGTTCTATCTTGCTGTCCATGATTAAATAGAAGGCATGATAACGCATGTGGTCGGAATAGCAGCAGTTGCACAGCTAATAAACCAGAAAGAGAAGATATTGCTCTAGGTCTTTGTAGCAGAATCCACTCAATGCTCCTGATGCAGAGGCGCTCACTCGGCTCACTTCCTGAAACAGCAACAATACAAGGAAATGGCTGCACACTCCGCTAGGACATGATGATTTTTTAATAGATTTTCATGTGAATATCAAAAAGTCCTTAGCACACAGATTAGAAGTAAAATCAGGAGAGATGTTGACGCATTTCATGCTCCATAGCGCTTATTCAAAACACCAGTTGCACAGCTCCCAATGTACACAGGACAATGTCTTTTGGCACCCTAACTAATGAAGGCCAGTGCTCCCTGTGACTGTGCATGCAGCCTTGCGCTGCCATCTGTTGGCGTGTTACAAAACTAGTGTCAAAACATTTTGATAACACCTCGTATATTGCATAGAGGAAAAATGTGTTTTGTTTCGGTTTCATCTGAATCATAGCCGTTATGTCATAGCCATTAGGTTAGAATGATTTGTTTTCAGATCAATTCATTATTTCCGGAGAGTATATACTGATTCCGAATTAATTCATATTTTCAGAAGTTCTTTTATACCTTTATTTTCCTGTTCCTGTTATTTCGGAAGATTGGCTATATTCATTTTAATGTAACAAATTAATTATTATTAATTTATTATGCTATTAAGTTGAATTAAATTCCCCATTCCCAGCTAAATTTATTACAAATTAAACAAATGGTCTCAAATCCAATACAAAAAGAATCTCTGTAACCACAAAAAAAAACAGAAGGCGCACTGACCTAGTGCATTATCCTTATAACATTATTTTACTTTTCAAAAATGGTAAGTATTATATTCACAAAGTATTATACTCACAAAGTGACAATTGCATCAAAAGTGCATCATAAACACAACAGCTTCCAGTCCATGATACGTCATGACAAATGACAGGATAAAAGGACCTCCAACAGGCTAACGCGTTTCGAGAACTTGCCTCTACCTCAGGGTTGGCTCTTGTGAGGGCAGCAGGGCAAGTGGTATCCAAGACAGCCAGGATGAAAAAGTAGCCTAACATTACCTTTGGGCCCACTCTCAAGCGCAGGAGGTTTTGTGTCAGTTATCTAAAAAAAGAATCTCAGAATATTCACGCTACACTCAGTAGAATAAAAATGAATGGATCTGAATAAATTTGGATAATTTATTATGTAGTTACATTATTTTGGATGCTTCAAGCATTAACAAAAGGCCAAAACTATTGCATCATGTCATTCAAATTAAACAAATGTATACAAATTAATTTGTTGTTTTCATTATAACTTATTTTGATTTTGTTGAAATGTATTACTTTTGTGATTTGGAGATTCAAATACATCTGAATCTCCAAATAATTAAAATTTCATCTGAATTTCGATTTGTAAAGAAATTAACCACACATGTCTAATATTAGGTTCATTTTGTTGTTATGTAACTGCTAATTTATTTGTATGGTGTTCCATACCTGTTTTTTCAGCTTACCAGAGGGTAAATATACTTGAATGGAATTGGAATATTACTGAGGGTGCTGGAGCTTGAATTCGTGTCCTAGGTAAACACATATGAACATGTTGTACTATTCTAGTTCTAGAATTTTTGTTTCACGCTATTATTATGTCATCATTATGATTACTATGTGACTATAGTAGTCCTGTTTTTCTGTAGGACATTACATACTGGCAACTGTTGAATAGCTTGCAGTTGGATGTTTTCTGGCTACCTATTTACCACAATAACATCTCTTTTCTTTTATGGCAAGTGTTCTCTTATTGGTTATGCCTGGATGAACACTTTTATATACTTTCAAGTAAGTTGTTATATGTGTATGACTGCAATAAACAATATTGTGCTGCCATTGATGAGATTAAGTTTTGTATCTGTAGCAATGTTTATAGGAAGGACACTATCTTTGTTAGGCAGCACTGAGCCACATGCTATATCTGCTCTGTCCGGGCCTGTGAGGGCTGCCAGCTACCACCAGGTTTATTCGCTCTGTAGGGACATGTAAGTGCATATAAACATCAGGGCTGGATCTAGCCTGTCTGATTTGGAGGAGCAGTAAAAAATGTCAGGGGGGCAGGGGACAGTTTGTAGGACAGTGTATAGGGGTTAGCAGGCAGAGGACAGGGATCAACAGGACAGAAAATAGGGGTCAGCAGTGCAGAGGACAGAGGTTAGCAGTGCAGGGTACAGGAGTAAGGGCACTTAAGAGAACTTCTCTTCCCCACACAGCACATAGCTGAGATCAGTATCCCTCCACACAGTGTGTAGCTGGCTACTGCAGCTGTCAAACCAATCAGGGAATTTCACAGGTCAGAACTGCAACTGCAGCCAGCTACACATCATGTTAGGGAATCTGATCTTAGCTATGTGTTATGTGTGGGTAGGAGATCTGTTGAGTGCGATGTGTGTAGTGTGGGCAGTGCCGGGACAAGATCATCTAGCATTTAAGTGAAAGGTGATAAACTGTGCCCTCCCCCCCCTAAAACCTAGAAGCTGATTGGTTCCTATGCACAGCTGCACCAGATTCTGTGTGCACCAGTTTTAGTAAATCTCACCCTAGGCTAACATATTGGGGTGTTTGGGGCAGAAACAAATGGGCGTTTGATAGCTGCAATGTGCATGAGGGTAATAGGCCAGCTTTGACCTGCAGATAGAAATTGCCCATTAGTTCACTTTGACTGTCCTAGTTTTTGCTGAATCAAAATTGTTCTTCATATGGCCAATTTCTAATAAACACATTAAAAATTAGGAGACCTCGGATGACACAGCAGTGTAAAATTGGCCAGTAGCAGAACATTTTAACTACTTGCCTACTGAGTACTTTTACCCCCTTCCTGCCCAGGCCAATTTTCAGCTTTCAGTGCTGTTGCACTTTGAATGACAATTGGATAGTCGTGCAACACTGTACCCATATGAAGTTTTTATAATTTGTTTCACACAAATAGAGCTTTCTTTTGGTGGTGTTTAATCACTATTGGGGTTTTAATTTTTTCCACTATAAGCAAAAGAGAGCAAAAACTAAAAAAAAAAGTTTTTCTTTGTTACTATAATAAATTTTGCAAACAGGTAATTTTTCTCCATCACTGATGTGCGTTGATTAGACTGCTCTGATAGGCAGCACTGATGGGCACTGATGAGGTGGCACAGATAGGCAGCACTGATGGGCACTGATAGGCTGCATTGATGAGGTGGCACTGATGAGGCAGCACTGGTGGGCATTGATGAGGAGACACTGATGATGCTGCATTGATAGGCAACACTGATGGGCACTGCTGGGCGGCACTGATGGGCACTGATCATCAGTGCCCTAATAATCAGTGCAGATCTGCTCGTGATATTTGACAGTTATCGGCATTACTTTCTTCATGTTGTGAGGAAATTGCTGCCGATAACCGGCAACTGTATTTTCTTTGTGATCTGTTGTAATTTGACACAGCTGATCACGTGGTAAAAGACTGCTGTGATTGGCCTTTTACCTAGTCATGTGATCAGCTGTGTCCATAGGACACAGCGATAACTGACAGCGCCGGGTGCGTGCCGCTTGGGGCGCGCGGAGGGTGTGTTCATATGATGCCCTCCCAGAACTGGACAACTGTGCTTTAGCCGTCATTCAGCTATAGCGCGGTTGTAAAGTGGTTAATGAGGTAGAACTGTATGAAATGTAAAAAAAAAAACATGCAGGTGTTTTAATACAAGAATTAAGGTACTGCAGAGGATACAGCAGTGTAAAATTGGCCAGTAGCAGGACATAGGCAAAAAGGTACCAGAGAGAAAGGGGGAATGGGGGTATTTACTAAAACTGGAGCAGACCGAATCTGAAGCAGCAGTGTGATGTAACCAAACAGCTTCTAACCTTAGCTGTATTTAGTTAAGCTCTGAAAATGAAAGTTAAAAGCTGACTGGTTGTCATTCAGGGCTGTTCTAGTCTTAGAATAATCCTCTCAAAGAGTACAGGCAGGAATTTTACTACAGGAAATAAAAAACCTCATATAATACAGTAGTGTAAAATTCGTCAACAGCAACACAATCCTAATGATCAAGTTCAGGTCCATAGTCACTATAGAAAAAGAGCTCAGGTTGGAATTTTATCACAATAATTAAAAACTGAGGTTACAGCAATGTACTGTAAAATTTGCCAGCAGCAAGATAATTTGGTTAGGTATAATATGTCTAACTGGTGTATGCCTAAAGTTTTTATTTATATATGGGGATAGGAGGTAAATGGAATGGGAGTGATAGATTGGGAGGGGAGTAAGTTTTTATTTTTCTTTCAAATGAAGCAGTGGCATGCTACAAACAAAAAGTCAACTTAAACATGATCAGTTACAAGTTGATTTTAAGCACCTTATACTTAAAATGTCAATGTCAACATAAAATAAAAATTAAATATCAAAAAGAAATAAACCCCCCAAAATAACAAAGGGAAGACTTGCAACTAAAAAAACAAAAAAAAAATAGTTTACCCTGAAAAAGGGCAATACAAAATAATGCTCTGCAATAATAAGAACAAAAAAGGCAGCAAAGTGGTTGATCATGCAAAGATCTAGCAATCAGAAAGTTTCCAAACTGTTCCTAATCTCTCCATATGAAGTTTATCTCTTCCCATGCTTTCCTAACAGCTTTCTATTCCCTTACACTATGGCTTACACATGTGCACCCTTTTTATTGTGAGAGGCCTAGCTTACACTAGCTTAACCTGCTGAGCAAAAATAAATCTCTGCACAAATATACACGGGGACCGCATATTTCAAACAAGCAAGATTCTCCACAAACCCATGATAGGGGCAAACCCAAACCTCATCCCTACATGACATTGCTCAACATGGGAAATCACACAAAAATACCTTCTGAATTGATCTATCCTGCCACATACATTGTCTCATGTACTCTAATCTGATATTTGTTAGGCTTCCAAGGTTTCAGAGGTTATGGGATCTAGTATGTGGACATGCATATGTATTGAGGTAGCTTGAACATTTCTCCATGACCATTTTACAATAGAATACCAGCCAGAGCAGGAATCAAATACCTGTTAGCTTGTTGATGCATCTATTGTTCCACATGAAAGACCTTGTAGAGTATATCCAGCCTAGGATGTGCAGTTTATGGGAACATCAGAAAGGGCACCATATTCATTTTCGCAATATTTGGGCCAAAGGGAGGAAGCAAACCTCCATGCTTGTGCATAGGCAGAACCTGTAGTTCACACTCTATATATTCTTTGTTTTATGAATAAGATAATGGCAAGCAGCCCTACCTGTATTGGGCAAAAGTGTGTCCTCGGCCCCTTCAGTTCCTGTAGAAACCTCATAGGCTATGATTGTAGCCCCAAAACCAATAGATACATAACATCTTCTAAAACATCTTCCACAAAAATTTGCAATAGTTCTATTTCTATTAAAATATTTATTGCTTGCGCTTTCTCATATGAATGTCTATACCAAGCTATGGTTCATTTGAACCCCACTTGGCTTCTTAGCTTTTCACACAAAATAGCAGTTTTATAGCTACTGTAAATCTATTAAGCCACAATTTGCACATAATAAAATGGAACAGCAAGCAGTTAAACAAGAGCTCATTGCTAAGCTACGGAACGTTTACCAGGAAAAGACATCGAGACCACTGCTGCTGCTGTTGCTGCTGCTGTATTTGAAGAAATTCAATCATGCTGACTGAGAAAGCCTGGGGAGAGCTTGCTGTTCCTTCCTTCCATTCATAATTGCCCTGTAGACCATTTAATCATGTGTAGATGAAACAAAGGTAGTGCTGTGGACTGCAGGAAGTGAAGGCATGCACTTATCAAATGTTTCCCATTTATGAAGCAGAAGCAGGGGCTCATCTCCTGCTCTCTCTTGAGCATCCATGCTGTCAAAAGTGGATGCTTAAAGGCATCTGACTTCTCCTGTTGTCAAAAGAGAGGTGTTTTCTGAATACTTTATCACCGCAAAGCACATGCAGTCATTACTTCTCCTACTATGGCATAGCTGTGTCTGGTTTTGTCCAGACAGTTATATATATTAAGCTTGGAAGTGTATTGCCCACAGTGGAGTAAAGCTGCATTAATAATATTGAAAAAGCCAGAAAATCTAGACCAATGAAATCCCCAACAAGTCAAACCAAATGAAAATGTATATAATATTTTCTTGCACATTAAATTTATTTTCCATGTGTATGTGCTATATGTGTGCATTTACACAAATATATATATCATCAAGACTCCTTGTGCCAAGTCCTGGGTGTGTCTGCAATTGCTTCTAATGTGTTTTATATATATATATATATATATATATATATATATATATGACTCTATTCCCTCCTTTTCTTTGCCTGCTCTAATGATATGTGCCATTGATGCACCGTGCATTAAAAGTGTATTTGCGAAATAAAAATTTTATATAAATAGTATACTGTAACTAAATAAAATATAGTTTTTAGGGGGTACTCCATGCAAAAAAAGAACAAAATAAAAAAAAGTGACATGGGCAGAACTATCAAAAATCTGTACCAAAACCATAATGAGAATGCAGTCTTGCTGCCCTAGAAAGGGAGTAGACAAGCATGCACCCACTCTCCCGAATGATACCAGGCAACATGCCCTTATCATGGGGAGGATGTCTTGTTAATGGGGATCCCCCTGGCAAAGCACCTTGTCCCCATGTTGTAAGGA
Organism: Staurois parvus; assembly: GCF_062004578.1. Lineage (NCBI taxonomy): Eukaryota > Metazoa > Chordata > Amphibia > Anura > Ranidae > Staurois > Staurois parvus. Next base: position 11,942,227 of record NW_028319098.1, read on the forward strand.
AAAGCGACTTTTACCCACAACCCTGCCCCAGTGGTTTGTGGGGGTCTGTGTGTGTTATCTCCTTTAAAAATAAGGGGGATTCAGATATTCCCTCCCCCCGTAAATGAGCAAGGGGTGAAAACACACCCCCCGTTGACACATCCATTTCTGATAGAGACTTGCACTGTATGTCAGCTGAATTGTAAACATTGGCTATGGTCCAATTTGGTCAGTGATGTCAGCCACCACCCCACTGCTCCATTTATTTTTAGTTGTCAGCCAGGAATACCCTGCTGACAGCTCAAGGGCCATGCAGGGACCCTTCACCAGTTGGTAAAAAGCCAGCAGCTACCTAACAACCAGCCTGAGCAGGCAGTTGTCACATTTTACGGGGGAGTAATACTTCCCGCTGCACTTGGAGATACGCCTTGATGCTTGGACAAACACCCCATTTAGATTTATCATTCACTGTACATCAAACAGGAAAAGTTTGGACCAAATTTACCTTTAGTCAAAAATTGAACATCATCCTTTATTTGACACTTTCACATCATCTGCAAACTTCCTAGTAAAAGCTAATATTGAGACCTTGACATGTCATTCAAATAGCGTACTTACTGTTGTGTTCTAATTCAATAGGCTCATTTAAAAATGTGCAAACATCACCATCAAAAAGTGAGTTATTTTAGCTAAGTGCAATGAGATTTGAATATTACAGCAATGTGGCTAAGGAAGAAGATTCTTATCCTTGAGTAAAGCTTTGTGAATAAAGCCTAAGATCTGCTTACAGATATACTGTAAGTGCAATGCTTATCAGCTGGTAAACAATTAATGCAATAAACCAGTTAAAAAACAGCAAAGAATATAAATATATATATATATATATATATATATATATATATATATATATATATATAATATGCAGGACATGTATATAGCACCAAAATTTGTGCAGCACTTTACAAAGTGATGACAGACATTACAGTTACAATGCAATTTGGTACAAGAGGAATCAGAGAGCTCTGCTTGTTAGAGCTTACAGTACAACATCAGGGATACAGTTTTGGCCAGCACTACAGAGGAAAGGGATTTGGAGATACTTATTTCAGATGATTGCAAAATGAGTAAACAGTGTGACCCTCAGGGGTCACCAGAAGGGGGAAGGAGGTCCTGATTCCCCTAAATAGTTCTTTAGTGAGACCCAATTTAGAATACTGTGTTCAATTCTGGAGACCTCACTTACAAAAAGATATTGATAAGATAGAACAAGTCCAGAGACAGGTAACAAAAATAGTGAAAGGTCTGAGAAATAAAACATATCAAGTGCAACTTCAGGAACTTAATATGTATAGTCTGAAGAAAAGAAGGGAAAGGGGAGACATGATTGAAACCTTTAAATACATCAAGGGGGTGAATAAGGTTCAGTATTTTCAATATGAAACCAAAATCAAGAACACAGGGACATGACCTCAAACTAACTGGAGAAAAGTTCAAACCTAATCTTAGAAAGTATTATTGTACTGAAAGAGTAGTTGATGCTTGAAATAAACTTCCAGCAGAGGCAGTGAGCCAGTCAACAGTAAATGGCTTCAAACATGCTTGGGACAAACATACATCTATACTCAGACAAGAAAAAGTCAACAAAAAAAATACAAAACATGTATAAAGACACAAAACAAAAAATGAGCAGACTTGATGGAACACTCAGTCTTTTTTCTGCCGTCACTTTTCTGTTTCTATATAATCTCACCCAAAGTAAGTGTTTATTGTCTTACGATAGCTTGGTTTATTAATGCTTTTGTTAAAGTAGATTGAAGGCATTTTTTATTTCCAAAACACTTACTGCTAGCTAATGTGGACCAATTAAGTTCAATTCATTGAATCAACAGTTTTCAGTTACCTGTTCCTTCAGGTAGAACAGTGGCTGATATTGGTGCCCTTTCCCAGGCTTCTGCACGGAGACCTTTGCAGCCTGGAAACAGAAGAGACACCTGTTTTCTGAGTGCAGGGGGCTAGCACCTGAAATCCTAGGAATGGGCCAGCTATTGAAAAGCAGGCTCTCGATAAGGCAGCCACTGTGATAGGCGGCGGAAATTTGATAATGAAAGAAGATGCCAAATAGATTAATCTGGTGAGATTTGCCAAAACACAGAGTTTGCTGCAAGATTATCCACACTCGCAATAGGGAGCCCTTTGTTTTATGAAAGTTCCACTTATCATTGTAAGCTTTATCTCAATAAGAAACATAATGGTTTACTTGTTTACATGCAGAAGAGATATATTGAGAGCAGGACGGAGGAACCGTGAACTCCCCTCTTTTATTTGAAATATTTCCAGCATGCAAGTTATTAGTCCGGGGAGAACAAGCTCTTGGACACATAGAACATTTAAATATGCCTGTCTTGCTGCGGCCAATAATAATGTTATTTCATCCAGTGAGAAAATGTTTTACTTCCTGTGAAAATAGTTTTGGATGAAAATGACCAGTTCATTGGTCATGTTCCCGATTCAATATCTATGCTTACTTTTATGCATCCTTTTTGCTAAGTGTTGTGTTTACTTAAGTGTTTCATACACAGGAAAAATGCTATATATTTATTTGAGTTTCTTGGATCTAATAATTATTTTATGTTTGTGTCTTTACATTTACAATTTCAGATCTGTGAATGTAACAAGCTTTAAGTAAAGGGGATGCATGCTTTTTAAATTTGTGTGCATACACATGTGAATATCATTAGCTTAAAAGTTCCAGTATGCACATGTTCAATCTAAACTGGTGGCAACATAAAACAAACATGAAAAAAAACAAATTATTTTATAGCTGCGGGGTCTATTTACTAAAATTGGAGAGTGCAAAATTAGGCTCAATTCTGCATAGAAACCAAGCTTCCAGGCAGGGGCGGACTGACCATTTGGAAACTCGGGCACTGCCCGAGGGCCCAGGGTCAGTAGGGGGCCCCATGAGATGCCCCTGGTACCTTTTTCATAGGCTTTTTTGAGTTCGGGCAAGGATACAGGGGCCCCATGATCCCCTATGGCCCCATGATCCCCTATTGCCCGGGGTCCCCATGAGTTTTTAGTCTGCCCCTGCTTCCAGGTTTTATTGCCAAAGCTTAATTGAACAAGCTGAGGTTAGAAGCTGATTGGTTTCTATGCAGAAGTGAGCCTGATTTTGCACTCTCCAGCTTTGGTAAATAAACACCTCTGTGTGGTGTTGGAATACAGTGTTCATGTATTTTGTGCGACAACTACATCAGTATTCAGTAGAGATATATTCTTCAACCAATAGATGGCAGTATTTATAAGTTTGTAGCTGCATCTATGATACTAGTAAATTTTCCTGATTCCTTGTTGCAGTAAAGCAGAAAAATACGTGGACTGTACACTGTTCTGTAGGGCTATATACAGAATTTCTAACGTGTCCACTTCTGCTAATGCCAAGGGACAAACATACCTGGAACAATAATGGACTTCAAATCTATACCCCATTGAAATCAACTGCAGACAAATGTTAAAAAACAATAATGCTAATTTTCCAGGGAAGGGTTGTCAAGTGAATCACATGGGGTCTGGGCTAGGAACTAAAGCAAAAAAGTAAAAAAAAAACCTCCATTTGGAAGGGAGAAGTGATTTTAGTAATGCTTAAAATGAAACATTAAAATGCAAAATTACTTTAAATAACATGCCTGGGAATGTCTTGACCCTGTCTGTGATTTGGTGCATCTGTGCAATGTATACAACCTACTACAGCAAAATGGATATTTACAAGGGAAAAAGCGTGCTTAAATTGCCAGCAAAATGACAGTTCCTGGGTGCTTACTTCTGTTTGAAAACAGAGTGGGTGTAGATTCCCTTCATCTATACCAGGCCCCATGCAAAAAAAACACACACAAAAAAAAAAACGGCATGAGGTCTCACTAGATTCTATACCAGACACTTTTCTCCTTATATGGTCAATGACATCATCACAATCCTGCCCCTTTGTTCATATCAGCTGTCACCCATCTGACCTGTCATTTGGTGGGAGTAAAGCAACAGGATCAGCTGTGTCTCAGTGGGTTTTTTTCTTTCAGCGGGTGGCATGTGTCAGGCATCCTGATTGATATTAATTAGCCTTGCTGGAGGATGTGATTGAGGATGGGCATACACTATGGGACTTTTTTTTTAAATAAGGACTTGTTGAAAATGGTGTCTGTATTTTATTTAAAATGTGCACTTTTTTAACCCCTTACCCTTCACTCATTCACATAGGGTGGCAGTATCTGGATGGCCCCTTATTGTTAGGGGGGTTCCAGACTTCAGTGCCCCCCATGTTGAAAGCATGTGGTCTGGTATCGTTCAGGAAGAGGGAGTGCTCACTAGTTCCTCTTCCTTTCTTGGCAATCCCGACTGGTGTGGATCTCACACATTTTGTTCTTGATTTCTCAGTGGGGTTCTGAAAATGTTTACCGCATTTTCAGGATCTGGTATAGAATTCGGGAGGGACATGCTGTTTTTTTTTTTCATAGGGTCCCCTTTAAAATTCATACAAGATCTGAAGGACCTGGTATGAATTAGGGGGAAATCCCCACACTGTTTTTTTTTAACCATCCTAAGCTCTTTTTGGATTCCTGGCCATGTAAGTGTATAGGACGGGTGACATCACTGGTTGTTATGGTATCCATTGAAAGCTTGAAGCATTCATGTATAATTGCCTTAGTAATACCATTGGTATACATGATGCTGGCTCCCGCCAAATGGGTAAGCATTTGGGAGATTTTTCAAATGTCTGAAAAGCCAAGGTTCAATCCGAATGTGTGCTTGGAATAAAACTTAAAGCGGGGCTCCAGGCTCCCACCACAAAAATTAAAAGTCAGCAGCTACAAATACTGTGCTGACTTTTAATATAAGAACACTTACCTGTCCAGGGATCTAGCAATGTCCTTACCCAAGCCGATTCACAACTGGCTTCCTACTGCGCCGCCCTTTGGTCTTGCAGTTTTCTGGGACCTGTTAAGTGTCCCGGAAGGCTGTGGGGAAAAGATTGTCACTCAGATCGTCGTCGCTCAGACGGTTGCGGCGTATATGAGCAGAAGTGGGAGCGGGTACCTGTCAAAACTAGGTACTCATTCCTTCCTTCCCCCAAGTGCCAAAAGTGGAAGTTGGGGGGGAGGGAAAGGGCAAACAAGTGTAACTTGCCCTTTTCGATGAAGTTCCACTTTAAGCTCATTCCTACTGACAGTGATATTTACGCAAACCTGCGATGAAAAAAATAAAGGGAGCTGATGCTGTTTATTTAGCTTTTAAAGCGAAGCTATAATGGTTTTTGTTCTGTTTTAGTTTATTGTTTTAAATGTTTATAAGGTGAGATTTTATATAAGTTTTAATCAGTTGATTAAACTGTTTATATTACAAATAAGCACTTTATATGGGACATTTTCATTACTTACAGAGCATGCTGAATTTCTGATTAGAAAGCCCAGCACTTCCTGATAACCTATTGATTATGTCTAACTGAATATCTGTACAGGTCTAGTTGCATGCATAACCTGTGTGAAAGCAGCCTAAAGCTGGAAAAGATTGAGCAGAATATTTTTCTTGGTGTACTGTCTAGGATTACACATAAACTGATATATACAGTCTATATCGCATCAACCACATGAATGACAACATATTACAATCTATAACTAAAAATATATGATCACAATGCCTATATCAGAAATGTGCTCTGTATTACTATACAATATGTACATGCAGAAACACTGCTTCCTCTTAACATCAATAAAGTAAAAAAAAAAAAATATATATATATATATATATATATATATATATATACACAGTATTAGTCTTTGGATACAAGTATGAACTCCCAACATATTTGCCAAACTGATGTAAAGTACTTTGTGCTTTAACGCAGATCCACCGCTTCCTATGAACAGCAATAAAGTAACTTTGTATTCTCCCCGGGTGTGCCTGCACTCACCAGAAGGGAAGGACTATACAGCTAGGGAAGTCAAACAAGCATGTATGACATCATCCAAAGTTGCAAATGGGCTCCGGAATAAATCCTTGTCTTTAAATCATCCACTGATCTTATCCTCCTTCAGCATTAGTTGGCTTTAAATTACACCTCTCCTGTTCTTTTATGAGCAGCTAGTGGCTCCATAGAAAGCAAGACAATAAATGAGGGGGATCCCATCATAGTGCAGTATGAAATGTTATAAAAAAAATATAAAAAATGCACACAATATATAAAAATTATGTTATCCAGGACCCAGAAGCACTCCACAGGCTAATGTGATGTTAGCGAAACCAGAACTATGGACTGCGCTTAGCACGTTTTGCCCCGTGTGGGTGTCTGTCTAGGATATCAGCTAATTTGGCACATTATTAGTCTGAGCTTTGGAAAAAGGAAAAAACAAATTAATAGGCTTACTTTAGAAATCTATACAGCTCTATACTATGCATGCATGTTTGTCAAGTCCTAATCCCTATGTAAATAATGCTATCAGTAATCAATATATGTAATCTTTAAATTTTTTTTTTGACTTATATAGTTTTTAACCACTTGCCCTCTAGAGGATTTACCCCCCTTAATGACCAGGCCTCTTTTTGCTACTCGGCGCTGCACTAATTCAACTGATAATTGCGCAGTCATGCAATGCTGCACCCAAACAAAATTTACGTCCTTTTTTTCACACAAACAGTGCTTTCTTTTGGTGGTATTTGATTACCTGTGCCTTTTTTTTTAGCACTTTAAACAAAAAAAGACTGAAAATTTTGAAGAAAAACAAATTTTTTTTACTTTTGGCTATAAAAAATATATAGTAAACTCAAAGTTAGTTATAAATTTAGACCAAAATGTATTTTACTACATGTTTTAGGTAATAAAAATCCCAATAAGTGTATATTGATTGCTTTTTGTGAAAGTTATAGCATCTACAAACTATGGTATAGATACTGCAATTTACACCATTTTTTTGCTATACAGCGCTGCATTAGTTTAACGGACAATTGCGCAGTCATGCAATATGGTACATAAATGAAATTGATGTCTTTTTTTTACACAAATAGAGCTTTCTTTTGGTGGTATTTTATCACCTGTGGCTTTTTATTTTTGGCGCTATAAACAAAAAAATTTTGTGAATTTTTTTTTTTTTAAAACAATATCTTCTCATTTCTGTCATAAAAAATATCCAAAAAAAACTAAAATTTCATCATAAATTTAGGCCAAAATGTATTCTGCTACAGGTTTTTGGTTAAAAAATCCCAATAAGTGTATATTTATTGCTTTGTGTGAAAGTTATAGAATCTACAAATTATGGTATAGATAATGGAATTTACACAGCTTTTACTTTCTGACTGCTCATCTCATTTCTTGAGGTGCTAAAATACCAGGACAGTACAAACACCCCCAAATGATCCCTTTTCAGAAAGTAGACACCCTAAGCTATCTGCTGAGAGGCATATTGAGTCCATGGAAGAGTTATTTTTTTTCCACAAGTTTCTGGAAAATGACAAAAACTTTTTTTTTTTTCTGGAGCCTCTAAATCATTGTAACAGCAATCCGCAGATCGCTGGTGCCATGCAGGTCTCCTGCAGACCTGTCAGTGTATCTGTGTGCACATACATCTCGTATGAGCAAGCAGATACTTACTGACAGGAAGACTCAATAAACTACCACGGTGCTGCACACTGCCGTGATAGTTCATTGAGAACTACAAGGTGACAGCCGCAAAAGGCTGTCAGAACTTGTAGTGTTCTCATTCACAGAATACTGTGAATGAGTGACGCAGACGGGCAAGGCCACATTTTTTTTGTAATTGTGAGAGCTAGCAGGAAGGAGAAGTTCCCCTGATAGCTGTCACAATGGGGATCGGGGGATGCGGGGGTAGTCCATTCATAACATGTTACATGTTACACACTGTATATGGGTGTAACAATTAACATGTTATGAAAGGTGAACTTATCCTTTAGAGCCCATACACACGATAAGAAAATCATACAAAAATGTTTGTACGAGGAACGATCAGCCAATTATCTGTTTGTTAGTATAGTGCTTTTGACAGCTGACTGTTTGGATGAAAAAAACCAAAGGTGCAAGCTAAAAAAGTTTATCATACGTGAATACAACGTCCCATTTTCACTCAATGTGTATTGTAATCATTCAGAAATAGTCAAATAGAAAAAAACATGCGAGATCAGAAGTAAAGAACAACCTGGAAGAAGGTGGCAATGTAAATAGCAATCATGCACAAGAAAGAACGTTTGTCTACGTAGGCCAAGAATTTTCATACAAGTTCATGCCATTGTTGGTTACACTATGATATGCACCTTCATGGAAAATATGACGATCGTTTGTCTGATTTTCTCATAGTGTGTATTAGGCTTAAGATTCAGTTCAGACCCTGCCAGCAAGATTCTGTGTACATTTTATATAGACAACTACACAATGTCTAAAACAATAGCAAAATTAACAGCAAGCATTACTGTTCAATATTTTTTCTAGAAATTTAAAGTAGTTGTACATTAGGGAAAAATGTACAAAGGAGAACAATGAAGAAAAAAAAAATCGCTCAAATCTTATAGCTGAAGGCACAGCGCTTTAAAATGAGTTAACATCTTGGATGGAAGCATTGAGACACAGAGCTTTAAAAAACAAATACTAAACATATGGGCTATTAGTTTAATAGGGATACAAACAGGGGCAGACTGACAACTCATGGGGCCCCTGGGCAAGAGGGGATCATGGGGCCCCTGTGTCCTTGCCCACACTCAAAAAAAACCTATAAAAGGTATAAGGGGCATTTCACGAGGCCCCCTACCAGGGGTGTACTGACAACTCATGGGGCCCCCGGGCAATAGGGGATCATGAGGCCCCTGTGTCCTCGCCCACACCCAAAAAAGCGTATGATAAAGCCAATGAAAGGTACCAGGGGCATCTCATGGGGCACCCTACTGAGCCGGGCCCTCGGGCAGTGCCCAAGTGCTTGAAGGGTCAGTCCGCCCCTGCCCCCTACTGACCCCGGCCCTCGGGCAGTGCCCGAGTGCTCGAATGGTCAGTCGGCCCCTGGATACAAATCCAGTTTCTGGTACTGGTCGAAGGATTAGGTTAAAATGTGTAAGCGCCAGTTCACACAATGCCCGCATCTGCGTTTTCCTGTGCAATTCCCATGCGGTTCTGTGGTTAGTGTGATTTCAGCCCATTCGTCTAAATCTGCTAGTATATCTAGGACTCCACTCCCCAAGATTAACAATGCAGGAGGTGTGTCACTGGCTATATCACAAGGTGAAAACAGAAGGAAAAATCCTAAAAAAGAAAACTAATGCAGCCACTACACCTAATGATCGGTAAACTTCAAGATATTACATATTTGGTTTTGGGTTTAATATCGCTTTCATGCGAAATGTGAAAGTCAGTTGAATATATCAAGGTAAACATTGCAATAATAACTCAAAAAATATGTGCATTAGCAAATAGACTATACTATAATAGACTATATAGGGCCAGTTCACACTGTAGAAATGTAGTCTGGATCTTTCTGGGTGTGTTTTTATATGCCTGGTTTTGGTGTGTTTTTGACGTGTTCCGGTGCATTTTTTATGTGTTTGTGATGCATTTTTTATGCATTCCAATTAATTTTTCCCCCCTCCCTTTTTCTTCAACTTAAATAAGGATATACGTGTTCTGGTGCATTTTTGATGCATTTTACTGCATTCCAGTACAGTTCAGTGCAGAAAAAATGCAGCATGTTCTACTTTTTTTTTCTGTAACTGGAACGCACTAGAACTGACTGCACTTGTGTGAACTATGCCATTGGAAACCATGTAACCTACTATCAATGCATTCTTGATGTAGAAAAAAACACACTGGACTGCATGTGGTGTGAATTTGCGCTCAGGCATGTTTAATGAGGGCAAGGTCCTCTTCTCCACAACCCTGGCTAATGGTTATGGGAGTCTGTGGGCAGTAGGGGTATTAGAATCTGGAATCCCTTTTTATAGTAAGGGCACCCCCAGATACTACTCCCCTCATGTAAATGAGTAACGGGTACAAAAAAAACTGAAATAAAGACACCTAAATGTTTGACAAGTCCTTTATTGAAAAAAAAATTCTCTACATTTTAGTTAATGAAGAAAATGTGTATATTAGGGAGAGTTATTTTGGCATGACAGGCAAAATGGGTTCCCTGTAGACTTCTTATCATTACATGAATATTCTAAGTACATTGTCATCTACCCTGTCTGTACCTCTGTTCTGAGATCCAATAAATGCTAATCGCTCTGATAAATAAGTTGATGTGGGAAAAGTCATTTTGGATTACAGAAATTTGCAATCCATATCGGCCAGTGCACTCTTGCCTCAACAACAATTATAACAATAGTTATCACTTATCATCCCTTTATGACAACGATCTCATGTGGCCACATTTAGGCAATGATGTAGCCCCTCCTATCCCTGCCCAGTTACTTACATAGCCGGGGATTCCTGGCCATGTAAGTGAATGGGCTGGGTGATGACAGTGGTAGGTAAGGACGAGCACAGCACCTGCTGCTCCCTTAGCAACCATTGAAAGCCAGAAACTGTTACGTCTGTGTCACCACAAACATCCAAACAGTCAATGATCAGTCCATTTACAATCTGACTGAACACTGAACTCATCCCTACTCACCACTGCAATTTAGATTTTCTTTGGTGTTTTTTGGTTTTCTATATGCTGTGTATATACTTATATACTATAGTGCTATACCGAGGATTCGTTTATATGTGTTTATTGCCCTTTGATTTAAACTGCCACAACTTAGAATGTCATACATGAAAGATGACCGAAGTAGTGAAATATGTCTGACTGACACCTAACTCAGCTATATAATATTAAAGGCTAAATTCACCTCTTTAGGAAAAAATAATAACTGCATATATTTTTGCAGGAAAAAAATGTGCATTTATTATTCTTTTCTGCAGGAACCTGCAATGCTTTGCACCCAGGATCAGTGGAACGAGGGTGCAACATCAAGCTTCTGCCTTCAAACCCCTCAACTTTCAGCCTCTACCTCTGCATGGGTTGTCTGTTTGAAACACTTCAGGACTTGTTAATGAACTACGAGGGTGCTCATCAGCACCCTCGCAGTTCAGTTAGAACTACAGGCCTTCTGCCACAGTGACAGACGGGATTTGTAGGTTTATCATTCATTGATTGCTGTGAACGACTGATCAGAGGGGGGGGGGCAATGTCAGGGATCTCCTCGATCCCCGCCGCGATGGTCCTGGCGCAGGCGCAGTGCACCGCCCTGTGCAGGGACACGGGCACTAGGTCCGGGCCGGCCGCGGCGTTCGAGTTCGCGCATGCGCAGTAGAAGCCGCGGCCGCCCGCTGGGCACCAATGGCAGCGCAGGGCGGGATATTTAAATGGCCCTGAGCTGTCATTCAGTGCCTTCTGGTCTTCCCTGCATCCTGTGAACCTGTGAACCTGTACTCTGTAAGTTTTGACCCGGATTGTACCTGACCTTGCTGCTTTCTCCTATTCTGACCCTTGCTTTGCCTGATCTCTCTCCTGAATGCCCCTGATTGGATTTGACCTGCTGTTGCTGACCTGGCGTGTGACCCGACCATTCTATGCCCGCTGCCTTGTACCTTGCCGTCCTATCTGTTACCGACCCGGCCCGTCTGACCTTGCTCATCCATCCATCCATCCTTTGCAGTGGGATCTTCTGACCTCCTCACATCAGACTCTTCCCCGTGGGAGCCCTTGGCGCATACCACTACCACTGCCGGACGCACCCAGTAGCCACGACCTGGTCTCGGGGGCTCCAAGCCCATCCCCACCATCAGGGGCCCTGGTGAACAAGCACCCTGGGACTTAGATTCCGTACGCTGGGGACGCCTGTTCAGTGGAGTGCTAGTGGTACCGCCAGGCGGTCCCTTACTGTACCAGAAGGCCATGACTGAGTCTAGAGGAGGGCCCTCGCCGCTTGAGGAGATCTGCAGGCACCTGTCTAATTTGACACAGGCCGTATCGGCCCTGCAGGATAGGTGTCAGCAGATTGAAACTCAATTCCAGACCTGCACTATATCCGTTCCTGCCCCACAGGCCGCGGTCCCCGCACCCCCAGCCGTAGCAGCCCCTGTGCTGGTTTCTGGGGCATCCGCACCACTCCCGGCGGCCGAACCCCGAGTACCCTTACCGGAACGTTTTCACGGGGACCGCACACGCTTCAGGTCATTCCGTGAGTCCTGTCGTCTCTATTTTGAGTTACAACCCCGGACCTTCGTGACTGAATCCGTGAAGGTGGGGTTCGTCATCTCCCTCCTGCAGGGTGAACCCCAAGACTGGTCCCACCGATTACGGGGAAAAAATGACCCTCACCTTAGTTCGGTTGACAATTTTTTTGACGCAATGGCCATCCTTTATGATGACCCACAGCGGGCAGCTTCTGCTGAAGCTACTTTGTACACGCTCCGGCAAGGCCGCCGAGCGGCGGAGGAGTACGCGTCTGAGTTTAGGCGCTGGATGGGGGACACACGCTGGAACGAGTTCGCACTCCTGCATCAGTTCCGTATAGGCCTATCAGAAGGCCTGAAAGATGAGCTCGCCCGGGTGGAGGTGCCTGAGACTTTAGAGGACTTAATAGCACTGACCATTAAAATTGACCGTAGACTGCGGGAACGCAGGTTTGAGAGGTCCGGCCAGGGTCATGGAAATCCCTGGGGGTCATTTCAAGGTCCCAGTCAAGCACCTAGGCCAAACATCCAGAACCGGCCACCTGGAGATATCCCTGAACCCATGCAACTCGGCCTGGCACGGCCTAAACTATCTCCAGAGGAACATCAGCGCAGACGATCCCAGAACCTGTGCCTCTACTGTGGTGAAGCTGGTCATATGGTACGATCCTGCCCACAGAAACTGAGTAAGTGCACCTCCTCTTCCTTATCCATTGGCAATGTTGGTCCATCCCAATACTTAGTGGTGCCCCTTTCCTTTCAGCTTCCAGAAAGGACCGTGGAAGTATCGGCCATAATTGATTCGGGGGCATGCAGCTGCTTCTTGGACATTAATTTTGCTCACCAGCAGGGTATTCCTCTCCAATTTAAACAGAAGGGGTTCAATATTTATTTGGCCGACGGTTCCCGAATAAAATCGGGGGTAGTGAACCAGGAAACCCCCTCCATCACCACTGTCATTGCCGGCCAGCACCAGGAACTCCTCCGCCTGGATGCTATAGCTTCACCCCTCTTCCCAGTCATTCTGGGGCTCCCATGGTTACGGGCCCATAACCCCCAGATTGACTGGGAGACCGGAGTAATCTCGTTCCCTTCCCCATACTGTCGGGTATACTGCCGCACTTCGGGCCCGGGGGTCTCCCAAATCCTCCTGTGCTCTGAGGGGGAAGCTGAATTAAAACAAGTAATCCCTGCAGTCTACCATGAGTTTCTAGATGTGTTCAGCAAACGGGGAGCCGATACTCTACCCCCCCACCGCCCTTATGACTGTCCCGTTGACCTGTTACCCGGTTCAGAAATTCCTTTTGGGCGAATCTTCCCTCTTTCAGAGCCCGAACTGGGGGCCCTAAAGGAATATATCGAGGACAGCCTCCAGAAGGGGTTCATCCGCCCCTCCACTTCACTGGCGGGGGCGGGAATTTTCTTTGTTGAAAAGAAAGACAAAACCTTAAGGCCGTGTATCGATTACAGGGAATTGAACAGGGTCACGATAAAGAACCGTTACCCACTGCCGTTAGTGCCAGAGTTGTTCCAAAGTTTAAAAACAGCAGTGGTTTTTACAAAGCTGGATCTGAGGGGGGCGTACAACTTGATTCGCATAAGGGAGGGGGACGAGTGGAAGACGGCCTTCCGCACCCGCTTCGGCCATTTTGAATATTTGGTCATGCCGTTCGGGTTGTGTAATGCTCCGGCCACGTTTCAACACTTTGTGAATGATATTTTTAGGGACTTTCTGGATGTCTTTATTATAGTTTATTTAGACGACATTCTGATTTTCTCCCCTTCTTTGGGGGAGCACAGGATACATGTAGCAAAGGTATTGGGGCGATTGCGGCAGCATGGGTTGTACGCCAAGGCAGAGAAATGTTGTTTTGAACAATCCAGCATTGCTTTCTTGGGCCTGATTATCTCCACCGCGGGGGTCGCGATGGATCCCCAGAAAGTCGCTGCAATACTGGATTGGCCTGAACCCAATGACAGGAAAGGCATCCAACGATTTATCGGTTTTGCAAATTTTTACCGGAAGTTCATCAAGAACTTCTCGGGTCTGGTCTCCCCCATTACTCAGCTAACCAAGCTGGGAACCCGGTTCAGATGGACACCAGAGGCGCAGGAAGCTTTTGAAGCCTTGAAGAAGCTGTTCACCTCGGCACCCATTTTGGGTCACCCAGACGCCGCCCTGCCCTATACCTTGGAAGTAGATGCATCGGAGAATGCGGTAGGTTCCATCCTCTCCCAGCGGAAAGGCACCAAGGAACTGCTCCATCCTGTAGCATTCTTCTCACGGAAGCTTACTCCAGCAGAGAAGAATTATGATATTGGGGATCGAGAGCTACTGGCGATCAAAACGGCGTTAGAGGAATGGAGGTACCTGCTGGAAGGTGCGGTGCACCCCATCTTAATATTTACACACAAAAACTTGGAATATCTGAGAACCGCCAAGCATCTACGCCTGCGACAGGCAAGATGGGCACTATTCTTTTCAAGATTCAACTTCCACATTACATACCGGCCTGGATCAAAGAACACTAAGCCAGATGCGTTATCACGTATGTACGAGGACGCCAAGGAGATCCCAGTACCCGACACCATCCTGTCCTCGGGTAACTTCTTGGCCCTTCAGTCGGACCTTCGTTCCAAGCTAATGGAGGCATCCACAACCATCTCTACCCCAGGCGGAGGGCCGCTCCAGAACAAGGGGGGACTCCTATGGAGGGAAGATCGAATTGTGGTGCCGGAGGAAGCCCGAACCCTGGTCTTGGGGCATTGCCATGACCACCCGATGGCGGGGCACTTTGGCCCAGAAAAGACCCTGGAACTTCTCCGACGCTCATTCTGGTGGCCAGACATGGCTAAAGATTGTAAGGGCTATGTAAGGTCCTGTATCACCTGCCAGAAGAACAAGCCAGCAAGAAACAAAGTTTGGGGTCTGCTGTGACCCTTACCGATTCCTGAACGGCCTTGGCAAAAGATCTCGTTAGATTTTATAGTCGAGCTTCCGCCATCACTAGACCACACGGCAATCCTGGTGGTCGTGGACCGCTTGTCCAAGATGACCCACTTCATCCCGTTGAAGAAAACCCCCTCGGCGGCCGAGACTGCGCGAGTCTTCATTCGTGAGGTAGTAAGGCTGCATGAGGTCCCCGAAGACATTGTCTCGGACCGGGGGGTCCAGTTCACGTCAAGATTTTGGAGAGCACTGTGCAAAGCCCTGGACATCAAATTGTCTCTCTCCTCTGCGTTCCACCCTCAAACTAACGGTCAAACCGAAAGGACCAATCAGACCCTAGAGCAATACTTAAGATGCTACACTTCGTTTACTCAAGATGACTGGATGCCACTTCTACCCCTAGCGGAATTTGCGTACAACAACGCCCGCCACTCAGCGACAAGACAGTCCCCGTTCTTTGCTAACTATGGCTTTCACCCAGTCTTCCTCCCGGATTTGGTCTCGGAATGCCCAGTACCAGCAACGCAAGATGTGGTAACGTTTTTCTCCGCGGACAATAAGAAGCTTCAAGAGGCCATCAGTCGGGCCCAGGAAGACTACAGGAAGGCATTCAACAGGAAACGGAGAGGAGATCTGGTGTTGCGGCCTGGGGAGAAGGTTTGGCTAGCGACGTCCAATTTAAAGATGCTTTGCCCATCAAAGAAATTGGGACCCAAATTTATAGGCCCCTTCTGCATTAAACGGATGGTTAACGAAGTGGCCTACGAACTCGTCCTTCCTGACACGCTCAAGATCCACCCAGTCTTCCATGTGTCCCTGCTGAAGCCAGTAGTCCCAGATGCCTTCCCTGACCGGGAATCTAGACCCCCGGAATCCATAACGGTCGAGGGAGAAGAAGAATTTGAGGTTGAAACAATCCTGAAGTGTCGAAGGAGGGGAGGCCAGACCCAATTCCTTATCAAATGGAAGGGCTATGGCCCTGAGGACAATTCTTGGGAGCCAGCCCATAATGTCCATGCACCCAGACTTGTCCGGAGGTTTTTTCGCGATCACCCGTGGTGGAGAGATCAGGTGGGCATCCGGAGGTTGCCCGTAGGGGGGGGGGCAATGTCAGGGATCTCCTCGATCCCCGCCGCGATGGTCCCGGCGCAGGCGCAGTGCACCGCCCTGTGCAGGGACACGGGCACTAGGTCCGGGCTGGCCGCGGCGTTCGAGTTCGCGCATGCGCAGTAGAAGCCGCGGCTGCCCGCTGGGCACCAATGGCAGCGCAGGGCGGGATATTTAAATGGCCCTGAGCTGTCATTCAGTGCCTTCTGGTCTTCCCTGCATCCTGTGAACCTGTGAACCTGTACTCTGTAAGTTTTGACCCGGATTGTACCTGACCTTGCTGCTTTCTCCTATTCTGACCCTTGCTTTGCCTGACCTCTCTCCTGAATGCCCCTGATTGGATTTGACCTGCTGTTGCTGACCTGGCGTGTGACCCGACCATTCTATGCCCGCTGCCTTGTACCTTGCCGTCCTCTCTGTTACCGACCCGGCCCGTCTGACCTTGCTCATCCATCCATCCATCCCTTGCAGTGGGATCTTCTGACCTCCTCACATCAGACTCTTCCCCGTGGGAGCCCTTGGCGCATACCACTACCACTGCCGGACGCACCCAGTAGCCACGACCTGGTCTCGGGGGGCTCCAAGTCCATCCCCACCATCAGGGGCCCTGGTGAACAAGCACCCTGGGACTTAGATTGCGTGCACTGGGGACGCCTATTCAGTGGAGTGCTAGTGGTACCGCCAGGCGGTCCCTTACACACGGGGGTTTATTGGGGTGGTGAGGAGGATGTGTACTGGAGGCTGTTATACAATACATCCTAAATATGGGTGTAACGTGTATAGCATGCTCCAAAAGGTGAACGTATCCTTTTTAGGTATAAGGGATGGCAAAATTTTTTTAGGATTGGCTAGAGTGAAGAGGGATTAGAACGCCTCTCATGTTTCATTGCTGTCTGTGAGAAAGGTTCACCCTCTCTATGGTAAATTTTATCACCAAAAGTGAACATGAAATAATATCCCAAATTTTGGGTTAACTCTCGAACAGGAATAGAAGGGAAATTTTCCAATGTTGACAAGCGTTCTGGTGACTCTGGTGACACCCCAGGATCCCCTTACTTTGCATGGGGTTTCCTCTCACTTCCTGTTTTTGGCTATGGGACAGGAAGTGAAAGGAAATGTCCTTAACTGAACACAGATGGCTGGGTTATAATGCTCCCTTGCTCTATCTAAAATGAAAAAAAAAGTTTGCCTGTAATTCTACTTTAAGATCAGGTAATGCAAGAGATAAAAGATTTTTAAAGCATAGTCCTAAAATGACAAATCTCCCAGTAAGGCTATGTAATTTATATTGTATTTTGACAGCCAACCCAACCCAGCTGTCAAAATACAGTACTGTGCAAAAGTTTTAGGCAGGTGTGAAAAATGCTGTAAATTAAGAATGCTATCAGAAACAGAAGTGTTAGTTTTTTTCTATCAGTTAACACAATGGAAAGTAAATAAACAGAAGAGAAAAACAAATCCAATCAATATTTGTAGTGACCATCCTTTGTCTTCAAAACAGCATCAATTCTTCAATTCCTCTAATAAACCTGCACACTATTTTCATCAGGTAGGTTGTCCCAAACATTTTAGAGAACTAACCACAGATCCTCTTGTTCTTTTATACACCGAAGATAGTTCTTAATGACATTGGCTGTATGTTTGGGGTCGTTGTCCTGCTGCAGAATAAATGTGGGGCCAATCACACACCTCCCTGATGGTCTGGCATGATGGATAAGTATCCACCTGTATTTCTCAGCATTGAGGACTCCGTTGATCCTGTCCAAATCTCCAACTCCATTTGCAGAAATGCAACCCCAAATTTACAAGGACCTTCACTGCTGCCTGCAGACACTCATTATTGTAGAGCTCTCCAGCCCTTCGAAAACAAACTGCCTCCTACTACAGCCAAATACTTCAAATTTTGACTCATTAGTCCAGAGCACCTGCTGCTATTTTTCTGCACCCCAGTCCCTATGTTTCTACTGTGTGTACTGTGTGCAAGTGTACCTAGAAGAATTAAATAATTGGCCAAAATTGCTTACCAGTGCATGGCAGAGACCAGGAGAATCTTGTGCCCTTGGAGGGGAATCCAAAGGCCTACATACATTCTACTGACAAACATTCAAGACAGTGGTAAGATACATGCACAAAAACAGTATGGTGAAGTCACACAGCTACCAGGAAATGTAGGAGAGGATGTATTATTCTGCTGAACCTATTGTTTTTTATGGAAATTTCAACTGCTGTTACATGAAAGATTGCCTAAATTCTCAATAAAATGATACATACTATGATATACTGTACATACAGTAATATAACATATCACAGGCAAAAAGTATCAGTTATCAGCATGTAATAGTTATAATAATCTTCAGTTGTCAATTTATTAATTGTCAGATAGGATGTAAAAATAAATGTTGCATTAAAAACATAAAATATATTATAATAAAATACCAATTAATAAATTAATTAATTATAATAGATAGTTAAAATGACAATAAAAATGAACTGGCAAAAATATATTCTCTACAGTCTCATAAATTAAGACACTAGAGGACATGTGAAAGTGCTATATATTTAATGCAACTGTTATTTGTAGGTTTTATTTTAGGCATTTTTCCAGAAGGACATTGTAGAGTTAATTTTGTTTAATGTCTGCAGCTGCAGTTCACTCCATCCCAGAATCCTTACAATCCTGATTCCTTTCTAATTTCCATTTAGGAGCCTTTAGAGTTTAGTATTCTATTCCCAATGTGAAGCCCATCTGGTTCTTATCCACACATTTTTTTTTGCGTTATTGGCACTACAATGAGGATTAAATGGACCATAGCTTTACAGTGTTAAGACACAGAAACTTCATCAAGGTTTAAAAACAATAATTGTATTAGTATCAAAATACGATATGTATTAGCTAACTAAAGTAGACTGTTCTTTTAGCATTTTTTGGCTATACAGCACCTCTCTACAGGGTTCATAAAAACTGTAGAAAGGAAAATGAGAAAAAAGTGGAGATGTTGCCAATAGAAACAAATCAGGTTTCTTCTGCAATTTCAAGGGAAAATTACACTTTGATTGGCTGTTAAAGACTATTCCACTTTTTATTCACCTTCTTTCTGTTGAACTGTACTTTGTAGAATGTAGCATTCAGTAACAGAACAATCAATGTACTACAGACCATATGACCTAGCACTGTTTAACATGTGGTTCTTCGGAAGTGTCACATTTAGTAATGATTCCAGTCCCCCACACAGCTTGTGCAGCTACAGTAGCTATAGTAGATTTTTCTGTGGAAGAGATAAGTATAACAGACCAATTGTCATTCACCCATTTATTTTCTGAGAACATAGTTTTAAGTAATATTAAAATATTCTACAATCTAACCTTTATAAAGTGAGTAGCACTTAAAGGGAATACGTTCCTATTATGTTCAGAATTAAAAAATAACTTTTTAATTTTTTTTTCAAGTTAATATGAAATATTGTATATTAATTTCATATTTATATTTCCAGTCAGGAGTTGGAGCTTTAGGCTCATATTGACATATTTATTTGACTATTCTTAAAGTGGAGTTCCACTCACTCTGTAAAAAAATAAAAGTCAGCAGCTACAAAAACTGTAGCTGCTGACTTTTAAAAAACAGCCACTCGCCTGTCCCACGATCCCTCGTTGCCCGCGCCGCAGCCCGTTTCACCGGCCGTCCTGTATTCCAGGAGGTCGTCATCTTCAGTGTGGGCACCTGACTGTGACAGCTTGGGTGCCCACTGCACATGCGCAAGTAGCGCTGCGCTTCCTGAATGGTCCCATCGTCTTCTGGGACATGCTTGATGAAGGGGTCCTGCAAGACTCCGAAACGTTGCCTTGCTGTGACTATGTGATCGTTCATTAAAACGTTTACACCCATATTGGTGATCTTCGGTGTGCTGGTGACATTTTCCCTCGCTGATTCTGTTTGGTTCCAGCCGACGGTCGCTGCAGCACCCACTGATACACACATCCATTATTAACGCAGGAATGTATGTGCTTGGATTGTACACTTGTTTTCTGGGACCTGTCATGTGTCCCACAAGACTTCAGGGAGGGAGGGTAGAGGACAACTTCTGCTTCCGATCACCTAGGCGATCGCAACGGAAGTGGGAGTGGGTACCTGCCAGATTTGGGTACCTGTCCCCCCCCCCGCTCCCCAAAGGTGCCAATTCTTAATGGGGTGAGGGGGACCAATCTTTAAAGCGGAACATCCCCTTTTGGGTGTAGCTCTGCTTTAACTGCTCTTTTGAAAAACAATTCAAGGCTAAGTTCACATTTTACATAAACTGTCCAATACAGACAAGGGGGCCCCAGTAGTTTAAAATATACCATGCAGTTTGTTTTTTTGTCACTGAAATATTTCCAGTGTTTACATTCCTCCTCCCGACTTATTTCCAGGACTTGGGATACAACAAAATGGCTGCTGTGCCTTCTTCTTTGAGGACAACTAAAGCCATAATCTCTTTAGTTGTCCTTAAAGAAGCAGACTCGGATGCCATTTTGCTGTAGCCCATGTTGTGTGGACATAGGAACATAAAAAAGTGGATTATTTCAGCCAGGTGTCATGGTTGACAGTATATATTTACAGGTATGGCATTTGCATTAAGCAAAATTTTTACAAAGGCACAGTGTATGTAAAATTACTGGGGCCCCCAGTCTGAATGCCAGTCTATGTGAAAGGTGAACATGGCCTTTAATGACGGCAAACCGCTACTGCTATGAAAACCAATATGATTCTGTAATCCTGTTGTCCAGAATGAAATCCCTGTATATACGGTAAATAATCAAATAAGATATAACACATTGATTATTATTATACAGGAGTTATATAGCACCAACAGTTTGTGCAGCGCTTAACTATGTGAGGGCAAATAGTACAGTTACAATACAATTCAATACAGGAGGAAAGACAGGGTCCTGCTCATTATATTTTACAGTCTAAAAGGGGAGGGATTTAAAATGTATTGAATAAAAAAATGTAGAATGTACCAAAATCATTGGCGTATACCTTTAAAGCAGGGTTGTCCACCCTGCGGGGGCTGCGGGCTGCATGTAGCCCAACACAGTTTAGCATGCAGCCTGGCCACGTCTGGAGGAATGCCAGGGATGCCATGCAAGTACAGCAGCCTCAGCTCTTGGCACATACTGTTGCAGAGGTTCTCCCCTTCAGCTGTACATCCCCCAGCAGTTCCCGTTTGCAGCTTTCCTTCTCATTTCCCTGACCAGGAGTAGGGTTTCTGTCTTCCATTTATGACCCCCTCTCCGGGCAACACATCTTTTTATGTGTAAGTGGATAATTTGTGTGCTATTCGCTATTGATTGGAGTCCCCCTGTGTCTCCCTGCCACAGATCTTTGGGTTGGTGCCTGGGCTCTATACAAGCTTAGATGATCATCCATCTAGCTCTAGGAGCGCAATCCTATGGATATAAACTTTACATGGACTCCTTGCTATCATGCTTATCAATATGTGCAGTGACTTGTTTACTAAGGCTAGGTTCACACTGTAGCAAGTTTGTGGCCCATGTTTTAATTTGAATAGGCAGCTTTTTAAGCACTTTCAGCAGCCGGTTTAATCTCTTATTAAGTATGCAGCTTATTTGCCTTTAAATCCTTTCCAGTATTATTGTTTAAGCTGGTGTCATGACCTCTGCCCACATTTACCTGGTTCAGGGTGGCTCCTTTCTCTTGCAGCATCATATGGAGCCACTCTTGCATGCAGGGACTAGAATTGTGTGCATCAATAGAAACAAAAAGCTCCATGACCTAGGGTGACAAGGCACTATCCCTGCTCCTCTCTCCTCCTCCCCCTTCCCCCTCCCTTTTCCAAGCTAACACACTAACTCTAGACTGCACTGTCCAATGCTAACTCTCTTCTGTGTTCAGGGAAGCTGCACTGAGAGCAGGAGCCAGCAGCACTAAAAGTTGGAAACTGCAAGTGCTGGGCAAAAGAGCTTTAAAATATTTTACTGGGGAATATTTATTTTAGTATGCTCAGTGGTTTAAAGTGGTTGAAAACCTCTGAAATGCAAAATGAACAAAGTACATAGTGTTTACTTACCTCAATCTATAACACACTGTGGTTCCTGCCTGCTTTCCTTTCCTTCTTCTGCTATCTGTAAGAGTCACTTCTAACAGTTTCTCAACACTAGGAAATTCTGGGAGATGGGACATCCCCATCACTCCCCTCTAGCACATGGCAGATGATAGACAGCCTGAGCTGTGCACGTTTCCCAGTGAGAATGTGGGTGGGGGTGTACGTTCCCTCCACTCAGGTCTCAGATTACACTCAGTTCTGTGTTCTGTGCTGTACAGTGTGTGACATTAGATCCTCACCTGCTGAGAGTTTAATACTACTTTACCTGCACCATAAAATGAACAGGAATTCGGTTTGTACCGGAGCATGAGTTTAAAAATATTCTAAAACTTTAACAATTCTTAAAAAGTAAATAAAACAAAGGTAGCAGTTACACGTGTTTTATAGAAAACCGTGTACTCCAAAACCACAGGTACTGTAACACTTATTTATTTAAATTAAACCCCATTTTTTAGTTTCCTGCTTTTATTATCGTGCCTGGATCACATATATAATATGACAGTTTGACTCTGTTGGGAATTTTTTTTTTGCAATTGAAAACATTAAAGTGTCCGAAAGAGAAAAATACGTTGAGTATTATTCAGTAAAAATTTTCTTAAAGTCCTAATACAAGCTTAGTAACCTTTAAGCCTTTGTCATGGCATAAATAGTAAGATTAGTATGAACTGGCATCTTTGCCAAAGAACAAGTTTTATGTTATATGACATAGCAGTATTCCCACTGAAAAAATATTTCTACATTTGCTTGCCCTGGGACTACCTTTGCTTCAGTTTGTCATTTTTCCTTTTTTGTTTTTTACCAAAACATACTATATTTTAAAATATTAAGAAGCACACTTTAAGTATAATGTTTTTGTAAATTGCAGGTTTTGAACTTAACTAGCTAAAAACATTAATTTTAGCATTGAAACTAAACTCCTATTTCATTTAGCAGACAGATCCTTTAGTCAAGAATTCCATGTGTCATGATATAGGTCGGT
Source organism: Staurois parvus (assembly GCF_062004578.1). Taxonomy (NCBI): domain Eukaryota; kingdom Metazoa; phylum Chordata; class Amphibia; order Anura; family Ranidae; genus Staurois; species Staurois parvus. The sequence goes on from NW_028319098.1 coordinate 11,965,545, forward strand.
CTAAGACGGATTTGTGGGCAGATTGTGGATCTTATCCAATACCATCACACATTACCAAGCTACCAAGATGTCAGGTTTCTGTAGGATTTGTTTATCTAGTGTTAGCACACATATGTGAAAATAATTAGATGGATTGCCTAAGTATCAAATTCAATAAAACAGTAAGCAGCAAAAAAGCAAACACAACAAATCTGAATTCTCAAAAGAAAAATTGTAGAGAAAGAAGTCCTGAAATGATACCAAATATAGGAACAACAAGTGACAGGAAAGAACAAATAGGTTGCAAACTTGGGATAGAACATTTTTCTGGTTTTAAAAATCATTACTTACAGTCAATGCAATATGTCCCTTGTGCTGCGAGCTGCAGATTTAGTTGAATGCTTTCATCCTCTGATTGCCCAGCTTACCCCACCCCAGAGGACCCATCATTATGCACTCATTAAGAGTGCCAGCAATGCCCGCCCTTTCTGCCCCCCTCCATTCATAGAAGCTGTATTATAGCTTCTATGAATGAAAAATGATCTATAAATGGAGGAGGAAGACCTTTCATTCAGCCACCCATCTTCCACTCATAGATCATATTTCATTCATGGAAGCTATAGTGCAGGGTCTATGAAAAAAAGGAGGTAGGGTAAAGGGAGAACATAGTCAGCACTTGAGGCAGTGGTGGATTGGAGGATGGAAGATTTTAACTAAATCTACAGCCAACAGTTCAATGGACACATCACAATGACTCAGCATCATGCCTAAAATCAGTCATTAGAGGCCAATCTGATGACATCCTAAAGATATACTCTGAGGAAGAAGGAAGCAACTGTAATGACTGTGATAAGGAAGGACAGCCTTGGCCCCATTGCCCCTTTCACATATCGCATAGTGGGAATGAATGTTCCCGCTACGGGATTTTAACAGCACAACTTTTACTCGATTTTCTGTGTCACATAGGGCAACCCATTCACTTGAAAAAATAAATCTCCTCTGGGTGATCTATGTACTGTACATTGCAAGGGTTTTAACAAACTTTACAGAAGATTCCTACTTTTTTATGTTCTTAAGAAAAGTGCACTTTCAGTGTTCTAATGAGGAAAGTTGCAGTGTCTGCATCCCTGTAGAAGTAGTTAACCATTAGGGAGTATGTCACCAAAAAATATAATTTGTATTGCAGAGGATGCCTAAAAATGTCACTGCTGTCTTAGTGCAGGCTTCTGACACATTCAGTGAGCCAATGACATAAGCAGGAAATTACTTTTCTGGGGATGTTCTGTACACCATCTGTGTACAGAAGATATGCAGGTTGCCATGTTGCATTTTACAGAAAATTACAGCCACTACAGATTAAAAAGGAAAGGTCATTTTAAATAACATTATATTATAATATGGGTTGTGTAGCAATTGTATGTGTGATATTTTTTTTCCTATTTCTTTTTATAAAAGTGGAGTTACCCATTTAGCAAATTATCTAGTGTATGCACTGATCACTCCTATTATACCAAACTTTATTAACAAAGTTTGGTTTAGACATATTGCCAGATTAAAGTATAACTAAAGGCAAACTTTTTTAAGTTTTGGATAGAGTGGAGAGAGATTAGAATACCTGTTAGTTTTTATTGCTGTCTGTATTCCTGTTGCGGAGATTCACCGTTTCCATTTATCCTGGTTTTAGTTATCATCAAAAGTAAAAGTAAAAGAAAAAACTAATTTTGGGTTGACCCCGGAAAAGTAATAGAAGGGAAATCTTCCAATCGGAGCACTAGTTCTGGTAACATGGGAAGCCCTAAGGCATTCCCTTAACCCCTTCACGCCTAAGGGCAAAACAAATCTTAAAGCCCAAATAAAATTTTAAACTTTGACATGTGTTAGTAAAACTGTACATATCACAACTACTTTGTACATCCAGGTGGATTATACCTTGTTTTTATCAGGACAAATTGGGCTTTCACTTGGTGGTAAATGGTAATGGATATCTCCTGATGTTTCTTTTTATTATCAAATGAAAACTAGCCAAAAATAGTAAAAAAAAAATATTTTTTTTTTAAACTGTAGCTGTGTGTTTCTTGTTACTACCATAACCTACACCAAAAAACAACCTAAAATAAATGTTACAGCTCTTGACGATCACAGCAATACCATATATGTGTATTTTATTGGTTGTTTGTACCTGTACTTCAGCCCAGAAACAATAGTGCACATTTTGTTTTTTGGTTTTTTTTTTACCTAAAACACACTGACACAGACACTAATTGACACTGATACTAATTTTAAAAAATCCCGATCTTTGACCCTGACCTTGACCCAAACACTAACCCTGACACTAAACTAGATCAAACCTTGATCTAGGTATTTTTTCTTTATTTTTTTTCTTTTCTTTTTTATTATTAATTTGTTTATCTTTTTTTTTTTCTTTTTAAAGAGTTTTTTTTTCTCTATACAAGGAGAGTGAGAGATACAATGTATCTCTTTCCTCCATTCAGAGAGAAATAAAAACAAGGGGGGTGGGCTTCACAGTGACTGATCACTGTGATAGCCAATCAGAGGCTATCACAGCGATCGTTTGATCCAGCATCAGGAGTACCGGGTCCTGATCATTAGAACGGGACCTGGGACACTCAGTGGTGACACCCCGGTGTTTGTGCTGGGAGCGCACTATGTGGCGTGCTCCAAGCACAAAGACAAATATGCAAATATGCGGCCCCATGGAAAAAAGCCCAGTGCTGTGAGGCCGCATATTTGTGTGATGTCGGCGTCAAGGGGTAAATTTGGAGGGATTTCCTCTCCTTTCCTGTTTTGGCTATGGGACATGAAGTGAAGGTAAATCTTCCCAAAGGGATACAGATGGAAAAAAAGTAGACTTTGTGATGCATTTCAACACATTGCCCTGTTTACCTTTTATATTCTTTAACTTTATTGAAATGTCACAAAAGGACATTGCTTTCAACTCTGTGACTGCACCAAAGCAATACAACCTGTCCTACTTTTTTTCAGCACACACCAATGCAGCACATTGATGGTAATTGGAACAATAGTATATGAGACAATTTACCTTGTTTACGCAATCAAACAGAAAGAAATGTTCAGCACTCCGATAGCATCACATGAGTCCTAATTTGTTAAGGTAAACAATCACTACAAAGTCTTCATTATTATTATTATTATACAGGATTTATATAGCTCCAACAATTTGCTCAGCACTTTACAATATAACAGGAGACAATACAGCAACAATACAGTTCAATACAAGAGGGTTAGGATGGCCCTGCTCCTTGGAGCTTACAATCTAAGAGGGAGGGGCTAGTGGTACAAAGGTAGTAACTGTGGGGGATGGACTGGTAGGAGGAGTAGAAGATTCCATTATTAGCTGAGTGCAGGATAGGCTTCCCTGAAGAGATAGGTTTTCAGAGATCACCTAAAAGTGAGCAGAGTAGGTGATAGTCTGGTAAATTGGGGTAGAGAGTTCCAGAGGGTGGGGGAAGCTCTGGAGAAGTCCTGGAGACGAGCATGGGAGGAGGAGAAAAGAGAGCTAGAGAGCAGGAGGTCGTGCGAGGAGCGGAGAGTACGGTTTAGGTGATATTTGGAGACAAGATTGGTGATGTAATTTGGGGCAGAGTTATAAATGGCTTTATATGTTATTGTTAATGTTTTGAATTATTGTTAATGTTTCTTCATCTTTTGACCTCTTCTCTAACATGTTTCACCTGAAAAAGGCTTACTAATAGCGATATGAATAAGCCATTTTGAGTGAAACATGTTGAAGGGGATGTCCCAAAGGTGAGGATTTAATAGTGGCTGTTTGCTTCAATAAATCTGGATCCATATAATGCTTTTAGAGTGGGGAGAGCTTATTTCTGTTTGTGCATGTGGTGGAGTGTGGACAGACTGATGATTCACCTGCACTTGGTGCAGAGACCAGAGTGGGAGCAGCTAGGCTTGGAGCGGAGAAGATTGTTTTATCTGTATGCTTGGTTTATGCATTGGGATTGCATTTGGTAACGCTGGCCAACATAGCCCAATGGAGTTGGTGTGAATAAACTCTTAGGGGTTTATTTACTAAAGCTGGAGAGTCCAAAATCAGACTCCCTTCTGCATAGAAACCAATCAGCTTCCAGGTTTCATTGCCAAAGCTTCATTGAACAAGCTGAGGTTAGAAGCTGATTGGTTTCTATGCAGAAGGGAGTCTGATTTTGGACTCTCCAGCTTTAGTAAATAAACCCCTTAGTGTCTTTTAAGCCTGTTTGCTTTTGTTTAGAGAGGGTCTAAACACAATCATTAAAATAGAAAATATATTATAACATGGTAATATACTGTACTTCCAAAGAATGTTGTGAGTATTTTGAAATATGCAGCTTAATAATATGTGCTGGTCTACTATTGTCACAATCAGGAAGCCAGCCCTGAGCAGTGATGTGCAGCAGACACTGAAGGGTGTAGACAGCATTTAGACAGGAAGTAGCTAAGAGAGAGTGGAAGAGAGAATTAGCACTGATATGCAAAAAAGGATGATAAAAGGAGATAAAAGTATTTTATTAAAACAAATCAAGATATGCAGTATCATAGCAAGCTAAATGTCACCCATATATACTTTAATTATTATTTAATAAATGTATTAATAGTACAACTTTCATACTTCCCTACTAATTTAATTTTTTGTGCTTTAGTTATTTGCAAAATTCTAAGAAATCTAAAAAATGGAAGGGTTTTTGATATGCAAAAAGAAAAATCTAAATTCCACAACCTTATTGCAAATATTGGTTTCTTGATATGTGCCACAAATCTTGTTTAATATAATTTTAAGTTGGCCAAGTCAGGGCATTTTGAAAACTGTGATGTAGTGCCAACAAATACTTAGTGAAACTTGCCTGCGTTAGAAAGATTTATACCGTGAGGAAAAAAAATGGAGCTAAAAGCACACAAACATATCAACAACTGTATTTTACACCGGATATCTTACAAAGGGATCTGTATCATGAGCAATACCTCTGGACGTCAGCACAACTTTTGTTTTACATTATTGAATCAACTGGAAGAGTGTTATCTTCTTTTATATACATTGCATGTTCTGATTTAAAATTTCAAAATGCTTTCTCATGTCAATGACAATCTTAATAAAGGCCAATTAGTTCCACAAGGTACTTTGTGATGCACAGGCCCCCAGCTTGATTGCGGTGAATGGTGGGTATTTCCTGTCTTTAAACCCACATATGGATTGAGTAAGCAGTGGCAGAAGGACTACTGTTTTTCTTCATTACATCTTCTTCTCTTCACTTTTTTCTATTTTTTGCCTAGCTAAGTCTCTTGTTTTTTCTGGCTCTGTAGAGAAAACAGTGAGCCTACTCTCTGGCCTGTGGTTTGCGGAAGGCTATGCCAAAACAGGCCCCTCAACTGCTGGTTTCAAGGTTTATTTTCATCAGCGCCCATATCATCTGTGCAATTACACCCACTATTGATGTGATTCCATTTAAAATGGATTTCAAGTTACTATATACCTTATTAGAGGTTACTTTGTACGACAGGGAGACCTCTCCAGGCTACCATTAGAGATTTGCCAAATTTTTGAAAGACATGGCTTCTGTGGTTTCAGAATTTTTCATATGTCCTTCAAAAATTAAATGAAGGCACCCACAGACATTAAAGTAGTTTGGAATAGCAAAGTCAACACATTTGTTTGATTATTGAAATATTACAACAGAAGCAAATTTTCGACATTCGTCAGCCAGACATTTCGGAAAAATGGACTAATACCCTATGTTTCCCATTGTGACCACAACACCCTATTCACAGCTCCTAAAAGTGTGTGTACAATGACCTTAGACAGAGCCTGTGTGTGATGGAGTAAAAGCATTATTTGATAGAACATTACCCAATATGGTCAATCTCTGTTATCAATGCGTAATTCAAACTAAGATTTTCAGAGAATAGTCTATGAAGTGTGTAACATGAAAATTAAATACAAAATGCAAACATTGCAGCGTATAACTGTATGCATATGCCAATTAGACTGAAAAAAATAATATTGATGGTCAAAGAGAGATACGTATTTGATATGCTCCATATTATCAGTTCTACATACAGCAATGTAAAACAAATTATGTTTACTTCTTGTCTAAACTCAATATGTTTGCTGCAATCATTATTGTCATGCTTCTAGCTGTGTGTCTTCCTCCAAGAAATATATTTTTATATTTATCCATTACAGATGTTTAGCTTATCCAGCTTTAGGCAAAGGCATCAGGTCACCAATGCCTTTAGGCTAAAACAAGCTGATTCAGTCTAAGACATGTGTGCCATATAGAAAATGCAGATAGGCCACTCTCAGCTGTTCTCTGTGCACTTCAGGTCATGGACTGAGTTACATGTTTGTTCCAGGTTAAAAAATACTTTTCTACTTAGTTCATTTAATGGTATTTTTTATGAACAAAATACACTTTGTATTTCTTCTTGTGTTATGATTAAAAATACTACCTATAATTGATTGTAATTACATATTATTGTAGCATTACCCCTTTAGGGATTGCTGATGAATGTTGGCCTCTCTATAGTCCTGCACAGCCAGTCTTTCATCATTTTCCGCACAAACTGTCATCCGGAGACAGAAATCAGTCCTTGAGTTTTTTGTTATTTTATTGAGGGGATTAGAACTTGGATAGGGTAAGGGGGGTATAGAATGCCAAGGGAATCGAAATATGAGGACAACTTCCTGAACTATTCACAAGCTTCTCTTCTCTGATGCAGTCTCTGTTGGCTCTGTGCTAGCCAGCATCTCCTAGTTGTACGACCCCAGACCCTAGATGAACTCCTCTTCACCCAACAATCTGGAGACTTCCTTCCTGAGCAGGGTATCTGGCTTCTGTTCCTTTAATTGAGGTGAACAATCACTAGAAGGGGGCTAATCTGGTTTCCCACCAGAGTGCTCCTTCCCCTATAGGCCCAGGGGTGCAGGTATACTCACTCAGATCCTCTCTTGTACCGCTTGCGGGATGGCTGCTGCTACCAGTTCTATCAGCTGGGATGCTCCATCCCTGCTACACAGGTGGTCCTCGCTCAGGGGGCTTGTGAGTCCCGAGTTTTCCTCCTTCCCAGCTCCAGGCTCGCAGGTAGGCCCCATCTCACTAGGCCTCCTAGCAGCCTTCTTCCTTCAGCTTCACCTCTTTCTCCAGCTCTCTACACCCCTCCAACCACAACATTCCTGCTACTGTACAGGCTCCGTTACTATTAAGGGAGTCCCAGTCCCTTGCCTGGGAAGTGCAGCCAGACACTTCTCAGATCTACCCACTGCCTCCAAGGCCTTCCTCTGAAAGCCTTAGAGCAGGGGGAAATCCCAGAGGGGCTGGCCTGCAGAGTCTTAGAGCCCTGACCACAGTTTGACCCACACATGATCTGCTAACAGCTCCTGTCTAACCATTAGGATCTAGCTCCACTTAGCTTCTATAGGAGGGTGCTACACTAGTAATGCTATCACCACTGTCTCGACTACACATGGTCCAAGCTTTCTGTGCAAAACTCACTCTAAGTCTTCCATACTTGACTATGCTCAGATTACATAAATGGCACCGTACTATCTGGTCCTGTGTTTTTCTAACAAGCTCTAAAGTCTTGTAAAACTTCAGATACCCAGGAGATCTGTTTGACCTCGAATACGGGATTTAGCTACATTGCTGATACCACATAACCAAAAGGCCAATAAGTTTGTGCTGCCTTATCAGTCTGTCATTTGTAATGATTGGGTAATTTAATGTAAAATACTACAGAGACTGTTTCCATGTGAGATCTGCTAATAATAATGAATGAATAAAACATATTGCACTTCAAATATTCAAAATATCCTGTTCTCCATGGGTGGCACTACCAAGATAGTATCCCAAATGGACTACATACAGATATTTTGCAAGGGTGACCTGGCATAGGACTCTACCCCACCTGCCAGTAAAAAGGGCATAAATTGTGCTGCCATTTAAAGGTATCCTCATATATCCTCCTCATATATGAAAAATATCCAGGCACTTAATTTCTAATGCACATATATTCTAAACAGTTGGTACAGCAGAAATGATCATGCTGTCTCTTATATATACATGTGACGCATATGCAAAGTTTGTATATGATTTAGATATGAGAATATCTGAGATTGGGACATGATCTATGATGAAAACACATTTAAAGACTACTGGGTCCTGTCAAAAACTGAAAATGCCGCCCCCCCCCCCCCCCCCATCCACTATCATACGAACCGTTATACCATTAAATGTACTACAAGCCTACAGGATGCTCAAAAAGCAGACAGGATATTCAAAACTATCTGAAGGAAATGCAAAAAGGTACTTTATTCAGTTTTGTTTTTAATGTAAAGCTGCTAAATAAATGAAGGTAAGATACACTCATGGTAGGGCTCTCTGACTTTGTTTAGGAACAGCTGTACTTCTGTGCTCCTCTGTTTATGACCTAGCTCTGTGCTATCAGATGACTCTCTGGACTTACCACTGGTAGGCAGAGATAAAGCTAAACACTTATTGGGGTTGATTTACTAAAGACAAACAGGCTGTTCTCTTTGCAAGGGAAGTTTGCAAGCTTAGTGAATGTGGTGAAAGTTCATTTTGCAAGGAGTACCTAATAATCTGCAAGAAATATACAAAAACAGCATTTTTGCTTGTACAAGACTGGATGGTGGAAGTCGGCGGAGTTTCAACTCATTTGCTAAGCTTTGGGAATAATTCCCATGCAAAATGCAACTTCCCATGCAAAGTGAACAACCTATTTGCCTTTAGTAAATCTATTCTATTGACTCAAATGAAAATGTATTGGAACCCACAACATTTCTTCATATTGGTAATATGCATCATAAACACAAAGGTCTCAGAAAAGAGTTGTAATTGTTATGGGTTTTGGAATTCCATGACTTTGTCTCTGATAGCTAGCTATAATCCATCCATAACAAAGGATGGCAGTTGGATATTTTACCAAAATATACATGGTACTAAACATATAGATTTGTACTCTATAAATTAAAAATAGTGCAAGCAGGAAAAGGGATATAATGGAGTTTCTTTTAAAAAGTTAGTAAAAAGCGCAACCCAGGAGATAATGTACTAGAGCTAGCATTGACAAATTGGAATCAATTGTCTAATGCTCAGGTGGTAAAAAAATTGTTTGCTTGTAATCACCAATGTCTTTGGTTTGATATTAAAACAAGAAATGAAACATCATATACAAAAACAAAAGTTTTGGATTTCAAAAAGACAAATTTTGCTGAAATTAGAGAATCACTGCAGGAGTCAGTAATCAGTGGGCCTTATTGAAGTCTACCACTAGTAAGAGTTAACAGAAAAAATATGATTCACTACACAGGTAAGTAAGTTTATAAAGGAGAAGAAAAATCTGCATATAGGAAATATAAGAAATTAGAAAGTATAGCCGATAGAGAAGTGTATTAAGCAGAAAAAAGGAGGCCAAATCCATTACCAGTGCTGCCAAAGCACAGAGGAAATGGCCAAACCCATTAAAAAACGAGACAAAACCTTTCTTGGGTGCATAAGTGAGAGGAAGAAAAAAAACCATAAGATCCCAAAATGAAAACTGGGCTCAATAATTTTATTGAGGGGACCTAGATGTAGAAAACCATTTAAACAATTACTTCTGTTCTGTCTTCACAGAAATACAGTAAATGATACCAACAAAACAAGTTGGGGGATCATACTGGTTCCAGTGAAGGTTCACTTTCAACATTTCTACAAACAGAGGTAGCAGAGGAAATGTTGGATTAAAATATCTAAATTCAAAAACTTTTTTAGCTTTGTAGCACAACCCCCTTAAGAGTCGCTAAAGATTTGGGTCCCTCTATAGTCCTGCACAGCCAGGCAACATTCATTTTTTACAGACTTGCATTCCAGACACAGTTAACAGTCCCTGAGCTTGTTTTTTTTTTATTTTATTAGGGGTAAAAAAACTTGAATGGGGTAAGGGGTGCATGGGATGCCCAAAGGAACTGCATACTGAGGACAATGTCCTGGCAACTATGTAAAAGTCTTTACACAACAAAACTCTTCTTGGAGAGTTCTCCAGTCTCTCCCAGTGTACAACCCAAAACAAATCATCTTCTGTCTGGAGGAATCCATGGGCAAGGTGATCCAGTGCCTGCCACTTTAAGATCAACAGCCCTGGGTAAGGAGCTAATCAGGTTTCCCACCAGAGTGCTCTTTTCCCCTTCATTAGCCCAGGAGGTGTAGGGTTACTCGCTCAGTCTCTTTCCTGTGAGCTGGTTTAGGTGGGTGGCTTACATCAGGCCATCTGCTGGTCTGGTGTCTTTCTTGGCTCCACATGTAGTCCTCCCTCTTGGGACTGGAGAGACTGAACGAGCCTCCTGTCCAAGACCCAGCCTGTAGGTAGGCCCCTTTCCACTGTACACCCCCTCCCCCTAGGCTCCTGCATCTCTTCCTCTCACTCCATCTTCCACCTGAACTCTCCTGCTGCTGAGCAGACTCATACATACTTAAGGGATGTCCTGACCCCATGCCAAGCCTCCTGCCTGGGCATTGGTCAAAATCCCTTAAGTGTGCAGATCAGTCCCTCCTTACCCACGCCCACTGCTCCAAAATTCTAGAATGGTGGAGGTATCAGGGAAATGATCTGCAGAGCCTCTTAGCCCTGACGCAAATTTGACCCTGCTGACTATTGTCAGGCTGCTGCTTTTCTAACTAAAAATTAGCCACTCGCTCCCCCTGGTTAGAGTGGTGGTACAGTTTAATGACTTAAAAACTATCCACTACTTGCCCTGCCATTCCCTAAATAAGTACCTGAGTCCTGTCCCGTCTGTGTTGCCACACTCTCTCTTCCTCTGTCAGTCAAATCCTCTGAGGAGGAAGGGGAGGGTGGCAGCCAAACCAAGCTGTGCATGTTTATGGATGCATACAGCCTGGCTCAGGAATGCACCCTCACTGGAGCCCCCGCAGCACATGGCTTGCAGAAAGGGCACCCACAGGAAAGGAGGAGTAGACAGCGTCGGCAGGGAACTCAAGTAAAAGAGGTAAGATCTGCTCTGTGCAATACCATTGCACAGAGCAGGTAAGTATAACATCTTTGTAAATTGAAAAAAAAATGTGTCTTTACAATCACTTTAATCAAACAATGGGCCCTGATGGTATTCATCAAAGAGTATATTTGTTTGACCAGTAACTGATCTCTTTAACTGATCTATTTTAACAGGAGAAGTTTCCATCACTGGTGGACCACTAATATTGTACCTGTCTACAAGAAACACCGAAAGCACTTGTGACATGCACATATGTCCTGGTGTAACTTTGTCTACACCATCAGTCACTGATCATTCTCTTTTCATGGAGACATGTATATGCAGGGCCAGTGCAAGACTATTTTCTGCTGGACCAGCTACTGGCACCCCCCCCCCCAAAAAAAAAAAAATTCTACATAAAACTCTAAATAGAGCTAATCCTTGCCAACATTAGCTCCGTGTGGAGACTGACTGAGAAGCTGGGAGGAAGTGATGTTGTGCACAGCATGGATTGTGTGCCACTTCATTGGCTGGCTATCTCTTCTTCATGGATTGGCTGAAGTTTGTAGGAGATGACTTTGTCTCCAGCTAATATCATCCTATCTTGTCTTGGGACAGTGACACTGGGACTCAGAAGTGACATTTTACTTCCGGGTCATTACCAGGAAGGGAAGATCAGTGAACAGGTGTTCATTGATCTTCCTCCTTTCTACCTATGGCATCACCATGCAGGTCCCAGATTCACTGTTGGGAGCGCAGAGCCTGGGGAGTATGACAGGACACAATGGGGGTGTGGAAGTGATCTGGAGACAGCACAGCTATTGGATCATTTCCGTGTAGAAGTGGAAAACCCAGGTACTCCTGCGCTTAGGGATGGACTCAATGTCATTAGGACCATATAATAAAATTCTTAGGATATGCACACCTTGCTGCCCTCAAAAGACCGGGGGAGTCCAAATATACTGAATAGAGAAAAACAAACAGAGGGCGCACTAGCCTTGTGAATTAACTTAAAAGTATGTTTATTGAATGTTAAAAATAGGTATTGTACTCACAAAGTCAATAAATAAAAGCACATCAAGAAGGAACAGCTCTGTCCAGTTCGCACTGCATGTCTGTCTGTAATGAGAACTCTGGACATCCAAAAACTGACGCGTTTTGAGGACTGGGCTCTGAGGAAGATTCTAGTCCTCGAAACGCGACAGCCTTTTGGAGTACATCTATACTCTTTGCCTTCTGGGCCCCTCTGGTGAACTGATGCGGCCCAGGAAAAATATAGTTAATGTTCCAGCACGGCAGGCTGAGCCGCCCTATCAGCGATCCTGGCCATGGCTGCACCCTAGGCGGATGCCTAGTTTGCCTAGTGGTAGTTTCAACCCTGTGTATATGATGCATTCAAATTATTCATGTCAAATTGGTTGGCTGAGGGTAGCATTGCAATTCCACTAAGAATAATCAGATTTCATCTGTAGCTTATGAGAAAAAAACAAAAAAAACATGACAACTGGGAAGCAAAACTAAAATTAAGGTAAATATATTTTACAAAATATTACAGAAAAATTGCACTTGCACTAAAATATAAACATGTCCACATCCACCATCACCATCATTAGGTACAATTTTAAGTAGGGACAATTATGTAAGATGTAGGGATGCGGTATAAAAGTTCTTCTAACTAATTCCTATATAAATAAATGCATTCCATTATGGCACCATCTCTTTATTTTATCTAATATGCTAAATTGCCTTTAGGTCTGCAGTATTTTCTTTAGCTTCATGATATCTGGGAGCACATGTAAGATTACAATCACTCACCCAGAGTTTTGATAACCTTGTCTTTCACAGAGTCACTTGGAATCTATTCCAGGTTTATACTTGCTTTTACTTTGACCTGAGTATTAACAATATAGTTCAGACTTCACCTATAAATGTAATCTTAGACCTTAATAAAATGTTATCCTGGAGTCAGTTCATTTTAGAATGTTTCTGTATTCTAGAATCTAGAGTGTGTACACTTGCAGCAATTCTGTGTGTTTCCTATAATAAAAAGGCCAATAATTTACTATTATCATTCTTGTGCTGCTTAAAATAAATATGAATCTTAGCATTGAGCATGTTTTCAGTCTTGTCAACATGATTTTCAGAGAAAAAAAGTATTGTTATAAATTGATCTAAAGGTTGTATTTTTTTAAATAACGAACATGTCATACTTACCTGCTCTGTGTTATGGTTTTGCACAGAGCAGCCTTTTTGGGTCCCTCGGCGGCATTCCTGTTTCCTCCCCCCTGCTGAATGCCCCCAATAGCAAGCCTCTTGATATGAGGGCACTTGAGCAGGCTTGCTCCAAAGCTGCACTCCTGTGAATGAACATAGTCCATTCACACACAGAGCGTGGCTCTGCCCCCCCCCCCCCCCACTCTCACCTCAATGGCTAACTGGCTGTTATTGACAGCAGCAGGAGCCCATGGCTTCCACTGTTGTGTAAGCCAATGAGGAGAGAGAGACCTGGGAGAGCCGCTGCTCTCATGCACATGTTTGGATTGTGATGGGGTTCAGGGAATATAAGGGGAGCAGTGGGGAAGCTGCACCCAGAAGGTTTTTTTACCTTAATACATATAATGCATTAAGGTGAAAAACCTCCTGCCTAGAACCACTTTGAAGCAACACTACACATTGTTAAAAGCAGTACCTACAGTACATACAGCAATGTTGTCACTTCCCTATTTTGGAGACAGGAAGGGGTATTAATATTTATGAATAAAAGTACAGCGCTAATTAATAAATCTAAAATTGTCCACTGTAAGTCCAGTTCATATAAATGTGCCAGCTGACAGATGAAAATCCACAATGGTGATCCGTGAGGAAGTAGCAGAAATGCGCACTCACCAGAAGGTGGATATATATAAGCATTATATATCAAAAGCTCATGGATCCTCGGTCAAGAAGAGATAAATCTGGTCACTGTGGGTTGGCCTTTCCTTTCTTCAAGGATGCAGAGCAAAATTCTTCCTCCTCTCAGGTGGGTGCTTGAATTCCTAATAAGGACTCTGCAAAGAGGTACTCCTTCAAGATGTGTTCCCAAACCTCCCACTTTGAAGGAAAGGCCAACCCACAGTGACCAGATCTATCTCTTCTTGACCGAGGATCCATGAGCTTTTGATATATACTGCTTATATATATCCGCCTTCTGGTGAGTGCACATTTCTGCTACTTCCTCACGGATTACCATTGTGGATTTTCATCTGTCACCTGGCACATTTATATGAACTGGACTTACAGTGGACAATTTTAGATTTATTAATTAGCGCTGCACTTTTATTCATATTATTCTGTATAAGTATTTATTGGTTACTTAGAGTGCTTAGCTGCTTTTTAGGATCAGCGCTCACTTTTTTCATTTTCTATAGGGTATTCATATTTGCTTTCTATTCTTCCTTACATTGGATTCTTAGACTGCTGTCCGCCATCTTGCTTAGTCTTCCTCCTCTCCCTTGTGGGCTACAATCCTACGTAGGCATGTGGGAGAGTCTGAAATCAAAGGGAAGTGGCATCACAAAAGGGAAGATATAGGATGGACTGGAAGTAGTTACACTAATCTTTGCGGCACCATGCGCTGCCTTATGGTAAAGAGCTAAGTGTCCTGATGTACACAGAGGGAGGTGGCCCCCAACCACTGTGCTAGACAGCTAGACAGAAGTCATAGAGAGTCCAAGGTCCTGCTACTGGACCTGCACACCATCTGGATTACAAATACCTGTAGCTCAACACAACATGTAGCTTTAGAGAATTTAAAAGAATAGAATCAGCCAATCATCAGACAGTGAAGGAGTGATTTACAAAAACTGGCGAGTGCAAAATCTGGTGCAGCTCTGCATTGAAACCAATCAGCCTTTAGGTTTGATTGTGAAAGCTTAATTCAACAAGCTGAAGTTAGAAGCCGATTGGCTACCATGCACAGCTACATCAGATTCTGAGTGCTCCAGTTTTAGTAACTCCCCCAGAGTAACTGTAACTTGCAGTTTACTGCAAAGTTAGAAGCAATAATGTCAAATAGTTTCAGAATGACAATAATGTGCATACACTGCAGAATAATGAAAAACAGGTTCAGGATGGCAAAGAACAGGCACACACGGCAGAGTTTGATTATGTAAGGTACACAAACATGAACTCTTCACAGCAATATCTCTGTGATTCAATTAGGGTAAAATGTGACTGCATAACATAATAACTATAAAATTCTATATCAAGAGAGTCAAGGTGAGAGTCAGTACTTCAGTAAATATAATGCTAACCCTTATTGTATACAGCACTACACCACAATAAAACTGAGTTCAGAAAATATGAAAACAGTTTGGTTTTTTTTAAGAATAAGATTTTTCTTAATTTACTTAGAAGAAAAGTATAGGCTTGCATTACAATTAAGGCAAATCCAGAAAAATTAACAAGAACAAAAACTTCTCACCATCAAGTTTCACAGCAAAATAATCAAAATAACTAACGACCTCCCAGAGACTGAGAATATCTTCAGAGATCGACTGGTGATCTTAAGCCACATCTCATGTAAATGAGAAAAAAACAGCAGTAAGGTCCTCATAGCCATAAAAAAGTGTGTCACAGTGGTCACTTCATGAGGAAGGTCCATGAGTCTGGAGTGAGTTGTGCCAAGGATACAATAATGGGGAGAGATAAGTATCAATTGGGTATAAGGCCTAATGCCCAGATGACAGAAGGACTGAAAGAAAAAAACAAAGCACAGGCATAGAGAAAGTAAGAAATGGAGGGAAGATAGCAGATAAAAAGGAGAAGAAGAAAGGTGGAGGGGATTGGATGTTGATGAACATAGTTTAATTGTGGTGTACCGCTGCATACGGTAAGGATTAGCCTTATATTTATGTTCATCTAAGGGTAATTTTGTACAACTTCTTTTTTGTTTTTTATTTTTTGTTTTTCCGTTTTGGATTTTTATCAACATTTATTATTTTATACATTTTGTTTTAGTCCAGTGTTTATTGCTTTTTTTGTTTTTACTTTTTGTTTGAATTGCAGTTACCATTAAGTGTGGAGTGGGGTTACTAATAGTACTTTAGTAAAAACAGTTCCGAACAAAGCTAATGGTGATTATCCTCATAAACAGTGTCTCTCATAGTGAAATCCAGGATAGCTCTCAGAACAAAGGTGAACAACTGGAGTGATCCAAGGCCCAAGGGTGAAGGTCCACCCTTCTGGAACTGGAGTACACTGGTAGCCTAATAGCAATTGAGGGGAAAAACTGCCCACAATATTTGGGTCTTCTGGAGAAGCTGCATGCTATTAGGCTCCAACTTGGCTGCCTATGTCTCAGTTCTGACAGTTAAGGGCCTCTCATCTGGCTGCAAATCACTTGCCCAGGTACCTCTGCCTCATTAGATATGACATTTCTGAGCTTCTGAGGGAGGAAAGCTGAGAAATGTATACTCCTTGTCCATGTCCAGAAACTCAGGGAGTTGTGGGAAATGAAATTAAAAATACCTGCACTTGTATCCGAGCATTGTGATTGGCTGTTAATGTCCTAACACTGTCTAAATATATGAGTAGATTAAAATTGGATAGGATCTTTGTTTTGCTTCTTGAAAAATATAAAGAACATACAGGGGATGATTTATTAACCACTCGACCTCCAGAAGGTTTTACTCCCTGGCCAGGGCACTTTTTTTCTATTCTGCATCATTCTACTTTAACTGGCAATTGCATGGTCATACAATGCTGATGCCAATTAAATTTTTTTCACATTCAAGCTTTCTTTGGTGGTTTATGACCAGTACTTGGTATTTTATCATTTATTATATAAAAGAAAAAAAGACCAAAAATGTTGAAAAAAGTTATTTTCTACTTTCTGTTATCAAAAATATTCTAAAAAACAAAAATTATTTCTTCTTAAATTTAGGCCAAAATGTACTCTGTTACATGTCTTTGGTGAAAAAAAATAGCAATAAGTGTATATTATGTGAAAGTTATAGCGTCTACAAACTATGGTATATATATATATATATATATATATATATATACCGTATTTTCCGACGTATAAGACGACTTTTCAACCCCTGAAATTCTTCTGAAAAGTCGGGGGTCGTCTTATACGCCGGTGCGAGCCGGTGTCAGGGCGGCACTTTTTCGAGGGGTGGCGCGGCGCCGCCCCCCCTCCTCCTCCAACGGACACTAAGTACAGGGGTGGGCAGAGGGGCTGCTGTACCTTACCTGGCTCCGGTCCCACGACGATCCAGTCCAGGAAGCGCGGCTGCTCCTTCTTTCAGTTCGGCTGCTCGATGGTCACGCGGCCGCTCGGCTCCGCCTCCTCACCGGTGATTGGGCGCCAGCACTGGAAAGGCACACAGGCGACCAATCACCGGCGAAGAGGCGGAGCCGAACGCCCCGCGAAAATCGAGCAGCCAAACTTGAAGAAGGAGCAGCCGCTCCTCTCCCCCACTGACACTAACGATGGGGCACTATTCCTCCTCCACACTGACACCAACGATGAGGCACTGTTCTCCCCACTGATACCAATGATGGGGTACTATTCCTCCTCCCCACTGATACCAATGATGGGGCACTATTCCTCCTCCCCACTGATACCAATGATGGGGCACTATTCCTCCTTCCCACTGATACCAATGATGGGGCACTATTCCTCCTCCCCACTGATACCAACGATGGGGCACTATTCCTCCTCCCCACTGACACCAATGATGGGGCACTATTCTCCCCACTGATACCAATGATGGGGCGCAATTCCTCCCACTGACACCAATGATGGGGCACAATTCCTCCCACTGACATCAATGATGGGGCGCAATTCCTCCCACTGACACCAATGATGGGGCGCAATTCCTCCCACTGACACCAATGATGGGGCACAATTCCTCCCACTGACACCAATGATGGGGCGCAATTCCTGCCACTGACACCAATGATGGGCCGCTATTCCTCCCACTGACACCAATGATGGGGCGCAATTCCTGCCACTGACACCAATGATGGGGTGCTATTCCTCCCACTGACACCAATGATGGGCCGCTATTCCTCCCACTGATACCAATGATGGGGTGCTATTCCTCCCACTGACACCAATGATGGGGTGCTATTCCTCCCACTGATACCAATGATGGGCCGCTATTCCTCCCACTGATACCAATGATGGGGCACTATTCCTCCCACTGACACCAATGATGGAGCACTATTCCTCCCACTGACACTAATGATGGAGCACTATTCCTCCCACTGACACCAATGATGGGACACTATTCCTCCCACTGACACTAATGATGGGACACTATTCCTCCCACTGACACCAATGATGGGGCACGATTCTTCCCACTGACACCAATGATGGGGCACTATTCCTCCCACTGACTAATGATGGGGCACTAATCCTCCCACTGACTAATGATGGGGCACTATTCCTCACACACTGACACTAATGATGGGGCACCATCATTGGTGTCAGTGGGAGGAATAGTGTCCCATCATTGGTATCAGTGGGAGGAATAGTGCCCCATCATTGGTGTCAGTAGATGAAATAGTGCCCCATCATTGGTGTCAGTGGGAGGAGTAGTGCCTCATCATTGGTGTCAGTGGGAGGAATAGCACCCCATCATTGGAATACCATACAGAAATAGCATACCATATTGAAATCAAATCTGATGTTTTTTCATTTTTATTTGGTGTGCGTTCGAAGAGGGGTAGTCTTATACGGCGAGTATAGCTCAAACCCTATATTTTAACAGGAAAAGTAGGGGGTCGTCTTGTACGCCGGAAAATACGGTATATATATTTGTATATTTGAAAATTGATCAATTCTGATGTACTGACGGCCTCTCTCTTATTTTGTGAGGCCCATAAAATGCCAAAACATATACAAATACCCCAATTTACCCCTTTTTGGAAAGTAGAAAGTCTTAGGTATTTAGTAAAAAGCATGGCGAGTTTTTTTAAAGTGTTATTTTTTTGTCACAACTTTTTGGAAAATGAAGAAATTAAATGAAATGTGCCTTTCTTTTAAATTTTTTTACATACTGTCATCAGTGCAGTACAGCATCATCATATGACTGATGTGGCAGCGATCAGGAACACTGACTTGTGACAGTATGGTATAAAAAAAAAAAAAAATATATATATATATATATATATATATATATATATAATTCTTTTTTATTTAAATGTTTAACTTTTTTTTTCTTTTTAACATTTTATTTCTTTTTTTTAACATTTTTTTACAGTGTAGTTCAGTGTCACCATAGTAACCCTGTTTTATTTTGGGATTTGATCAGTGATTTTTTTCTTTTTACACTTAGATTGCTTTTACAATGATGATCATAACATCTGTGATTACTAGTGATCTGTGATTGGCTACAGCTAATCACATGGTACAGAGTGCTGTGATTGGCCCAGGTACCATGCAATAACTGTGGGCTAATAACAGCAAACCTGTATAGGAAGCACAGCTGTTATGAATTAAATTCACTCATAACAGGTTTGTTGACATTGTGATCATGTCACACATAGCCACTCATAGCAGCTGGGTACCGGGAGACGGTGGACATAGTGGTTGTGGGAGCGGCGCACCCCAGGGGCTGTGCCACGCACCTCTGACCCAAAACAGGCTGGATGATGAATATCTACGTGATCCAGCCTGCCTGTGCCGCATGCCCACAGTAAATGTATTGTAAATGAGGAGTATGTGGTTAAAGGCAAACAGGTTGTTCATTTTGCAACTGAATTTTCACTTTGCATTGAAATTTTCCGTTAGCTTAGTGAGTGAAGTGATGCTCTGCTTCCATCATCCAATCACATGCAAGCAAATATACCTTTTTTATTTACATTGAACATGATTGGAAATTCTTTCAAAAATGACTCTTTACCACATTTGCTAAGCTAAGGAAAAATTCCTTTACAAAGTGAAACTTTCCTTGCAAAGCAAACAGCCTTTAGTAAGTGGTTTGTGTACATGGGATCCTCTCTGGATCAGTCTAATTTGCAGTTAGTAGACCCCTTACCAGTACCTGTGTCAGAGATGCAGGTGTGACCAGAAGTGTGTGGACTGACACAGGGAAACGCAAGCTTCAGATATGGTATAAATAAGACAATTTATTAAAGACTAACAATACAAACATAAACGCAGTGCACCAAACCCCAAGCTAACACAAATACATACAACAAGGTGAAACAAACCCAAACCTAAACTGATACAGATACCCAGGTACATACACATGTAGAGCACAACGTAGTTAGGCAGGCCGGGTCGATAACTATCGGGCAGGTGGAGCAGGCGGAGAGAATGGTCAGGGTCACAAGCCAGGGATCAAAACAAGAGAAGTCAGCAGAGGTCAGGATCAGGCAGGGTCGGCAACAAGTCAGGCAGAAACAGGAACAGGAACAGGAATGCAGGTTACAAGATACAGGGGCCCATGGAAAACACACACACCAAGGCACAGACTGCAGGTCTGGCCATCCCTTAAATACACCTGCAATCAGCCCCAGGTGATGGCTAATTGCCGAAGTGAACCTCTGGTTGTTGAGAGCACCTGCTGGTCAGCCCTGGTACTGCAGCCCACAAGGCAGGTGAGTCCCACCACTATTGGCAAGTCCATTCCTGACAACCTGTCTCAAAAGGTTCCTTCAATTTCCAGTGGTGCAATCTTCAACCTCTGCTTTGCTGAATTAACAGCAAGTAAGGATTTTATGATATTTTCTCAGCATTGATTACAACACTTATAAATAAAATACCAATAATAGAAACTGAGACCAAAGACACTTTTAATGAAACTGGACAAGAAAAGCAACAGAAAAAAAAAGATTGGGAGATAAAGGGAGATTTTACTGCAGCACCCACTTTGTATTTATACTTAACACTGGTAAGCATTACCTAAATCAGATGGTTAAGCAGCATCGGGCCAAATACTACAGCATCTATTACCATGACAGTAATTCCACAACTGCCCACGTGACTTTGGATGCAATTCTTTTTAGTCTTTTTTGAGCACTAAGGAATTGACTACAATGGTGAGGTAAGGTGATATTGTAACATTACAATGAACATGAAGACACAAAACTGAAATATTGATCCAAGAATTCACAGAAGAAAAGAATCCAAGCAACCCTCTGCTTTGTTTAACTGTGGAAAAATGTTCCTTGCTTGTTTATATAGGAGCCCTAGCAAGATGATACAGCCTTTACATGCACTTTTCAAACATACATGGAGGGAAGTGTTATTTGTATTGTTAAATTTACATTAAGCTCACCTCAATTGCATCATCTGCAAAATAGACTTAGGGATAATGGCATTTAAGGAGGAAATTGCAATCATCTTCAGAAGGCTGCACTATAATGGAGAAATGTAATTAATTTATCCTAGTAGTCTTCCATAATGGACCCACTTTATCATAGCCACAGATGGAGCTTGAAAGAATTAACCATGTTCTTTATCACTGCAGATCTGCTTCTGAACTTGACACAGTTCTCCTCTATGGATGATCCATGTGAAGTGAGCTTCTGTTGTAATTCCTGACAACTGGAATTACATACACATGGCGTATTTTTAGCCTTTTATTTATGTAACTGAAAGAACATTACAATATGTTAAAAAATAAATTTTGCTCATGCTGAAACCTTAAAGTCCGCATCAGCTATGGTATATAATACTGTATTTTGTTTACAATGTCAGAATACATAGAAAGTAATTTAAAGATCTCCACTTGCTGACCAGCCAGAGTGGCACCTGCAGACAAAATCACATACATGTACATCATTTTGCCTGCTCCAATTCAGAGGCATGCGGCGAGCCCCCATTCTGACCATTGTGTCTACCAGACATAGCAGAATGTGGATCCCGGTTCTTGGGTCCTGGTGATGATGTAACCACTGAGTGATTGCAGTGTCACCACACGCTGGCGACAGTATGTAAAAAAATGTTTTCAATTTCTTCATTTTCCAAGAAAATTGTGACAAAAAAGTACAACTTCAAAAAAACTTGCCATGCCTCTTACTAAATGCCTCAGACTGTCCACTTTCCAAAAAGGGATCATTTGGGGGGAACTTGTACTGTCCTAGCATTTTAGGGCCTCAAGAAATATCATACCTAGTGGTATAACTAGAATGTTCAGGGTAAGAAACCACGAAGGGCCCCCCTGACCCCCAGCTTGGGCCCTTTCCTCTGAGCCCGGTGGTGAAATGCCAGGGTCAGGTCACAAGTGCAACCTTCGGGAGCCTGGTAGTTCTGGTGTCAGTAGGTTTTTTTTTTTTTTTTACAATATTTTTTTTTATTATTACATTTATAATATTATTTATAATTTTTTAGGATCTCAGTTGGAGGGCTTAAACAGTCCTCTGATGTCCCCCCTTTGGGACAGAGAAAAGAGAAGTCTCCTTCTCTACATCCTCAGCTGCACAGAATGAATGGACAGGAATAGCTCTGTACAAAGATTCCTGTCCATTCCCAAACTAAAGCATAGTAAACACAATTTACTATGTTACAGTTATGAATGAGCAGATGGGAGAGGGGAGGGGGGTTCTTGCAGAGCTTGAAAGCACGGGGGCCGAGGAGCACAGGGGCAGAGAGCACAGGGGCCAGAGAGCACGGGGCACAGAGCATGGGGGGGTCAGAGAGCATGGATGGGGGTGGAGAGCATAGGGGCTGGGAAACACAGGGACTGGAGAGCACAGGGGCCAAAGAGTATGGGGAAAGAGAGATGGGGAGTGGGATAGCACAGGGGCCGTAGAGCATGTGGGGCCAGAGAGCACGGGGGCAGCAGAAAGAAGCTGGATAGGAGGAGCAGTTGGGGCGGCTGCATATAGAAAAATCAATCTGTCCATTTTACTCCTGCAGCCACTGAATGCCTGTGGAAGGGAGAGGAGGTATTCAGCAGCTGAAGAGGAAAATGGAGAGACTGATTCTTCTATATTCAGCAATCCCCACTGCGCCTCCTATCAAGGTGAACAGGGGGGGGGGTCGCACGCAATTGCAACCCCTGCCACCCCTGTAGGTAAGCCCCTGTATATACTATAGTTTGTAGATGCTATAACTTTCATGCAAACCAATTAATATACACTTAATGAGATTTTATTTTTTTACCAAAACATGTAGCAGAATACATTTTGGCTTAAATTTATGAGAAAATTGTATTTTATTGCATATGTTTTATACCAGAAAGTAGAAAATATTGGGGGGGGGTTAAATTTTCAGTCTTTTTTTTCTTTTATATGGCAAAAAAATAAAACACCCAGTGGTGATCAAATACGATTAAAATAAACCTCTATTCATGTGTAAAAATGATACAAATTTAATTTGTGTACAGCATTGCATGACCACGCAATTGCCAGTTAAAATAGCACAGTGCTGAACAGCAAAAAATGGCCTGATCATGAACAGGGATGTTCTTGATGTTCAAGTTGAACATAAGTTTCACTTGAACAGTGGGTGTTTGTGTGTTCTGCAAACACACGAACAGTTAGGGCGTTCGGTGGGCTGTTCACCCACCATGCACCACAGTGCTCTGCGCTCTGACAGTGCATTGTCATTGATCAAAGCAATGCACCTGACCACACCCCCACAACCACAGCCCAGGGTTGTGGAGAAGATGCCCTTGCCCCCATCAACATCAAACCCAGGGGACAATTCACTAAGTGGTATCTTACCGCATTCGAGGGGGGAACCTCCCCTGGCCCAAAGCACACGCCCCCTATGTTCAGGGCATGTAGTTCAGGAAGGGGGCACTCTTTCATCCCTCAGTTTCCTAGCCTGCCAGGCCTGTGCTTGGATCAAGGGTCTGGTAGGAATTTAAAGGGGACCCCACGCTTTTTCCTCCCTATTTTTGGAGGGTGGGGTTCCACTTAAAAATCCTACCAGACCTGAAGGGCCTGGTATGGATTGGGGGGAGGGCACGCTGTTTTTTTGTTTGTTTTTATGTCAATTAAAAAAATAAATTTCAGTCCTACTGCAGCAGGTTCTATACATTAAGTTTAAGCCACCCAGGCATGATATTTAAAGGGATGTTGCTTTTCTTTTTCTTTTCTTTTCTTTTTTTTCTTTAAGCAATGAAAAATTACTGCCCCTTTAAAAACTGTACTTTTTGAAATTTTTCACTGATTAATTTCACTGTTTTCACTGATTAATTTTCCTCAGGGAGTACCTGAGTCCCCATACCCCTTTTATGGCCAATAACTTCCATATAAGCCTTCAAAATGGGTATTTTTGGATTTACAAGTTCGAGTCCAATAGACTTGCATTGGGGCATAATACACAAATGGTTATCGCATGCGTTATGTCAGTTACCTGATCACATATCATATACGATACTAAAAATCTCAATTCACTATTGCAGTGTGTGGTATTTACCAAAAATAGCAAAAACGCCTGGTAAATACCGCACAAAAATACTTTATAGCCAATTCACTAAAGGAAGTAAATAATTAAATGCATGTGGTAATTAAGTAGTAGTTGAGGCATGCGGTATGTACTGGTATCTGCCAGTAACTGCTTTTATATTGTAAAGTGCTGAGCAAACTGTTGGCGCTATATAAATTCTGCATAATAATAATAATAATAATAATAACTGTCATGGATTGTTAAGGAGTGGGTGAGTCATCAGCTCTCAGCGGGGTTCCCTGCGGACAGCTGAATTTAAACAAAAAAAATTGCCGGCAATTAAAAATTTTGCAAAAATACGGTGTGGGTTCCCCCCTTCAGGTCTGGTATGGATTTTGAGAACCAACATTTAAAAAAAATGGCATAGGGTCCCCTGCAAAATCCCTACCGGACCCTTATCCGAGCATGCAGCCCAGCAGATCAGGATGGGGGGGGGCGAGTGAGCACCCCCCCCCTCCTGAACCATACCAGGCCACATGCCCTCAACATTGGGGGTGCTTTGGGGCAGGGGAGTTCCCCCTCAAAGCACCTTGTCTCCATGTTAATGTTTAACAAGGGGGCCTCTAGATCCTGCCCGCCCCCCATGTGAGTGAGTATGGGATACATGGTACTGCTACTCATCCGCAAAAAAAGTGTAGTGTAAAAAATGACAGTAGACAGTCTTTGACAAGTCCTTTATTAATCGCATCCTATCTGCCCTATAGAAGAGGTACTGCTACAGGGTGGCACGGGTTCGCAAAATCACGTATATATATGTGATTTTGCATTTCCAGGTAGGGGGCACCATTCGCGGCTGCGGCTGTCAATCACCAGGTCCCGGCTGGTGATTACTTGCTGGCGCCCGGTGATTGCTGAGCATCTCCGACAGAGGCGAGGACTGTTTGTAAACAAAACATTTCTCTCCTGTCAGCTCCTGCACACTGCTTTGCATGGCTCTGCATAGCACAGTCATGCAAAGCAGTGTGCTTACAGTGAAACACAAACACACAGCCCCACAGTAAAACACACACAGCTCACAGTTAACCCTTTGATCGCCCTACATGTTAACTCCTTCCTGCCATTAGTATAGTGTCAGTGCTTTTTATTAGTATTGGTGTCACTGGGGATGTCAGTGACACCAAGTCAGTTCCCCCCAGTGTCAGAATGCCCGCCGCAGTCCCGCTATAAGTCGCTGATCGCTGCAATTACTAACAAAAATTAAAAACAAAATCCCAGTATATATACCGCTATTTGTAAAAGCTATACATTTCACGTAAACCAATTAATTTACATGTATTGGGATTTTTTTTTAGCAAAGACATGTAGCAGAATACATTTTGGCCTAAATTTATGACGGAATTTGATTTTTTAAATTTTTTTACTGGACATGTTTATTAGCAAATTGTTAAAAATATAGTTTTTTTCTCAAAACTGTCTGTTTTGTTTTTTATAGGGCAAAAAATTAAAGCTGCACAGGCGATCAAATACCACCAAAAGAAAGCTCTATTCATGGGAAAAAAAGAATGTAAATATCATTTGGATGCAGCGTTGCAGGACTGCGCAATTGTCAGTTAAAGTAACGCAGCGCCGTAACGCAAAAAAATGGCCTGATCAGGAAGGGGGGTAAATCCTCAGGAGGGAAAGTGGTTAAAACAACAAAAATTTAAAAAATATCTCCCGAAGTAGATCCAACGTCAATCTTGATGCCTGCCGCGACCCAAAAAAATACAAAATAAGGCTCCACTCTCGACACTGACTCCCACTGTCTGACAACTCCACCGGCCTGACAGTTCTTAAATATCCAAGGGGCGAGGCCACCAGGTGACATCAACTGGGTGACCCTGCCCCCTTGTGACGTCATTGGCCAGGGCATGTGTAAAATCTGAATGGAGAATTGATGTACGCTATAACTACAGCATGCAGATGTATTTGTGGGCTTAAAGAACACTGCCATAATACTATGAGGGTTTGAGTTCCCCCACATGCACAGTAGTTCCCAGTTCCACCATTGGCCATTTATAAGTATATCTAATTTTGTATGTGTTTGTTAATCCCCCAGGTACATAATAATAAATTGTACAACTACTGCCCACTAGTAGAGACTTGTGATGGGTTCCATTTTATTGATTGGAACTATGTTAAACTTTATTAAGATTGGAGCAAACATGGAATTATAATTGGAAACTGGTTATGTTGCATAGATTGACAAAGGTAAAGTCTGCTTTTTTTTTTTTACTTTTATACACTTTCTATGCCTGTTGAGAGATATTTTTTTTTGGATATTTAAAATAAAGTTATTTTATATATTTTTTTGGTGCAGTATACCTCAAAAAAGTCCCATGGGCATTTCAATATTGTTTTTTGGTTGAAATGTCAAGCATTCTGTCATAATTTTGCTCACCTGTACATTAAAGGTATTGTACCAGAATCAATAATGTGGCATGTTTTATTACAATTATTGAGGGTAAGTCCCTTGCAGGGAACCCTCCGACTTTTGTAATGCCTCATCTTTTTGTCCTCATGAGCTCCACAAATAGCAATACACAAATTTATTAATGTTATTAGCAAGCCTTTTAAATCACAAACTTGGTGGTCTTTCAAGGAAATAGGAGACAGAAACAGAAGTCTGGAGCCCTGCGGTCCAGTAGATCTCATTAATCTTAATTAAATGAATGCATTATGCATATAACAATAAATATCATTTTCAAGTAGCAAATATAAATAAACAGTATTGAAGTAACATACTGGAAATGCCAACCTCATCTAGACAAATGTGTATTTTACTGGTGCTATATATGACAAACTTTTCTCTCTTGTGTGTAAGAAAGAGCCTTGCAATATCAGTATTACAAGTGTCCTTAGAGAAATTAGAAGATTCTTTCTAGTGTTCTGTTACTAACAACAGACAGGCCAGGAATGGGCAGACTGGGTCTCCATTATATTCATTTTCAGTAAACTGAGAAAACATGTGGGGATCATTTGAACAATTGAGTCAGTAAAACTACAGATATCCCAGAGATTTAGTGATTCTAACATAGTTAATTAAAGCAAACTTTTCCCAAGAGAAATACAGGGGCTGCCATTTATGATACCGTTCTGAAAATGCTAGTTGCCTGGCTGACACTCTGTCTCTATATTTCCTGCAGGCAGTTAACTCTGAATAAGTATGCAGATCAGGAAAGTCTGAATGAAGTAAGAAGCCCTTCTCTGCTTACTTCTTCTGGGCACTGGCTCATTTTAATGAAGGCTAGAAAATCGGCATGACATGACAAGCATTGCAGAATAAGAAATCAACAATGGTAGCTTCTTTTTTATCTTATGCAAGGCTGCCTTGCATAAGCTTAGCTGGGCATTGTGGTTTTTAGTAAGGGTGAGCCGAACATGCCTTGGTATGGTTTGTGAGAGGTTCACCAAACTGTGCTGAAATTCTTACAATAATGCGAACCTGCTTTGCTCATACAGCTTAGCTGGGCATTGTGGTTTTTAGTAAGGGTGAGCCGAACATACCTTGGTTTGGTTTGTGAGAGGTTCACCAAACTGTGCTGAAATTCTTACAATAATCCAAACCCCCTTAAAGTCACTACAAATCTTTAAAATCAGTTCTGGCCATTTTTAAGGCTATTTAGCTAGGGATTGTCCAAAGAAATGGCAAGGGGTTGAGAAACATGCATGAGAGATGCTTTAAACTTGCCTGTGAAGTGGCATGCTTCTACAATGTATATAATGTAATACAGCAAAAGTGACATTTGCAAAGAAAAAAAATGCCATTTAAGTTGCCAGTAAATTACATTTCCTTGACAGCTTTGTTTTCTTTGACTAAAAAAAAATAGCAAGGGGACCCCTAAGAATACATATCACACCTTTAAGGGTCTGGTATATATGTTAGGGGACCTTTGCCGGGTCCCCACGCCATTTTTTACAAACAGAAGCTGGCAGGGAAATGTAAATTAATGACAATTTTTCTAAAATGTTACTTTTGCTGTAGTACATCCTACAGCAACAATGACCAAAAAAGGTAGTATCCCCCCAAAAAGTTAATCAGCACCCTATGATCTGCTATGGAGTTTTATTTTTTTTTGACAAGAAATATAGCAAGGGGACCCCTAAGAATACATATCTCACCTTTAAGGGTCTGGTATGTATGTTAGGGGACCTTTGTGGGGTCCCCACGCCATTTTTTGCAAACAACAGAAGCTGGCAGGGAATTGTAAATTAATGACAATTTTTCTAAAATGTTACTTTTGATTTAGTACATCCTACAGCAACAATGACCAAAAAAGGTAGTATCCCCCAAAAATTTATATCAGCACTCTAGGATCTGCTATGGAGCTTTATTTTCTTTGACAAAAAACATAGGAAAGGGGACCCCTCAGAATACATATCAAACCTTTAAGGGTCTGTTATGTATGTTAGGGTCCCCACGCCATTTTTTTTACAAACAACATAAGCTGCCAGGTAAATGTAAATTAATGACAATACTTTTGCCGTAGTACATCCTACAGCAACAATGACCAAAAAAGGTAGGATCCTTCCAAAAATGTATATCAGCGCCCTAGGATCTGCTATGGATTTTAAAGGTAAACCTCATACAAAAAAATATAAAAAATGTTGTGTGGTTCCCTCAAAAATCCATACCAAACTCTTATCTGAGCATGCAGCCTGCCTGGCCAGGAAAGGGCATACACATATACCAGGGTATGTGCCCTCAACATTGGGAGGGTACCTCTGCCATCCTAGTTAGGTGGGACCCATATTCTCCACAACCCTCGCTAAATGGTTGTGGAGGTCTGTCGAAAAGGGTGCTTGTTAGAATAAGGAAGCCCCCTTTTTAAAATAATACCCCCAGACTGTCTTTCCCCAAGTGAATACATACATAATACACTTACACATTCTCCAAAAAAAATGTAAACAGTAATAAAAAACACACCACACACTTTGACAATTCCTTTATCAAACAAAACAAAACCTGTCCCATGATGTAAATTACTTGTCAATCATGTCATACAGTGCTGCAGATCCATGTCAATCAGAATTTACAATGTCTGCTGGCCTACTGGAAAAAAACACTTTGACCTGCCGACACATCAACTTCTGTCACTATCAATGAATGACAGATTACTTGCTAGCAGCTGATTTGTAACCAAAGGAGCAGGGATCGTGCATGAGGTCATTGACCAAATTTGGCCATAACCAATGACCAGCCCGATGAATACTTACCTCTCTGTGGTGACAGCAGCCTCTTGCAGTGTTTATATCCTTACCGAAGAAACCTCTTCTGGGGTGACTGTGCCTTCACAATAACTTCCTGTAGATATGAATTGAGCTGTATATCTACAATAGAGAGGCTAGAAGTATGGATTAATTCCAATCTTCTATTGCTGCACAGCCTCAGCCAGCAACAGAAGAGTTTTTTTCACCAAGAATGATAACACCATTGACGGTCAACCAGCCACCACAGACAGGCAAGTATTCACCAAGATGGCAGGTTTTAGGTTAACTTAAGGGCCTAAGGAGGGAGGGTTGAGGATTTTTGTAGCAAATGTTGAGTTGCAGTACATGGAGGGGTAACATAACATTTAACTGCGAGGTAAAGGTTTGAGAACCATTGCATAGGTGATAAGGTGTAATTATAGCCATTGTTTTATTTATTATTTATTTTAGTTTTTGGATAGGGTAGGTAAAAAGGTTAAAATTCTTTCACTTTATTTTTTACTGTCTTTATCCCAATTCCTGTTTTGTGTACACAGCAGGAACTTAAAGGAAATCTCTACAAAGTTAGGGTAGTTCCCCTTTTGGGCAGTGTTCAATATTTAGCCTTATATTGTGTTTTGGTAAAGTCTTTAAAATGTTCTATTTTCCATCTCACTGATAATAGTCACTAGTAGGGATTGGATCAGGCCCAAGTCTGAATCTCCCCATTCCCCACTCTATCCAAAACTAAAAAACAAAGTTGGCGCTTTACACTTAAAGGATGAACAGAGATGGTGGGCATTTAATTACATCATTTGAGCTTTAAACAGTGGTACACGAAGGGAAAAACAACAGCACTACAGGTGAATGGGAACCTCATGTCTGTGAGTTTTTAGAGACAGACTTAAGTAGTGCCCCTTTTCCAATCTCATCAGGTGCAAGAAGAAACCAACCTTGAGGAACCTTGCAATGTATAGGCCTTGCTGCCCACTTCAGATCGGGGAGATCCTGATTAAGAGGACACTGTCCTTGAAATGCGCAAGCTAAGATCTTGCGGATGGGCATAATTTAAGTATCTGCACTGGTTTGATTTTATGCTTTCAGTTGCTTACTTTTGTGAGTATTTTGGAGTTCTATTAATTTACAATAAAATAATCTTATGATAATGTACTAGGCTGGTGTGCCCTCTCTTGTCTTTGGTTCATCAAACAGTGGTGCATGATTGTCTGCCTGGGGAAAATCCAGTGCTCTTTTCAAGGCAAAATAAGCCTTTGCTAATTTTAACATTCATTTTTATCATCTTCATTGTTTAATATATTTCTTGAAGGGTGGAGAGAAGAATGAATAAGTTCCTGCAGCTATACTGCATTGCATATTGCATTTGGCACAACAGCTTCCAAGGAGAACTAATCTTTGTAGTTTTACACAGCTATGTTGCCATTTTGATGGCAAAAAAAAGACCCAAATCAATATTAGGGTCTGTGTCTATGGGCTTTGGTTGGTGTCAGATGGGTTTTGCTTTTCCATAAAAGGTCAACTGTGGGTTAAATGTGCCTGTCACTGTTTTTTTATGATCTTAGAAGTGTCTCAAATTGATGTCAAATTGATGCCATCAACACAAGCCCAGTGTCCATCAACATGGTCCTTACGTTAAAGATACACAGTGCAGTAGCAAACTAAATGTCATTCAGTTAGGGCTGACAAGTACATTAAAGTGTGTCTATAGCCCAGATTTTTGGGATAAAGTAGAAAATGATTAGAAACCCTGTCTGCTGTTTCGGCTATACATGCCACTGAGGCCATTGAAGGGGTGAAAATACCCATTGGACAGTTGACAATGGAACAGGTGTCTCCATCTGAAGAATTCGCCTCATCTTGTGTATCAGTGACAGCCATTACCATTTTCCCGGTGAGGAAAGGGTTTTAACCTTAAGGGTCTACTATGTATTTTGGAGAACCTTTGGGTTATGTGTGCCATCCTATTTTTTTAAATAAGAAGCCAGGAGGGAGATATTTGACAGCTATTTAAAACCTTTTTTTCCTTTATAATTGCTAGTATTCAAAGTAAAAAAAAAAACAATTACTGCTACTGGTCGCATTGAAAGTTGGTACATTTTCCCCAGGGCAGTGCCAACCCCTATGATATTTTGTGTTAATATCCCAGTGCTTATTAGCTCAAAGATGGGTATTTTGTGTTTTAGGGATTCGACTACTATTGATTTCAGTAGGGTTTGGGTTCAGCATTTGAACTTCTCTGAAGTTCTCCAAACCCTGCTCAAACCAAATCCAGGCCAGTTTTGGCTCATCTCCAGTTGAGCCAAAACCATTTAAAGTGTTACTAAACCCAGGACCCTGCATTCACTATATCTAGTCTCCCACTCCCTGTCTCCCTGGTCATACACAGAACATGGAAGTACAATTTTTTTTAGTAAATATAAATTGCTAAGTACCTTTTCTCATCAGAAGTTAGACCAGTCTTGTGACTTCAGCTGAGCACTGGTTGAAGTTTGTAGGAAGAGTTTTCTTTTTGCTCTAGGAGGATGCAAAACCCCTGACCTCTGTCTGGATAGTGCTGATAGGCCCTATGCTGATCACATGCACTCTCCCAAGAAAAAAAAAACCTCTCTAGCAATACACACTAAACTGAGCATGTGCAGAAGGGCTACGGATTCAGTCTATCTTATTAGCGTGGACATTTGAATAGGAGGGGCAGAGAAGTCAGGATCAAACAGCATTTTGTACACAATGCAGAGGTTCCACAGTGAGTATAATAAGCATGCTTTACTTCATATACAGACTGATTTTACTGTTGTGGGTTTAGTAACATTTTAACACTGACAGGATGCTTACAATGATCAGCTTTTATATAATTTTTTATCCCAAAAGGAAAAAAAAAAGTTGCTGTAACTGTTAAAAGTGTTATCTGGACTGTAATTTGTTAGTCAAGTCCATCTAAATTTGCTAATGTATAATGTGTATAACACTACCCTTTCCAAAGGTTGACAATGCTGCACTTCAATGATGGCTCTGTTATAGAGCCACCCTAAGATAGGAAGTGTGTTACTGGCAGGATCACCAGGTGTAAATAGAAGGAAAAAATAAGCAAATGCAGTTACTATAATGTGCAGACAGTAGTCCATTTTGTGCTGCAGTGACATGCAGCAGTGGGTGCTGTGATGGGACAGCACAGTGACTAAGTGGCTAGCAGCACTAGGGTCATCAGTTTTAGGCTCTGTTCACACCCATGCATTTTTTTGTGCTTTTTGCAGAAACGCACTACAGTCCATTTAACATGGTTTCCTATGGAACATGTTCACATCTATGCTATTTTTGAGATGCTGCATTTTTGGAATGGGTCAGGGACTTTTAAAAGCAAAAAGTGTTTTTGCTACAATAGATTTCAATGGAGAATCTGCTGAAATGCATGGTAGTGCGTTTTTGCAGCATTTTTTTCATTTCTATTCTGCCCAGCAACAAAAAAAAATTCCATTTAAAAAAAAAAAAAGTTGCGCAAAACGTGGTAAAAACGCATCAAAAATGAGTCAAAAACGCGAGTAGAATAATGCAAAATGAACTGTGAAAAGCACTGCAAAACGGACAAAAAGCAAATTGCACAGGTGTGAACACAGCCTAACTCCCAAGCATGGCCCTACCTGCCTGGATTTTGGTATTTCTCCCTCTGCCTGTGTGGATATCCTCCCACACTCCAGAGACATGTTGGTAGGTTAACTGACTCCTGTCTAAATTACCCTAGTATGTATGTATGTACTGTATGTGTATTGAAACCCCAACAGCTGCCACTGTAATTTAACTGGTTCTTTCTCACACCTAGTACAGAGACAGCAAGGCACACAGCAACAGTCCATTCACTCTTGGCTCAGTAAACAGTGTAGGTAATGTATTTTTATAAATTTATTGCTGAAGAACTTGGATGGGGTGTAGAGTGATATGAATATTCCCAGGAGGACACTCCACTTTACTAAATCCTCCCTGAACAGTCTCTATGCAGGAACAAGTACAGAGGATACCATCCAACCATATGAACCACTGATGTATTTATACATGTTGATCATATCCCCCTTAATCTCCTCTTCTCAAGAGAGAATAAATTCAGTTCCTCTAATCTTTCCTCATAGCTGAGCTCCTCCATGCCTCTTATCAGTTTAGTTGCCCTTCTCTGTACTTTCTCCAGTTCCCCAATGTTCTCTTTGTGAATTGGTGCCCAAAATTGAACTGCATATTCCAGATGAGGTCTTACTAATGATTTGTACAGGGGTAATATGATATTCCTCTCTCTGGAGTCTATACCTCTTTTAATACAAGAGAGGATTTTGCTCATTTTAGAAACCGCAGCTTGGCATTACATGCCATTATTAACTTTGTGATCTACCAGAACCCCCAGATCCTTCTCCACCATTGATTCCCC
Organism: Staurois parvus; assembly: GCF_062004578.1. Lineage (NCBI taxonomy): Eukaryota > Metazoa > Chordata > Amphibia > Anura > Ranidae > Staurois > Staurois parvus. The sequence goes on from NW_028319098.1 coordinate 11,999,532, forward strand.
CAGTTGTACCCCCCCTAGTATGTATGATGCATGCATATTCTTAGCCCCCAAGTGCATAACATTACATTTATCAACATTAAACCTCATTTGCCACATAGTTTCTCAATTAAACAGTGCATTGAGGTCGGCTTGTAAATTGGAGACATCCTGTAAGGACGTTATTCTACTGCACAGCTTGGTGTCATCTGCAAAGACTGAAATGGGATTTATAATCTCAGACCCTATATCGTTTATAAATATATTAAAAAGTAAGGGTCCCAACACTGAACCTTGGGGTACACCACTGACAACCCTAGACCATTCAGAGTATGAATCATCATCACTTGTAGTATAAAATACCACTTGCAGCTGCTCCACTCCTGCCCTGGAGTCAGCACGTGTTCTGATTACCGGATATCAGGATCTGAAGTGACGTGACTGGAAATTACGCCTCGAGGTGCGTTTCATCAAGTGACATCATCAAGAAGCGATCAAAAAGAAATGAACAGCTGCTCCAATGATTACAGAGGAGTCAAAAAGAACTAAATGTACCTAACATCCTAGCAGACTATCTGAATGTGTGAATGTGAGCTACGGACCATAGATTTGCAAGCTTCTGGGACTGATGTGAATGTACAAAACATATGCGAAGCGCTGTGTAAATTGCCAGTGCTATATAAGTACCTGAAATAAAATGCACATTTTACCTAATCACATAGCTCTCTTTTTTTTTGGGGGGGGGGGGGCTTTTTTCAAAGTGTACAATATGACACTTGGTTCATGTCACCGCACAGCAGCATGGTTAGTTGTGCTTGCTATGCAGTGACATGTGGTGCCATCCAGTGTGGTGCAATTTTATGCAGCATGTCTGCATATTATGGGACCTTACTGCACTGCACATCCAAGCAGCATTGTAGTGAGAACAGCACACATAGAAAACAATTGCTTTCTAAGGGCCCTGGTGGTGACTGGTGTTCTTCCAGTGTGGAAAAATGCCAGTCACTGCTCTACTGTGAATGGGTCCTTAGGGATTAGTAAACTGCAACATATTAACATTTTGTTTTTGTGTTTGGATACACTTTATTTCACCCTCCTCTTGCCCAATTTCACCAAAATTTCTGAATTTTACCAAAATTTGCCCATTTTTTCTGACATTTCTGGAAAATAAAGACTCTGAAAGGAATTTAATAAGACTGGAGCAGCGATGTATGGCAACCAATCAGCTTCTAGCTTTTATTTTCAAAGCTTACCTGAACAAACTGAATATAGAAGCTGACTAGTTGCTATAATTAACAACTGCTCCAGATTCTGTGTGCTCCAGTTTTAGAACCCCCCCTCTGAATTTCTATAATCCCTGACCATGACAGTGCTTTCGGAAATGACCATTCCTGATATCACATAACTAGAGATCTCAACTGGCGCAAAAACAAACGATTACCCAAAAGCAGACACTCTCCATGACTCTGTTTAGAAAGAGTTTAGCAGGGAGATATGAAGCAAGTCACTGGTTGGTTGAATCAGCTGTACTGTTGTAATACAGAAGTAGGACATTAATTCCCAATTCATCATAGATAGTTGTTGAGCAGCTTACACTTCTCAAATACTGAATGCTTTACGATTATATCACATGTTGTTAAATAGCTATGTCTATATCCATGTAGTCTAAATGCAACATGAGCTGGTGTTGCTGTGTATGTAAGACATCAAATACCCATGCCAGAAAAGCTATGGATTAGCTATAGATAAATTTAAAAGCACAACAATCCTAGCTTTAAGGTTTTATTGCTGTGTGCGTTGGCTTAATTTTGGCTACATGACCCATGTGTCAGACTTCATGTGTTAATGAGCATTTTTTTGGACTTTTCAACAGCATTAACATTGCAGCTGGATTTTGGTACATGTGTATTATTCTGTGACACAGCCAGTGGCGGGACAAGGTCAGCACCCAGGGCAAAGATGCTACCCCCACCCACCCATTCATGATGTTCAAGCTAAGGGGATCCTACCCCCAGCAGTCACTCACTTGTCAAAATCACTCCCTCTGTCACTACTCCTGTCAGCCATGTCACAGAAGAAAAGTGCCCTCATCCCTACAGTAAACTATTGCACCCAGGGCAGCTGCCCCTCCTGACCACCCCTTGTGCCGGCAATGGACACAGCTATTGGTGAGTAAATGACACCCCAGTTTAGGAGCAGCACCAACAGGTGAAAATAGTGAGAAATCACAAAGAGGTGTCTGTCTATAAAACTAAATTATATATATATATATATATATATATATATATATATATATACACAGTATACTGTGATGGAAATAAGTATTTGATCCCCTGCTGATTTTGAATGTTTGCCCATTCACAAAGAAATGATCAGTCTAAAAATCGAATGGTAGGTGTATTGTAACACTGAGAGACAGAATAGCAACAGAAAATGCAAAAAAATGCATGTCTAACAAATGATGCACTGATTTGCATGTTCATGAGGGAAATAAGTATTTGATCCTCTATCATTCAGCAGGATTTCTTGTTGCCAGGTGTCTTTCATACAGGTAACAAGCTGAGATTAGAAACAGTCTCTTAAAGGAAGTGCTGCTAATCCATATATATGCTATTTTTTTTTGTCTGACTATTAGAATGGGAATACTGGAAAACATCTGTAGATTAGCATCTGCAGCCAATCAGCTGCAGCCAAAGATCAGTGTATTCTGACAGCAGAGAGTCCCACTGTAAGAACACAATGTCCCAGCCAGGGGGATTCCTCCATCCACCTCATTTGTGTGGCTGGAGGAATCCATTCACTCTTTTTCCTTCAGTCCACTGGTTAAATAAAAATTTAAAAAAATCATCTATGGCGAGATCCAATATCAATGACTAAGACCAGACACCATAGCCACACAATACTGGATGCAGGAGGACTGAAAGCGACAGTCAGGGGAATTCATTAAAAAAGTCTACAACATTTTTTAGAATTCCATCATGCCTCCACATGACAAATGCCAGTGCCAGTGACAGACTCCTGTACCTGTTGTAAAGAGGTACATGAATTTAGGGCACACACCGCAAATGTAGGTGCACTGAGAATGGTGTGTCCTTAGTGCAGCTGAGCGCCCGCCCTGTCTCTGCATCCACCAAACAGGCAATGCACCAGCCAAGAATTGTTGAAGCTACTTAGTTACATAGTTAGTCTGGCTGAAAAAAGACAAAAGTCCATCTAGTTCAACCATTAAAAAAAGAAAGCTAGGTAGGTAAAGCCTGATTGTGACTTTGATGTCTTGGGATTTGGCCAATCATAACAATACAGAGTGTGACAGAATGTTTTGAACGTACAAAACCCTCTGAAGTCACAAATGAATGAAAAAATTCAATATGAATCAATTTGTTGTTTTTGTTATAAATCATTTTGGATTTGTTGAAATCACACATGTCTATCAAAAAGCAAAAAAAGTTTTGGTAAGGTTTGCATCTGTTGATCTATCCAGTTAATACTGTGCTTCTAGTTTTTGGAGTGTCAAAACATGAGCTTTTCAGAATGACTAAATCAAACTGTATCAATTACAGATTTAAAATGTATTTCCACTTTTACAGTCAAATTTGAGAAAACCCCACTATATGTTTGTTATGTGTTTTATTTCACACAGCATACCTAAAAAAAATGTATTTCTTACCTTTTAGATGTTTCTCATGAGAAGGCTTTATGTCAGAGTAAGGCTGTTCCAATAGAAAGGCAAAGAGCAGGCTGAGTTTCCTCTCATTAAGGCTAGGTTCACATTTATGCAGGTTGCAGTTGATGCGTTTTTCTGGCGCATTTTTGAACATGCGTTTTTGCTGTGTTTTGTGTGTGGGGGGGTTTGCTAATAGAAAAGTATGACATTTCTGTTCATGTAGTATGACTTTGATTTGACTTTATACTCTTTGGCACTCAAGTAGCATCAAAGTCGCATCAAAGTAGTGCAGGAACCTTTATGTGTCCAAAGTCATATGTTAAGGTTAGGGTTAAGGGCTTGGGGAAGGGTTAAATGTTAGGGTTATGAGCTAGGTTTAGCTTTAAGGGCTAGGGTTAGGGACAGAATTAGAGTTAGGTTTAGAGCAGGGACGGACTGACAACTCGTGGGGCCCCCAGGCAATAGGGGATCATGGGGCCCCTGTGTCCTTAAAAGGTACCAGGGGCATTTTATGGGGCCCCCTACTGACCCCGGGCCCTCGGGCAGTGCCCGAGTGACTGAATCGTCAGTCCGCCCCTGGCTTAGAGTCAGGGCTGCCACACTAGCCCTAACAATTACAGCTGACCCTAACTCTATCTCTAACCCTAACATTTAACCCTAGTCCTTAACCCCAACATGGGACTGATCACATATGGGGTTTCTGCACTACTTTGATTCGACTTTGATGCTACCTGTGCCAGAGAGTGTAAAGTCACATCAAAGTCGAATCAAAGTCACACTACATAAATAGAACTGTCATATGCTTCTATTAGCAAACAAAACACAAAACTCATCAAAAACATGGCAAAAATGCTGCACTTTGGTGCGGGTCCATTGAAGTCCATTACATGCGAAAAGCAGTCTGCTGCGAGAAAAAAGTCTCTGGCCCTTTGAAAAAAAAAAAAAATCCACACCGACTCAAAGCTCGCAGATGTGAACTAGAGCCATAGGAAATCATGTTCAATGGACTGTAGTGTGTTTCTGCAAACTGGAAAAATGCACTAAAATCCACATAAGTGTGAATCTATGATAACACACAACACAAAAAGGCCATCTTATGAATACAGTATTTAAACCTTTGTTAGAGCAGATAGTGTTGAAATCTAGTTTACAACTGATAATGTGATTTGCCAGTACAGTAAAGACAGAGTTAATTATGGCAAACACAGCTTTTCAGCCCCCTTATAAATACAGAGAACTAAGTCGAATTTTTCAGTGCTGGAATTATCAGGAAGAAAAGCATTTAAAATGGTAAGCAGTAATTTTTCAAAATAGTTTTAAAGTTATGCCATGGGAATGTACTCATGTAACATATATAAAGGAGCTGTTATCCCATTTTGGCTGCAAAAGTGGAAATATACATATGTATCATGTATAATGTATAAAACAAAATGCTGATTTCAAGCTGATACAACCTTTGATCTAAAGTTTAATGGATTTTTTAGATTTATTTGGTCATATGTTTAAAGCGATACTAAAAGGTTAATTTTTTTTTAATATAAAATAACAAACACATTATACTTACCTGCTGTGTGCAGTGGTTTTGCACAGAGCAGCCTGGATTCTCCTCTTCTCTGGTCCCCCGCAGGCTCTCCTTGCTCCTCCTTTCTGTCAGGTGCCCCCATAGCAAGCAGCTTGCTATGGGGGCACCAGCTGCTCCGTGTGTCCATTCACACATGGAGCTGCGGGGGCCCCATCCCCCTCTATCCTCATTGGCTGACAGGTTGTAATTGACAGCTTGCTGTCTCAGCCAATGAGGAGGCTGAGACCCGGGACAGTCAAGGCTGTCGTGCACATCGCTGAATGTCAGTGGGGTTCAGGTAAGTATTGAGGAGGCTGGGGGAACTGCTGCACAAAGAAGGTTTTTTACTTTCACGCATAGAATGCATGAAGGTAAAAAGCCTTGAGCTTTTGCAACCGCTTTCATTTTTTTTTTCTGCCTATATATAGAAAAAAAGTTAAGTGCTATGTTGTAAAATGTATCCATGATCCCACAGCATCCAGGCTTATACATAGCATTCAGTAAGCATATACATACTTTAATGGTTGCTCATGGAATATATAGAATATAGTTAAATCTGACAGGTGTCACAGCTTTCCTATGGAAGGAACTTTCAACACCCAGTGAAAATTGATGGTTTAGGAAAAGCATGAAGGCTGCAGGTTAGTGGTTTAGGCTATATTTGGAAAAATGTTAGTCCTACCTAAAGGTCACAAAGAGAAATAACTAGCTGCTAATAATGGATTGGATGTTATAACTAATGTCCTGCAATTATCCTATGTTTATGTATTATGTGCTCATAATTACCACCAATATCACGCAACAAGTTTAGTGATAACTACCATACTTCTCCTAAAAATTAATTCATTTTATTATTTTTAACAATTAATAATAATTTAGGTATCTATGTCATATAAAACTGGCTGAATATGTAAGGGTGCCAATTGTGATATTGAAAATTACTGTGTGATCACTACATTAACACTTTTTGCACACATTTAAAAAATAATTTTAGGACTGAAGATTAGTTTAAACCCCCAAACTTTACATATGTTCTGAAAGCAGACATCCTAGAAAATAAAATAATCATTGGCCCAATTTTTTTTATGTCATGTGGTATTAGTTCAACAGTTTATGTAACTTAAAATTTCCGTATAAAAAGGTATTACATTTTTTCATGGAACATGGTATTTAATTAGGGCACAGATTACTCAATATTTTGCTAAAATATAAAAGATGAGGTTGCTCCCAGTAAATAGATACCCAATATGGCAAGGCTTAAAGTGATATTAAAGGCATTTTCTTTTTAAATAACAAACATGTCATACTTACCTGCTCTGTGCAATGGTTTTGCCCAGAACAGCCCCAATCCTCATCTTCTCGGGGCCCCTGCCAGTGGTCCTGGCCTCTCCCTCCTGCCTAGTGCCCCCAAAGCCCCAGCTCTGCCCTGCCTCCTCTCTCCTCATTGGTTCACTGGCTGTGATTGTCTCAACAAATGAAGAGGGAGAGTCCCCAGGGTGCTAAGGCTCTTATGCACATCTCTGAATTGCGTGAATGCATGAAGGCAACAAGCCTTGAGCCTTTACAACCACTTTAAAATTGAGTGCACAAGCCAAACAGTGACAAACTTCAGTACACTATATTTTCCATGGGTGACTCTTTAAAAACCCTCACAGGTCATCAGTTTAGAATTAACCATGAATAATGGGCCCAGAATGATTGCTGTCACTCCAGCGTGGGCAGCTGTATGTACATTTACATTTGTATGTACATCTGCAAACATACACCTGCATTTACGTTTGTATGTACGTGTATGTGGGGGGAGGGGCTCAAAAATTCTTTGGAGGGGTTTAAGGTGCTCTGATGTAACTTTTTATACTTAAAAAAATTCACTAAAAACTTTTTTAATCAGCTAGGGGACAAAAAGTCCCCTATGTGACCATTGTTGATTATAGGTTCCCTTTAATGAGACATCCATGGTCTAAAAGTCTCTGCCATTTACTAAAACTCTGCTGATCTTCCTCTCTCTCTCTGGTCCCTGCTCACATCCCATTATATTGCTCTCATGCTGACATTGCTAGTTTCTCCAGTCTTCCAGTTCTGTTTATCCTCCACCACTCAACCCTCTCTCTCCAGTCCCTACTCACCTTCTGCTATAGTGTTCCCATGTTGTACACCATGTGTGCCGTTTGCTAGTTGCTGCACTTCAGTCCAGACCATATTCACCTTCCTGCTGCTCCATGCTTCACACCAAATGTGACATCTACACCAGACACTTCCAGAATATATACACATGAACCAGAAGTGACTGCTGATGATGTCTTTCTGGATTGCTTGTTGGTTTCCCAAAGCATCCTGAGATATCTTATACCTGCAATACCTCCAAAACAAAGCAAATCTAACTCTGAATAAAAGCCCCTCAAAAGTTGCAGGTGCTGTTAACGAAGTTTGTCATAGACTTCTTATATAGCATTTAGGTATTGCAGCACACTGTATTCAACTCCGGTGTAAAGTAAATGAAAGACAAGTTCCAGCTCAAATCCCCATCCATTGGTCACACTCCTCTGACATGTTTCACCTACATTGGGCCTAATCGTAGTGGCCACCTCTAGGATGTCTTTCATTTACTTCACTCTGGAGTTGAATAGAGTGTGGAGCAATACCCACATGGAAGAAAAATATATTTTAAATATATTTTAAAAATATTCTTCCCAAATATATTGACATATATTTTAAATACTACAATTTCGGCCATATTCAATATACTTCAAAATATATATTTCTTGTTCAAAATTTTTATTTTGTTCGTAGGGAGGGGTAACAAAGATAAAACAAATAAAGTATACAATATACAATACTTATACAGTGAAATTTTTTGGAAGTGCAGTATTAACCGTAAACATCAGAACGGCAACAGGTAAGAACTGGTAAACAATATTAGGTGGGGAATGTGAAGGTGGGAGAAGACAGGGGGAAGGTATGCGACTCTGCTAATGAGAAGAAAAAAAAAAAAAAAAAAGAAAAAGGAGCTGTAAAAGTAAAGGGGAGGGTACCAGAATAGTCAGGGGTGTTGGTTATGGAGTGAGAAGAGTTTCATCAAAGTTAGAGGGTAGAAAGTGTTCTACCCATGGGACCCAAATCATCCTAAATTTGGGGATAGTATGCAAGATTGTGGCTTCTACTTTAGCATGGATCATCGCCTGGGTTACTTTGTTTCGGACCGCGGTAATGTTAAGCGATGTAGACTTCCACGATTTGGCAATGACCTGTTTGGCAGCTGTAGTAACCTGCAATAGAAGCTTAAATTGTAGTTTCGTGACTTCGGGTGGTCGTAGGTTAAGCAACGCTGTTAGCGGGTTAGGATGGAGGTGTTTCGTACTTAATAAGGAGAGCGTTTTGAATATTTCCGTCCAGAAGATCCTGGCGGTTGGGCACTCCCACCATGTATGGAAGAAAGTGCCTGGGTCTACGCAACCTCTGAAGCATGCGGAAGAATAGTTAGGGGTATATTTAGCTATTCTCGCTGGTACTAAGTACCAACGGGTTAAGACTTTGTAGTTGGTCTCCAAAGCCACAATATTCTGCGACGACCCCTTGGTGGTAGACCAAATACGGTCCCAATCCGAGGGATCAATTTCGTGGCCTAGGTCTAAATCCCATTTCCGTACGTAAGAAGGTAGGGAAGCTTCAGATGGGGTTGTAAGGAGAGAGTACAGGTAAGAAATGAGGCCACGTCTGTGTGGGTCTTTACTACAAGTTCGTTCAAAGGAGGACATGGCTTGTGTGGGGTTAGCAACCATTGCGTAAGGGGCGTAGAAGTGTTTCAATTGCAAGTAGCGGAATATTTCTGAAGGCGGAAGTGCATGAGTTTCACGTAATGAGTCAAAGGACCGGAGTTTATTCCTGAGCATGAAGTGATGAGCTCGAGTGAGATCCGCCAAAAGCCAGCGGTTAAAGGAGTGCGGAGAGGACCAAGCCGGAGGAAAGGCAGGATTTCGGATATAGGAGAGGAGAGGATTATGTGGTGACTGTAGATAATACCGGGATTTCAGCTTATCCCAAAGATGCAAAAAATGTAAGGTGATAGGGTTAGTAATCGGACGGCGATCTATAGGTCTTAGCCAGAGAAGATTAGCTATGGATAAGGGATCACAATCAATCGATTCCAGGAAAACCCATTGTGGAGTTTCATAAGTTGCATGGTATTTCGGCAGTTGTGCTATATGGGCCGCCTGGTAATATTTACTGACGTCTGGAAGACCAAGACCGCCATTAGACTTGGGAAGAAAGAGGGTAGAGCGAGGGACACGTGGACAGGTCCCACCCCAGACAAAGGAGAAAATGCGGCACTGTAATGTGCGCAGATAATGGGCAGGCACTGGAATTGGAAGAACTCTAAACAGGTATAGTATTTTGGGGAGGATGGACATTTTCACGACTGCTATTCTGCCCAACCATGCTAGTGGGAGGGAGGACCATTTGGACATGAGTGTAGTAAGTTGAGCTAAGATTGGGATGTAGTTGGCGGCATAAAGATCGGAAACGTTCGGGGTAAGTGTTATACCTAAGAAGGGGATGGATCCTTGTGACCATGAGAGCGGAAGGATCTGTTTTAGTTGGGTCAGATCATCCGGGGATAAAGAAATATTAAGGGCCAGTGACTTCCTGGGATTTATAAGAAGACCCGAAAGAGAACCGAACCTTTCGAGCAGGTGGAGAAGAGTAGGAGTAGAGGTCAAGGGGGAGGTTAGAAAAAGTAGCACATCATCCGCGAATAAACATAGTTTGTAGCAGGTACCCCTGATCTCAATACCACGGACATCCGGACTGGCCCTTATCAGAAGCGCCAGTGGCTCAATAGCTAAAGCGAATAGTAAGGGGGACAGTGGGCAACCCTGTCTAGTGCCACGTGATATGGGAAACCTGGCTGACCGATGCCCTAAGTATTTGATTCTGGCCGAAGGTTCTTGATAAAGAGGGAATATCCATGTTAGAAAATGGGGGCCAAATCCCCAGCGGTGCAGGATATACCGTAAATATGGCCAGGAGACTGTGTCGAAGGCCTTGCAAATGTCTAGAGACAGAAAACAAGCAGGAATCTTGCGAGTCTGAGCTATGTGAGCGAGAAGGGTTGCTCGACGGACATTGTCACCAGCCTGCCGAGTCGGCATAAAGCCTACCTGGTCATTGTGGATTAGGGACCCAATACATGTGTTAAGTCGAGTCGATAAAATTTTTGCTAACAGTTTAATGTCTATGTTAAGAAGAGATATTGGTCTGAAGTTGGACCACTGCGTGTCATCTGTATGTGGTTTGGGGATCATCGAGATGGTAGCCTGCAACGTTTCAGAGTTAAAGGTATGACCAGTCAGGATTGCATTAAACGCGTCAGTGAGGAGAGGTGTGAGAAGGTGAGCGAACTTTTGGTAGTAGGTGGCGGAGAAACCGTCAGGGCCCGGACGCTTACGAGGCTTTAGTAGTTTGATAGCATTTAAAGTTTCAGCTGTGGTAATAGGTTGCTCCAGCGCATGTAAGTGATTATCGGAGAGTTTCGGGAAAGGGAGGGAGGTAAAGAGGGCATCAGCCTGAGAGGAGTCAAAAGGTGTAGAAGTAGAGTACAGCCGTGAAAGATGTTTATGGAAGATATGCAAGATCCGTTCTGGATTACTCGTAAAATGATCAGATGAGGTACGCAAACGGATAGGTTTAATAATCCGGTCTAGCCTACGGAGGGAAAGAGCTAGGAAGGTGCCAGGTTTGTTGGCTTTTGTATAAAATTTGTGTCGGGACCTACGGAGGGAGAGTTCAGCTTGGTCGGTGAGGAGGAGATCGAGGGCCAGTCTAGCTTGCTCTAAACTCTTACGATTGGCAGCGGAGGGGTTGGGTTGAAAGGCTCGGTGTGATTGGTCGTACGTTTGTTCAAGAAGCAGGCGTTTTTGTCTCCTCTCCCTGTTTAGGAAGGACGTTTTACTGATGCATAGTCCGCGAAGTACAGGTTTGTGGGCTTCCCAAAGAAGGAGAGGGGAGGTCACTGAATTTTGGTTAAAGGAGAGGTATTCTTTAAGTGCTGTTTCTATTTCAGAACAGAGTGACGGGTTCGATAGAAGGTTCTCGTTAATGGTCCAGGAGGGGTCCGGAGAGGAAGGAGCTAGAGAAGCAATGGATGTAGTAACCGCGCAGTGGTCCGACCAAGGGATTGGGAGGATGTCAGAGTTCAGCACTCGAGGGGAGGAACTAGTAGTCATGAAGATATGATCAATTCTAGAGAAGGTCTTATGGGGGTGGGAATAAAAGGTGTATTGACGTTTCGCTGGGTTAAGTTCCCTCCACGTGTCTATCAAGGAATACTGTTGTAGAGCAGAGTGAAATGAATGTTTAGATGAGAGCAGAGGGGGGGGGGTTGAGGAGATTTGTCAAGGAAGGGATATAACGTACAATTTGAATCGCCGCAGACTATTAAGGTGCCTCGCTTATGGAAGTCAATGACCGATAGTAGATGGGAGAGAAAAGGCAAGGGACCCTGGTTCGGGGCATAATATGTGGCGATTGTGACCTCGAAGTCTAATAGTAGTCCAATAAGGATGAGATAACGACCTTCAGGGTCTTTAATTTCAGTGGACAATTTAAAGGGTGTTGTTCGGTGAAAAGCTATGAGGACCCCCCTATGCTTGACATCTGCAGAGGCTGTGTAGACCTGTGGGTAGCGAGGACCAAAGAATTTGGGAGTGGAAACGGGTGTAAAGTGTGCCTCTTGGAGACAAACTACATGGGCTTTATTCGAGGCAAACGAACGAAAAGCTTTAGTACGCTTCTGCGGGATATTAAGACCCTGAGTATTCAGGGTGAGAATGTTTAGGGAACCAATGGTAGAAACAAGCAGCAAAAGGGGTTATAGATTGGCACCAAAGAAGAGAATTTTAGGAGCATAAGATAGGAGGATACTGAACGTAAATAGAAAGGAGGTGAAAACGCGGAGTCGCTGAGGGGAAGGGGGAGGGGGAATGTATTAGGGGAAGAAAACATAGGATGAAGGTAAGGGGCCTGAATTAGGCCTAGATGTGGTCCCCAGGTGCACTCTAAGGCAGGTGGACCGGGGAGCAGGTGTAGCCCGAGTGGCGTCAAAAACACGACACCAGGGGGGCTAAAGGCGAGTGCGCAGGTACACGGGCCGCAGGGAAGACAGCACATATACATATTGCAACGGTGTGAACCTGTAGGAGAAGGGACATCAAGAGTAAGGCATAATAATGAAAACATAAAGGAGGGGTTCGGGAGTTTCCAGGGTCAAGCGGCAACGGTTGTCCTATGAAAAAAAGAAAAAAAAAAAGAGGAGGTCAACAGAAATACTGGACCAAAGACTTCTGTGCCGTCGGACCCTGTAACCCCAAACAAACATGGTAGCAACATAAGCAGAACAAGATTGTGTCAGTTAAAATAGAACCAATAAATAGGGTATAAGGCACTGTGAACATTTAAATCAGTCGGAGAAAAGAGGGGTCGAAAGAGGCAATAGGTTAGAAATTTGAGCCCTGGGGGCTTAAGGAAGGATACAAGTTCGTAGCGTCTATCATCAGGTGTTGAGGGAGATGAGTAGCAACATCAAGTATCAGATCCAGAGGTAGCGAGAGTTCACTACGGTGGATGTAGATTTGAAGGCGAGCAATGGAGATCCAGATTCAATCCATGGAGTCTTGCGGAGATGGGGCGGGCGAGGAGAAGCGTCCACGCTTGTGGGCGTTGAGTTGACTTCAAAATATATTTCAATAAATATGTGTGTATATATATATACTGCATGTTGAAATGCTTTTTTATATATTACAAAATATATGTAAAATATTTTTTAAAATATATTTTTTAAAGATATTCTTCAGATTTTTTTTAACATATAAAAAAGTAATTTTAACATATATTTTACATATATATGCATTCCAAAAATGTAGATTTGTATTTCTAAAGACATACAGTATATTTGAAATGTATTTTTAAAAATATTTTTCATATGTTTTGTAATAAAAACGCATTTCAACATACAGTATATGTGTATATATATATGGTAGGTTAATTGGATCCTGTCTAAATTGGCCCTTGTATATGAATGTGAATTAGGGACCTTAGATTGTACGCCCCTTGAGGGTTAGGGACTGATGTGAATGTACAATATATATGTAAAGTGCTGCGTAAATTGACGGTGCTTTATAAGTACCTGATATGTATATATATATATATATATATATATATATTGAAATATATTTTGAAATATATTGAATATGACCAAAATTGTAGTATTTAAAATATATGTCAATATATTTGGGAGGAATATTTTTTAAATATATTTCAAATATATTTTTCTTCCATATGGGTAACTATATGCTATATTACCTTTAAATAGACTAGTCCTTTAAGAAAGGTCTCACATGTAAAAACACCCATGTGACCAAGGTAAAAATACACTGAATAAGCTGTGCTAAGCTCGGAAAATGTAATGGTGTGTGATATCTTTACACATATTATAATTTATATGAAAATGAATTTGATCCTCCAGGCCATATCATGTGGCCCTCACACCTCTCCTGCAGTTGAGTCACCTCCCCCTCGTCTCCTCCACCACCTTGTCTCAGCAGTCAGCAGCAGTGAGGAGGACAGAACTCCTTCCACCAGATCCTGCACCTCTTTGTGCAGCCGCAGCAACCCCTTGTCTCCAGCCTTCCCCTAGCCTCAACATTCAGCAGACTCCAGAAACTGACTCCAGCCCTGGTCCTTCTCCAGACCCTGCATTTTCTGCTTCCCAGTTCTGCCCCCAGCCTCTTCTCAGCAGCAGCACAAGGTAAGGGGGTCACTGTGATGTAAGGGAGGTTGGGGGGCTCTTGACTGCTAATCAAAGGGGGATCTTGACATCTGATGTAAAGGGGGATCGGGGTGCTCTCTGGACATCTAGTCTAAGAAATACAACCTGCCCTTTGAGGGCAACCATAATGCTGATGTGGTCCGCAATGAAAATGAGTTTGATACCCCTGGTTTAGATAATAAGGAGAAGCCAAGTTGAATTTGTATTTAGATTACCAGGATTTTTGCTTGCACATGAGTGGATGATTGGCAGGGAACTCGGCTCTACTTTAGTCACTAAGCTAAGTGAACATTCTTCATTTAACATTCTTGTAGTTACAGAAACCTGAGATTGGATTCATCGCTCAATATACAATTATTTATGATTCCACTGCCTTGTAGCAGCTTTCAGATTTTACACAATGAATTTAGTCTGAACAAAAAATATATAACATTGTTATACAACCCTATGCACATCCACTACATTGCCAGAAACACGTCTGCTTTAACTTCCATTAGCTACAGATAAGTGTTGATGTTATTCAGAATGCCATTGCTCCAATTCATTTCTGTAGGATTCTGCTGTCTCCGCCGCTTTCACACATGGTTTTCAGATTTTGTAATCATAGCATAATACTCATTTTATACATCAATGGAATGCACTGTGAGAATTGAAGCCCATTTCTATTTTAAAAATAAAAAATAAACTACCCATCAGCAGTTAAAACCAAAACTGCAATTTTTCCTGCAATACTCTTTATTCTGGAGCTGTCCGCCACAGATACTCCCCTTGACCACCAGATGTCACTACTCTTCAAGGTTGACTAAAACCCAGCATCATTCAACCCTCTTCCTGTGAGCCCAGGGAGTCGTGGACACACCCCTGTGGGTGCATCTTCACATTACCATTGCACAGAATAATGCTCACACACAACATTGTTCTATGCAGCAGTACTGACCTCACACCAAAAATACCAGGCAAGAATTAAAAGGACCAATGACATCATGTGACTGGCCAGATGATTGCTGGATTAACTGCTTCCCCACCACCCTATAGCAGAACTACTGCTGCAGGGTGGCAGGGCTGCGCAAAATCACGTATTTGTACCTGGTTTTGCATTTCAAGGTAGGCAGAGTGCGCACATGCCGCCCTACCCATGCCACCATTAGCGACTACAGCTGTTGATCACTGGGTCCCAGCTGGAGATTCCTCACCGGGAACAGTGAAAGGTCTGTATGTAAACAATGCAGATCTCTCCCCTGTCAGCAGGAACAGGCTGCTTTGTATTGCTCTGCATAGCAGAGCAATACAAAGCAGCTTGTTTCCCTGGTAAAACAGCACACAGTTAACCCTTTGATCACCCCAGATGTTAACCCCTTCTTACCCAGTGCCATTAGTACAGTGTCAGTGCTTTTAGTTAGCACTGAACACTGTATTAGTGTCATTGGGATGTCAGCGGCAGTTAGTCAGTTCTCCCCAAGTGTCAGAATGCCCACCACAGTCCCATAGTCCTGCAATAAGTCGCTGATCGCCGCCATTACTAATATTAAAAAAAAAAAATTCCAGTATATATATCACCATTTGTAGATGCTATAACTTTCACGGAAACCATGTAATTTACATGTGTTGGGATTTTTTTTAGCAAAGACATGTAGCAGAATACATTTTGGAATAAATTTATGACGCTATTTGATTTTTAAATTTGTTTTACTCAATATGCTTTATTGGAAAAAGTCAAAAATATTTTTTTTTTGTTTTTTTTTCAAAATTGTCAGTCTTTTTTTGTTTATAGTGCAAAAAAAATGCAGAGGTGATCAAATACCACCAAAAGAAAGCTCTATTTGTGGGGAAAAAAGAACATAAATTTCATTTGGGCGCAGCATTGCATGACTGCGCAATTGTCAGTTAAAGTAACACAGCGCCGTATCGCAAAAATTTACCTGGTCAGAAAGGGGGGTAATCATCTAGAGGATTGTATGGCCCTTGAGGGTTAGGGACTGATGTGAATATATAATATAATGTAAAGTGCTGCGTAAATTGACGGTGCTATATAAGTACCAATAATAAATAAATAAGTGGTTAAACTGTTTAAATAAATAAATAGGTATGGGGGGAGCTTCGGGAAGAGGATAGGAGGTGGAGGGCAAGGAAAATCCTGGAGTTGGGCTTTAGAACATCATAACTACAAACTACAAATATGCAGCATCTACTATCTACTGACCTTCAATTTGCAGCAAATCTAACAAATCTGTTCCAATTAGTTTTTCATTGTCTTTATTTTCATGTGGAGCTTAGCCTTTGTGTAATTATAGGAGATATTTTAATGTGTTATACTTTCTTCAATATTAGCGTAAAACACAATTGTATGAAACCATGTGTAATGTATTTTTATTCTCTTTTATTTGGCAAAGGAATCTGATATTAACCTGCTGCAAAAATAAATACAATAGACATACTATTTATAGAATACAACTTGAATGCCAGAGTTCAACTTGCTTAAATAAAAATTAATCAAATTCTGGAAAAGAAAAAAAAATACAAGCTTGTGGTAATGTTTAGTCCCTTTAAGTGATCACACATGATCTACTGGAAATTAACACTGTACCTTGCAATGTGGATTCTTGGGTTCAGGATGACATTTTTCTTTATTCACCGCAGGAGTCACAATATGAGTTTCCAAATATTTAGAAGCATTCCTAGGAAACCTCTCAATATTCTGAACTAACATGGTGTTTATCGAGGTTATTTTAAACCACATAATTCACTACGTTTAAAAATGCATCCAAAGTCAGTGCCTGTGGCTTCTAAAACAGAAAACACAAGCTTCTTAAATATTTTTAGATATATTAAAGCAACAACCTAATATATCTATCTATATCTATATAAATATATATCTATATATATATATCTATATATATATATATATATATATATATATAAATTAAAAGTTATCATTTCCAACAAAATGGTGAAAATTGCTGTAAACTTTTGCCATTTTGGCCAAATGCAGCGGAACCATTGGGAAAAGGTTCAACTAAAATGGCTTTTTTGCACTTTTTAGGGGTGTAATTGGCTCTAAATGAACCCTGGAGTTGCTTTCAACTATTCTGGATCTGTTTTTGTGCTCCTCAGTAGCCTGTTTACTTTATTTCTGTTCTACACAAAGAAAAGACAGGGAAAAACATTTTAAAAATTGACACAGCCCCAAAAAATGATAAAACACACACCAAAAAATAAATAAATACGTTTTTGTGCTCCTCAATTGCCTTATTTTTTTTCCACAAGAAAAATATTGAGACAAAAGCCAAAGAATGATCAAATACAAAAAAATAACAACAACAATAAACAACACACACACATACAACGAACACAAAATTAAATAACTAAATTAACTTAAATATACTCCTCCAAAAAATACTTTCTACTTTTAAAAAAAGTGTAAAACTTTGTTTTTTTTATGGAGCAAATTTCACCTAAGCAGCCAAAGGAGTAAAATTGAGTTCCTGCTTCAGTTAAGTTTTGGGAGAAAAATCATTAATTTCACTAAAGCTACAAATTTTATATATTTAGAAGTTTTTGTTTTTATCTTTTTCTTTTTTTAGGATTGGCTGATTGAGGTCTTGTGGGGCCATTAGGTATCTTCGTTGTTTTATCCAGTAGTATTTTCTACTGCTACTGTGCAGCATAGCTTGTTGTGTAGAGCTTGGCAGATCTCACTGGGATGTCTGTACTGAGGATTTGCCTTTAACAGCACAAAGGGCAATGATCTCTTCCTCTCCCTCCACCCCCCTCCTCCTCTGCTGCTGCCTCCAACATCTTGTACTGGTTATAGGTGGGGGGCTACAAGACCTTAACCCTGTTACAACATGAACTTTTTTAGGTAGGTTTAACTTTACAGCTTCATAAGGGATATTACAAATCACCTTTCCAAAGCCTCTAAAAAATATGGAATGTAAGTGACTTGTACAGCCCTGTTTGCAAATCATGTAAAGTGCTTCTATTTAACAATAGTTAATACATACATTCTTCTCACCCAGTTGTTTCATTAAAGAAAGAGGAAACATCACCTGGAGATAAATTGCCTTTTTTTAATTTCAATAAAAGTAAATCCTGATCCAGTTTTTTTGATCCATATACATTTATAAATACTATCAGATGTCCTCGTGCTGTTTTCTTTTATGTACAATCAACTTGCTATAATGTATTTGTATGAAAAAAAAAAAGAAACATGAAATAGTTACGTTTCAGATGATTTAGAAATATGAAAATGAAATATTTGTGTTCCCTTCGTACTCCTATAGAATGGTGAACATATGTCCAGGGAGAGGCTGTCAGCCCACCATCTGCTCCTGTCCATGCTGTGCTCCTAGGTAGTAGATGTGGGGAGATCATCACTCTCATTTTCCAATTAATGGTTATTACAAATGATTTGAAGGATTTCCACTGACACCAGTTTATATCGGATGAATTGTGACTGTGGAGTCTCATCCCTAGAACAGAGTATATTGTGGCACTACAGGTCCCAGCAGGTCATGTTACATGTTAGCAGTCCATGGCCTTGTATAGAAGGTTTGTAGCCTCCTGAGTACCTACCTGTGCGCGGACAGCTGATTAAATACCTAAATGCGTCTTGTCAGCTGACGATAGGAGGATTGCTGCCTACTTCTGAGCACCTACCTACCTGTACTTTTGCAGCTGACTATACAAGGAATGCTGTCTGCTTCTGAATACCTACCTGTGCCCTGTGATAAGGATCGCTGCCTGAAGGCTCCTGAGCTCCTACCTGTGCCCAGTCGGCTGATTATAAAAGGATCACTATGTGTACCTATCTGTACCCTGTCGGCTGATTATAAAAGGATCACTATGTGTACCTACCTGTACCCTGTCGGCTGATTATAAAAGGCTCACTATGTGTACCTATCTGTTCCCTGTCGGCTGATTACAAAAGGCTATCTGTACCTATCTGTGCCTTGTGGGCTGATTACGAAAGGATCACTATGTGTACCTACCTGTGCCCTTCAGCTGATTATAAAAGGATCACTATCTATACCTACCTGTATACCTACCTGGGCCCTGTTAGCTTATAATACAAGGATCGCTGGCTCCTACCCACCTGCCACCTATTAGCATATATATATATATGCCTGTGCCCACCTGAGTACCCACCTGCAGTTTAGTTTATTATTAAAGGATCACCTCCTGTACCCACCTAACAGCCTACCTATGTCTTGTCAGCTGACTATATAAGGATTACTGAGTACCTACCTGCCCCCTATTAGCTTGTTATGTAATGTTCATTACCTGTACCGATGTGAGTACCTACCTGTGCCCTGTCCGGTGATTATATAAGGATCGCTGCTTTCATACTCTTACTTACCTGTGTCCTGTCAGATGATTATATAAGGATGGTTGAGTGCCTACCTACACCCTATTTGCTTTTTATATAGAGATCAATCCCTGTACTGATCACCTACCTGTGCCTTGTCAGCTGATTATATAAGGATCACTTCCTGTACTCACCTGAATGCCTACCTATGCTCTGAAAGCTGGTTATACAAGGATCGTTGTCTGTACCCACCTGAGCAGCTATCAGTATCCTGTCAGATGACTATAAAACGATCACTGCCTGTACCCACCTGAGTACCTACCTGTGCCTTGTGAGTCGTCATGCATATGTTTGCAGAGCTGACTGATGGACAAAGCAGAGAGCAGGAAAGGTGTAGCCTTTGTGTCCAGTATGTGATGGTTTCCAGTATGATTCCTTTACTGGTAATGTGCTCTGTCACCCTGAGTGGGATCCCCTGTGCTTCCTCCTGTGCTCTGCTCGTCTCTGTTCTGTCGATGTGATTCCAGCTCCAGGAGCTCATTGAGATTACAGGGATCCTCTCCCATTCCTGACACCTGATCAGTGCAATTCAATGCTGCCTGTCTCTAAGATCAGGTCGGCTTGTGAGCTCATTGTAGCTGATACAGCCTCTGTACTGCTAGGTCATCTAGACAGCTGTCATTATAGAATCCGGATAGATTTCCCTGGGAGGTATACTGGGGATGACCTTCTGAAGCTGCTAATTGCCTGGCTGTTATGCTGACCTTCTGGCTTCAAGAATAAAGCTGACTATACACTAGTGGATTTTCCAACCATGGTTGGTATGAATGGATGAATGTTGTTTGAAAGTACTTTTTGTTTGTTCTAGAAAACATTTCCATCCTGCTCCTTTGTATTTTCTCCTCACTGCAGTGGAAAACGAACGTCAATCTGACCCCACTAATTGTTAGAACATTTAATAAATGTTCTTAAAAAAAAATTAAGAAAATTTTACTAACCTATAGTCAGCCTAAGGCTGGACATAGATAGGTTTTATTGTTTTTTTTTTTTTGATTAGCTAGAGAACTCTAAGTGAACACAGCTTAACCATATTTACTAAGCTTAGTGAAAATTCAATTTGCTGAGTGAATATTTTCTAGTAAATCAACCACAGTTGAGATTTAGGTGTCCAATGACACAGAATAGCTGCGATTTAGAGGATCGCAGCTATTCTGTGGTCATTCACGGTTTATGACACTCAGGAGATCAGCGGAGAACATGTTCAGCCCTTCACTGGAGATCTGTGTTCTCCCTCCAGGTTCTCTAGCCCAGAGCTGCAGAATCGGAGGGACCGCAAACTAAGCAGCGATAATTTACCTCTGCTTAGTAAACTGATCTTTTACTGTAATCTTGCGAGATTATAGTAAAAGCAGCCATTTTCCAGCGTTTGTAGACCGTTCTCCCTTCGTTCGGAGAACTGATCTACACTGCTTCATAAAAGGCATTCACAGAAGAACTGTGTTTTCCAAGAATTCCGGAGAACTGAGCAATGATCATTTACCGCTGGTTCATAAACGGACACCTTAATGGAATGCAACTTCACTACCATTGCCTAGCAAGTAGAATACAACAAATTTCCATTGCAGCACATTGCATTAAAGCAGTTATAAAGGTTCATTTAACAAACATGTCATACCTACCTGCTCTGTGCGATGGTTTTGCACAGAGCAGCCCACAGAGCTAATAGGGAACTTATGCATGTTCGCTCCTGAGCCGCCTCTGTTGGCCTTTGAGACACAGAGCGAGGTTCAGTCCTGTCTCCCGCCCCCTCCTCACTGGCTGTCATTGACAGATCATTGTCACAGGAGAGCCTTGGTTCACGTGCACATCGCTGGATTGGGCTCAGGTAAATATCAGTGGGGGCTGCTGCAGGAGCTGCACCTTTAGCCTTTACAACCTGTTGAAAGTGTAATTAAACCCAGACTATGAAACACTCTAATTACATGCTACACAATGATGTCTGCATACTCACAATGCCACTAAAGCATTTGTTTTGTATAGAGCGAAATATACCTGGTTGATCCTGCCTTCAGCTGTCCCTCCCACCTTCTCTGTGTCCCTATTGCAGGCTGAGATTGTGTAGACCAGACGGTGTCCTCTACTGAGCATGCTCAATGTCAGTTCCCTCCGCAGCCCACATGACTATAGAGTCACACATGTGGGCGTACACCCAGTGGTATTTGATACTCCTTCTCCTTCTATCCTCTTCCATGTCCTCCTATTGCTAAACCCTATGAGAGTAGGAAATGGTATGATTGATTACATTCACTATGAAACTCACACAAATGCTTAGTTTTAATATAAATCAGTATTAAATATATTAAATGTAATTGTTAATACCTGTAAAGTAAAAAAGAGCCTTGAATGCAAATGTTGCCTGAACAAAGTGAAAGCTAAGTGAAAGTGTCAATCAGCTTTGACTCTGCCTACACCATGTTACTGCACGAAAAAATAAAAAAATAACAATGATTTATGGGGAGCTGTAACACAGTTTTTTTTAATATTTATACATTTATTTGAATTGCTCTTCAGAAAATGTTTTTCTTTAGTCATCTGCTGTACAGGCAGACTCATACTGAATTAAAAGAAGCCCTTCCCAAGGTTCTTTTCCTGCAGATACCAAAGAACAGGGAAAGATCACGTGACCACACAACAGCGCTGCAGGAATAAGGTACTTCGAGGAATAGAAAACAAAAAAAAATAAATGTAGTGGCATGATATACGATCAGAGCAAATAATACTGTACCTTGGACTGTCTACTTTAAAAAAAGGTGTCATTTGGATAGTAATTGTACTGTCATGGCCTTTTAGGGCCTCAAGAAATTAGATCATCCGCCAGTACATCAGAGCTGATGAATTTTCCTATGTATATCCTATATAGTGTTGGGCTGAATGTTTGAGTCGAACCTAAGTGCGAATCGAACATTGACCGTTCATGTGTTCGCTGAACACACTAACAATATGGGTGTTTGGCAGCTGTGCGCCAGCCATGCCCCAGAATGCACTACGCCCTGACAGTGCATTGTGATTGGTCAAAGCAATGCAAAGCAGGTCAGGTGCAATGCTTTGGCCAATCACAGTACAGGATGATGTCATAATGGGGAGGGGTGAACCCCACCCCTTTATGACATCATGACAGTATTTAACCACTTGCGCACAGGCCCTATAGCAAAAATACTGCTACAGGGCAGCACGGGTGCCAACACGTTTATATACCTGATTTTGCCATTCCGGGTAGGAGGCGCGTGTGCGCCCTACCCACGCCACCATTTGCGGCTTCGGCTGTCAATCACCAGGTCATGGCCAGTGATTCCTCGCCGGCACTTGGTGATTGCTGAGTATCTCAGACGAGGGAGAGACCTGTGTATAAACAATACAGTTCTCTCCCCTGTCAGCTCCTGCACACTGCTTACAGTATAAAGCACACAAACAGCACATGTGAAACAAATACAGAACACAGTTAACCCTTTGCTCGACCTAGATGTTAACTCCTTCCTGCCCAGTGCCATTAGTACAGTGTCAGTGCTTTTTATTAGTACTAATCACTGTACTGGTGTCACTGGGGATGTCAGTGACACCAAGTCAGTTCCCACCCAGTGTCAGAATGCCAGCCACAATCCTGCAGTCCGGCTATAAGTCGCTGATTGCTGCCATTACTAGTAAAAAAAAATCCCAGTATACATACTGCCATTTGTAAATGCTATAGCTTTCATGCAAATCAATTAATTTACACGTAGTGGGATTTTTTTTTAGCAAAGATATGTAGCAGAATACATTTTGGTCTAAATTTATGATGAAATTAGATTTTTTTATTTTTTTTACCAGACAAGTTTAATGGTAAAAAGTAAAAAATATTGTGTTTTTCTCAAAATAGTTTTTTTTTTTATAGCCCAAAAAATAAAAACTGTACAGGCGATCAAATACCACCAAAAAAAAGCTCTATTTGTGGGAAAAAAAGACATAAACTTCATTTGGTCGAAGCGTTGCATGACCGCGCAGTTGTCAATTAAACTAATGCAGCGCCATATCGCAAAAAATGGCCTGGTCAGTAAGGTGGGGTAAATCGTCTGGAGGGCAAGTGGTTAAGAACTGTCATCATGGCGCAGCTGTCAGACGGCAGGAGCCAGTGTCACGAGCGGAGCATTTTTTTATTCTTTTTTCGGGTAGTGGCGGCGGGTATCGTGATTAATGTTGCATCTACTATGGGGGACATTTTTTTATTGTTATTTTTAATAAAGGGCTTGTCAAAGACTGTCTCCTGTCTTTTTTACAAAACACTTTTTTTTGTGAATGGGTAGCGGTACCATGTCAGGATCTGGGGGCCCCCTTGTTAAAGGGGGCTTCCAGATTCTGATAAGCCCCCTGCTCGCAGACCCCCACAACCACAGCTCAGGGTTGTTGGGAAGAGGCCCTTGTCCCCATCAACATGGGGACAAGGTGCCTTGTGGGGGAACCCCGTGCCCCAAATCACCCCTCCCATGTTGAGGGCATGTAGCCTGGTATGGTTCAGGAGGGGGGGCTCGCTCGTGCCTCCCCCTTCCTGATCTGCCGGGCTGCATGCTCGGATAAGGGTCTGGTATGGATTTTGGGGGGGACCCCATGCCATTTTTAAAAAAGAATTTTGGCGTGGGGGTTCCCCTCAAAATCCATACCAGACCCAAAGGGCTTGGTATTGATGGGAGGGGGGACTCCACATCTTTTTTTTTTAATTGTGGGGCAATGCTGACAATTATTTTTACATTCAGCTGTCAGTGGGGAACCCCACTGACAGCTGAAACAATAATGAATGTTTTACTACTAAAATACCGCATGACTTATTAATATAACTCATGAGGTATTTTAGTAACTGAGCGGTATCTCACCGCATACTTGGATGGGGTAAGATACCTCTTAGTGAACTGTCCCAGTTCGAAGTTCGAGGTCGAACATTTTGTAGGTTTGAATGTTTGACCGAGAACTGAACAGGGGGGTGTTTGGCCCATCACTAATCTTATAGTTTGTGATGCTATAACTTTTAAACAGACAAAATAATATACACCAATTTTGGTTATTTTTCCTAAAAAAAATGTAATAACATACATTTTGGCCTAAATTTATGAATAAAAATTATTTATTTGTAACATTTTAAAACAGAAACTAAGAAAAACAAGGTTTTGTTTTACAAAATGTTTGTTATTTTTTTGTTAATATATCACAAAAAAAATATCACCAAAGAAAGCTCTATTTTTGTGGAAATAAATTATAACAAATTAATTCGGGTACAGTGCTGCTTGACCTAGCAAATGCCAGTTAAAGTAGCACAGTGTTGAATAACAAAAAAATGCCCTGGTGATGAAGGGGGTAAAACCTTCCAGAGGTCAATCGGGTAATAGCTGGTTGTTAGGGAGCTTGCATTCACTGAAGTCCTTAACAACCAATGACTCATCACTAGTTGAGTAAACAAAGCGGCCCAGACATTTAGAATTTTTTTTTTAAAAAAAACAGCCTGGGGGTTCCTGGACAAGCCATACCAGGCCCTTGAGTCTGCTATGAATTTTAAGAGGGACCCAACACCCAAACATTTTTTAAAAATTTGGCTTGAGGTCCCTGCCAAAATCCACACCAAACCCTTCCAGTCTGGTATGGATTTTAAGGGGGACCCAATGGGCCCGGTATGGATTTTGGGAAAGGGGGGGACTTCATGCCATTTCAAAAAAAAAAAAAAAAGCCACAGCCAGAAAATTGTGTCCCCCTTAAAATCTATAAAAAACCTGAAGGGCCTGGTCTGGCTTGTGTTTTTGTTGCTGTTTTTAAATGTCCAGGCTGCTTTGTTTACATTCTGCATCCCCAGCTGACAGCAGGGATGAGTCAACCCCAATTGCCGATTGCCCTCTCACCAATTTTCATAGATCCCCCCCCCCACATTGTTCACAAATCTCCCCTCCACACTTTTCACAAATTCCACACACACTCTTCACAGCCTCCACCTCTTTGCAAACCCCCCCCACTCTTCACAAATCCCCCCCCCCCGCACTCTTCTCAGCTCTCACCTCTTTATAAATCCCCCCTCTGACTCTTCACAAATTTCCCCCTTCACAAACTCCCTACCCCCACTCTTCACAAATTCTCCCACCCACTATTCACAGTTCTCACGTCTTTACAACCCCCCCATTCACAAATTCAAACCCCACTACAGACTTTCAGGGCCGTGATCTTCTGCTTCCTGCCAGATCCACTCCAACACAGCCTGGGCACCCTGAGATCAGCTGACATCACACACACCCCAATCTCCCACCCTGATCACTGACCCAGCTATGATCTCCGATGGATGACAGCAGGAATGGATTTCCAGGCACAGTCTCCAAGGAGAGTGGAGGGAGGTCAGAGTGCTCACTCTTCTCTCATCACCAAGAAGCGCCTCTGGCGGAGTTGGAAAGCTTTTCCCCAGCTCGGTCCTAGCAGCAGTCAGGCTCATCCTTCCATCCCCCGTATCTGCCATCCTGTAACATCACTCACTTTGTCCCCCTGGAGCAGCGCTCATAGACCAGTTGATGGAGAGGCGATAGTGGGGCGGGGAACAGTGTGTTCTCGGAGAGCACTGACACCCTGCACACAGCAGCCCGGAGTCCAGTTGGGGCATCGGACCAAGACATCCATCACACACTGGGCTAATTTTTTCTCCCCCCTTAAATGCTGCACCCAGGGCATCTGTCTCGGATGCCCCCCTCACGCTACACCAGAGCCCCCCCAATTTCAGATACTTACCCACTCCAGTGTTGTCCAGCTGAGATTCTCTTCTTTTCTGGAAGCGCTTAGTTCGCCATGTTTTTCTGTGATGTCATCAAGAGCCTGCTGGCTGTTTTGGGTTCAGCTGGTGTGCCTCCCAATCATGCCTTGCTAGGCCTATCCCCTCCATCTTCGTTGAATGAAAGGCTTTGCCTCCTTGGTTATGTGACATGCATATTCCAGGAGTCAAAGAGAGGACAGTGCACATCATTCGCCTAGGCAAATGACATGCCAGGGGGGAAAGAGACCGAAAATGTATTTAAAAAAAAAAAGGTAATCTTAGAAACAAATTAGCACTATCCATGCACAGGCTCTGTCCTCGGACCCCTTCTCTTCTCCATCTATACCTCCTCCCTTGGCAAACTGATACGCTCCCATGGCTTCAACTATCACCTCTATGCCGATGACACACAAATTTACCTCTCCACCCCTCACCTCACCCCCTCACTGTCCACCCGCATCGCCCACCTCCTAAACAACATATCAGACTGGATGTCGCTCCATTTCCTCAAGTTAAACCTTTCCAAAACCAAGCTCCTAGTTTTCCCCCCAGCCCGTGCACCCCCCCCCATCCTCTCCATCACGACTAGCAACGCCACCATCAATCCCACCCCACACGCCAAGGTCCTGGGTGTCACCCTGGACTCAAACCTTTCCTTCCAACCTCATGTCCAATCACTATCAAATTCATGCAAGCTCCACCTCCACAATATCTCCAAGATACGTATGTTCTTCACCCCAGACACCACTAAACAACTCGTACACTCCCTTATTATCTCACGCCTGGACTACTGCAACTCCCTTTTCACTGGCCTACCCAAACACACCTCACCAACCGCTCCACTTCTGCCACCCCCCTCTGCCAATCCCTTCACTGGCTCCCGATTGCCCAACGCTTCAAATTACTAACTCTGACATACAAAGCCATCCATAACGCTGTCCCAAACTACCTCACTGACCTGATACCCAAATACCACCCTACCCGTGCCCTTTGCTCCTCATAAGATCTCCTACTCTCTAGCTCCCTGGTCTTCTCCTCCCACGCCCGACTGCAGGACTTCTCCAGGACTTCCCCCATCCTCTGGAACTCCCTACCCCAATCCATCAGACTGTCACCTACCCTCCTCACCTTTAGGCACACGCTGAAAACCCATCTCTTCAGTGAAGCCTACCCCACCCTCACCTAACAGCCGTTCTCCACTCTTCCTACCACTCCATCCCCCACAGCCACTTCCTCCTGTACCTCTACCCCCTCCCTCCTAAATTGTAAGCTCGAAAGAGCATGGCCCTCGAACCCCTCGTGTATTGTATTGTTACTGTATTGTCTCATGTACTTTCCCCCCACTCTAATGTACAGCGCTGAGCAAACCCTTTGGCGCTATATAAGCACTGTATATTAATAATAATAATAATAATAATAATGTAGAGATGAGATCATGGTTTAGAGCAGTGGTCACTAAATGGCAGACCGCGGTCTGAGAACAGCCCCAGCAGCGCTCCCTTCCAGACCGCCAGCCTGCAAAACCAGATCCACCGCTGAGCAGAGCGGTTGTCACAGCAACATGATATCACAGTGTGCGCCCCACCCCTTGCAGCAGGGGAGTAGATAGGGGAGAAGTCAGGGGGGTCTGAACCCCCCCCTCCCCCAGAGGAGAGTTGCCAACCATCCCTGCAGCCCTTGAAATTTCCTCTCACCCGTGAGTGCAAATAAGGTGGGGCAGTGAGCAGTGCCAGGACTAGGTGTGTGTGGGAGGGGTGGCGATGGGGGCAGTGACAAGCAGCGATCTCCTGTATGGCTTTCAATAAAGCACCTGGAAGCCGCAGGAGGGAGAGGAGGAGAAGCGGTTTCCAGCTGCTTTATTGAAAGCCATACAGGAGATCACTGCTTGTTATCGCCCCCACTGCTGCAAAGAACATACCTGGTGGCTGTCTTCTTTCTGCCCCCTCTCCCCCCCACCGCTGTTGTGTTCTTCTCAATGCCCAGCCCCTTCCTCCATCCTCCACACCAAAAGGAAAAGACTGGAGAGAGGCTGGATCTGCTCTGCCACCCACTGTGCCCACCCACACTCCAGTTCATGCAGCTTCAGAGGATGTGTGGGCAGGAAACTGAACACAGCAGCCAACAGCACTGATGCATCTGAATGAGTCACGTGAGTCCAACCTACCTTCCACCCATCCACTCCTCCCTTCCTTCCTCCCACCCTTCCCTTCTTCCCTTCCACCACTTCCTCCCTTCCTTCCACCCACCCCTCCCTTCCTTCCTTCCTTCCTTCCACTCACCCTTCCTTCCTTCCTTCCTTCCTTCCACTCACCCCTCCCTTCCTTTCTTCCACCCACCCTTTCTTCCTTCCACCCACCCCTGCCTTCCTTCTACCCACCCCTTCCTTCCTTCCTTCCTTCCTTCCTTCCTTCCACCCACCCCTTCCTTGCTTGTTATGGAAATTGGAGGTCTTATTTTTTTTATAGACATACAGTGACTACACTACATATCGTATTTTTAAAGTATTTTTGGAAATGAGTCCTGCTATTCCGTGACACATTATCAAAAAACACACAGTTACACTCTCTACTCCACCCAAAAGGGGTCAATAGGTGCCTCTTAAAAATGTACAGTTTTACTTTTTTCATTTTGAGGAATAAAAACATAGCTTGAGAAGGGGGTGTGTAATAAATATGCATATATAATTAGGAAAATAGGAATTGAATAATTATAAAAAATAGGGTAGAAGCATTACAATTTTCCTACATTTTTACAGTCAGGAAAAAATAGTACATACAAATCAGCCAGCCAGAAACTGGAGCTAGAGGTTCCCCGTTGCAGTTGTAATAGGCTGACGACTTTTCTGAGCACAGCCTGGGTTGCTTTCTGATTTAAATAGCTGGAAATAAAATTGAACACACAACTGAATGAGTTAGGGATAGAGCGCATACCTCTCCCTCTGTTCTGTTCATAGGGCTCTTTGTGGATTTTCAAGCAAAGACCATCAAAATATACTGGTAATAGGTTTTTATATAAACAATTTAACAAATCTAAATTTTGTAAACATGTAAAATGGAAATTATCCAAAACTATTATAGTCTTCTTATAACATCACTCATAGCATACTGCTATCTCTAATGGGCACTGGTGTTAAAAAGGCATTTTTTGGATAAATACTCACTGAAATCCCCCTTGTATTATGGAAGTCTGCACTGCCCAGTAGTGACTATACTCTCTCATGACCAGGTCCTAACCACTTTTTCTAAAATTCACATTACCTTTACCTTCCCATTCACATCCTTTCACACACCCACTAAAGCAGATATCTTTTATTCAAACTATTGATGCATTAGCCTGTTTTAAGTGGGCTTAGGCAACAGTCAACTGAATTGAAACCACAGAGAAATACAGGGCCCTGCAACATGAGTATTCCTAACCAAGTATGAGTTGGTGCTATGTTGGACCAAGGAATGGTGTAGTGTAGGATTTTCAACCTGCCATCTATACATAAAGTAACATATAAGCAAATTCTGGAACTTACACTTAATGTTTTTTATGAACGCATGAATTTGTGTTTTCTATCTGCCTGCAATTCAGTGTTAATAATATACATATTCTTATATAGAATTGCAAAATCCATTTGAAGCATCAAAAAACCCCATCCACACAGGCTTTAGATACTATTTATTCTTTTAGACACTGATAGGTACTGTATTTTAGAGCTGATTGTTAATTGATCACTGTACAGTGCATGTAAAGAATTTTCAGCAAAATTGCCATGCATATGGATGATCTGTATTTTTACATTATACTGTCATTAAAGGTGTCATTACACAGATCAAAATTGAGCTGGATCAGCAGAAACAGACTAAATTTCAATCCATGTACAGCCCTGTCTGTACAACAGGAGACAGTCCTTAGACCAGCTTCCACTGAACGGTTCTGTTGGAAAACCAGCAGCCAATGGGCTGCAGTGCTGATCAGTGTATTCTGAGGGTTTGGGAATTCCTGCTGTCAGAAAACAAAGACACAGCAGGGAGGATTACCCCATCCATCTCAATTGTGTGGATGGGGAAATCTGTTCAGCCTTATATGTCCAGCTTAAGTCTGACCCTATCATTCTCAGACTTTGCCATGAGATTGTGCCTTATGACACAGGCAAACCAAGCTGGCCTTGGTAGTGAGCATGAAATAGTTATAAAATATTTTCTCTTAACATGCCAAAAATGTGAAGATATGTGCTCTATCCACAACCTAGTATACAGTAGGTTTTTGACTCTCAGGATACCATTCATTCAACCTTACCATTTTCAGCAAGATATGGGTACTACACTAAGGTTTTAGCTTGTGGTATGTTCAACCATATACTTCAGAAAAACAATTATGTGTAGAAAACCTCTATTATTAGTTTTGTGTTTTCCATTTTAATGGCCTCATATAAATTCAGAGGGAAGATTTGAATGGGAAGTTGATGTTTGCCCCAAAGAGAAGCAATCTAAAAACAAATTGAAACAAACACAGCATGGTTTTTTACCCTTATATCTCAGAAGAGTACCCCTAGTAAAAAATATTATATGAGAAGCTAACCATATATTTTTTTCCTTACAAAATATGTATTTCCCAGAAGGTTCCAGATAATGATTTTACAACACACATCCTGTGTTTTATAATAAAATATGTTATTAACACAACATTATTTACCCCAGCCATTTCCCAGTTGCCCATCATAAAATACTGCTATGCTAACACATATATTCATACCTCATGAGGACAAGTCTTTATCCCTTATATAATATGGCCAAAATTTCCACACTAAACATGATCATATATTAACTATGCTATACAACACCCCCTGAGCATTGCCCAACAGGACATAATATATTGCTATTCTATCATAGTTCAAGTACATCCCAAAAGACAGGTTTGTGCTTCCTTTTCATAAAATATATCTCTTGAAGCTTACGTATGTCAGCATTTTGCTCCTGTAGATAACTATATGAAATTGACAAAATGGAAGCATTTTAGTGAAATAGCTACATATTTGTATAATAAATATTTAACAGAATATTTAGCAATATATCCATTGCTAAAAGCTATGGTAAGTGTCCAATCAGAAAATTATACAATCACTATTGTTTAGACTTGCTGCTTAATCCAGGGCTTATCTGCACCTGTCAATCTGATTTAATCTGCATGAAAGATAAATAGCTTCCTACTCTAACCCTTTATCTTTAAAGGTGCAGATGGCATTGAGCAGTGATAGTCAATATTATGGTGTATGCTGTCTCTGCTTCCTTTTCTCTGTGCATAGTGGAAGAGAGGGAGAAACACTGCCGTATGTCCAACACTTATTGATGGCAAGAGAGGTATAGCAGACCAAAACACACACACAAGAGTTTTTTTTC
The DNA here is from genome assembly GCF_062004578.1 of Staurois parvus. Taxonomy (NCBI): domain Eukaryota; kingdom Metazoa; phylum Chordata; class Amphibia; order Anura; family Ranidae; genus Staurois; species Staurois parvus. The sequence goes on from NW_028319098.1 coordinate 12,031,051, forward strand.
CATCTCACCAGAAGACAATGTCATGGCACACATATACCCCATTCCTGAAAACTCTTATAGATCTGGAAAGTTTTTTTTATCTGTCTGCACCAGTTTCAATTTGTTCCTGGCCATCTACACTAATACACACTTGCTAGGTTAGTTTAGCCAACCATAGAAGCTTATGGGGGGTTTGGCAGAACTCTGAGGACCTTTTTTCCTGCAAATTGTTGGAACATGTCTTCACAATCTATCTCCCTTAGAACCAGCAAGATAAGTTAATGATTCAACCTCCTTCAATCCATAAACTCCAACCAGCAATCTACAAAAATGTAATAATTGTACTAATTTCTTTCAAAAGACATTAAGTAAGAATGGTTGATAAGTGAGATTTAACACTCTTATTAAAATAAGATATTCTCCTTACAGAGTTTATCATTATATCCTTGGGTACTGTGATGGCACATTAAATCTTTATATATAATGTGGTAATGAGGAATCCATTTCTTAAATCAATAAAATAGTTTCACAGTACTAGATCAAATGGCCATCTTTCACGTCATTACCTATTAAACATCCACTATAGTTAGCAACCATGTTCCATTGATGATGTCAGATTAGTGCTATGCTTGGCATTAAGATTGCTCTCACATGAAATTTTAAAACTTCCATACTTTATTCAAAACTAAACAAATGGCTTAGTTAAAATTAGGCTTTAAAAAAAGTGAACAAAACTTTCATTCCAGTTAAAGCCAGAAAGACTTAAAGTGATTGTAAAGGACATTTTATTTTTTTAAAAACATCAAACATGTCATACTTACCTCCTCAGAGCAGCCCCAATCTTATTCTTCTGGGGTCCCCAGCCAGCGATCCTGGCTCCTCCCCCCTCAATGAGTGCCAATGGCTCCTGCTCTTGTCACTGAGCCAATGAGGAGGAAGAGAACCAAGAGAGCCACTGCTCTTGTGCATATCACTGGATTGAGATAGGGCTCAGGTTAGTAAAAGGGGCAGCTGGAGGGGAGCTGCACACAGAAGGTTTTTTACCTTAATGCAGAGAATTCTTTAGGGTACTGTAAAAAACCTTTTTCCTTTAGAACTGCGTTAAAGTTCAATTCCAGGCAAACTGTTAAATAAACAAATGAAACACAAAAATGAATTGTTTTATTTACAAAGGATATATTTTTTATACACTTCTGCTGGACAACACTGATAGGAGAGTGACACCGCATTCTCCTACACTTAAAGAATAAAATGGTGTCACCCTCCTACCTGCAGCTTGCTGATTGGACAATAAAAAAGAAGCAGCACTTTTATACGTCTTCAGCTGTACTCTGTACTCACTCTTTTCTTTTTCCGTGTCAGCATTCAGTAGACTTTGATTGCCTTCTATTGTTGCCATCTTCCTCCTTCAGTGTGAGCACCGCTCTGTAGAGGAACAACAAGGCTGATGTGACAATTGTGGGTACTTATTATTATTATTATACAGGATTTATATAGTGCCACCAGTTTGCTCAGCGCTTTACAATATAAAGGGTGACAATACAGCAACAACAGGGGTGGACTGACAACTCATGGGGCCCCCGGGCAATAGGGGATCATGGGGCCCCTGTGTTTTTGCCCAAACTCAAAAAAGCCTATGAAAAAGGTACCAGGGGCATCTCATGGGGCCCCCTACTGACCCTCAGGCAGTGCCCAAGTTTCCAAATGGTCAGTCCGCCCCTGAGCAACAATACAGTTCAATACAAGAGGGATAGGAGGGCCCTGCTCCTTGGAGCTTACAATATGCTAATTAAATGTAAAAAGAGTATTCAGTTGTTTAAAAGAATACGCGGCTGCATTTTATTGTGTTTTTAAATCTACAGAAAGTTCAGGTTGAGAATGGGACATCAATTTCAGGCTGTTGAAATAGCAGATCTTTAACATTTGTGCTTTGGCAATAATTTATTCCAGTTTCAACTTTGTGCCACAATAATAATAATAAACAATGATGATGATTCTGATGATAGTAGCGATGGTGATTATTCTGGTGAAAGTTAGATGTGCCCTGGAGTTTAAACTCAGCCTGGTATGTATGATGTCTAAAATGTATTACTGTTCTCTTCAAAAGGAGCAGAGATGATGCAGCCCCAAATTTCACAGCCTGTTGGAAGGTAACCCGCCACTTACTCCAGCACTGCAACCTACATCCTTCATTTTTTGATATGAAGGTTTCCTCCAGGTCCAGTGGTGCCCAGCCAGGCATTTAGGGTGTCATTCTGGCTCGGGTACACAGGAGAATGCTACAGAAAACTGTACTTGCATCACTATGTCAGCACCATTTTCTGCAGAATAGAGGACTTCCCACCACTAATTCAAAGAGAGATAGAAAGGTCAGTTATAGGTTTATTGTATAATGCACATATAATTACAAGTTAGACTGTCAACATGGTACAGAAACAAAGTAGAATAAACATATTTCTAGTAAAAGTCAGTAAAAAAGGCTCTCGAGACACCATACAGACTTGCCAGGTACTACAAAGAACTGCGTACCACAATAACCTCATCGCACGTCATTGTGCATGAGACCTGTAATAGTCCAGATATTGCAATCTATGTCAGTTGTATAGCAAAACCAGCCAAGCATTCTCAAAAAAATTAATGAAGCCTTGTAATGTTCATTCACAAAACATCATTAAACAACATGCACAATATTGGTCATTGGTCATCCCCCACAGCCATTTCCTCCTGTACCACTATCCCCTCCCAGATTGTAAGCTCGAAAGAGCAGGGCCCTCGAACCCCTCGTGTATCACATTGTATTGTTATCGTACTGTCGCATGTTCTGTCTCCCATTGTAATGTACAGCGCTGAGCGAACTGTTGGCGCTTTATAAATACTGTATAATAAGAAGAATAATAATTAGTCTAAAATTTAATTTTATTTCTTAGTAAATTCAGATTCCCTTTAAAGCTGTCATTTTGCCTATTTTGTCAGTAATTTGACCAATTTTTGTAACAAAATCTGGATCAAAGTAAGTAACTATTGCCAATCTGATTAAATCATAAAATAATCTATTGTACAACTAATAAAATATATTTCAGTGTGGGCTAAAAAGTTTATCTGCAATATACAGCAGTGCATGGTGATGATATTACAGCAAATCTTATCATTTTTTTTTATGATATTCTATATTGGAAATGTTTGTAAGGATGCAATTTTGAACTAGGAAAATAAACATAAATCTGACATAGACGCTGTAACATATTATCTACGAAGGAATGTTTTGGATCATCAAAAAAGCAGTGAATATCATTACTAAATACAAATATTTTCTGCATTATTTATTGAATGGTGCAGCACAATGTCTTAGCCTTACAGCTCCATATTTATGTCTTCAATTTCAACTAGGATTCTATCTAAACCGAATTTTAATCATCTCCCTGGTGGGGCATTTAACTCTTTTGTGGGTAAGTCTCTCAAATAGTTGTAAAGATTACTTTGGATAGAGGCAGCTCACTAGTTTACCATAGCCATAGTGTGACTATTAGGAATGAGCACCACAATTTTTTTGTTGATTGGTCAGTTCTAGGCAAATGCCAGTGCGTTTTGGGAGAAAAGGGGGGGGGGGGTTAGAAAGCTCCCTTCATCAGGGTTTATGAAGGAAATCTGGTCACAATCTGAATGTAGGATAAACTCCTTAAATACATACACTATATTGCCAAAAGTTTTGGAACAACCTTCCAAATCATTGGATTACATCTTTGGCCACAGGTGTAAAAAACCAAGCACCAGGGCATGCAGACTGCTTCTACAAACATCTGTGAAAGAATGGGTCATTCTCAGGAGTTCAGTGAATTTAAGCATGGTACCATGATAGGTTGCCGCCTGTGTAGTATGCCCATTCATAAAATTTCCTTGCTACTTAATATTGCACAGTAAATTGTTAGTGGTATTATAACAAAGTGGAAGCAACTGGGAACAACATCAACTCAGCCACAAAGTGGTAGGCCACGTAAAATGAGTAACACTCCTAAATACCTAAACCTTGTGGACAGCCTTCCCAGAAGAGTTGAAGCTGTTATAGCTGCAAAGGGTGGGCCAACTCAATATTGAACCCTATGGACTAAGACCAGGATACCATTAAAGTTCATGTACGTGTAAACGCAGGAGTCCCAATACTTTTGGCAATATAGTGTATGTATGGTGGTAGAGGGATGTGTACACTGCTCTGATCACTGCAATCTAAAGTCATAAAAGGTAACAGAAGATATAAAATATCTGTAGTTTAAGCAGGAGCATGCATGGGGTGCATGGGCAAGGGAAACTTTGCAGAAAAAAGGCTATTTAACTTAAAAAGGCAAAAATAAAAAACAAAAGCTAATTTTTTTCAAAAGGACAAAAGCAATTTAGACTAATATAAGACCCTAACAGCATAAAATAAAAAACATGAACCCCTCAGAAGAAAAGAAATCCCCAAAATACAACCTCTGAAATTAAACCTTCCTTTTTTATATAAAAGGAAGCCTTACAACAAGAAGAAAAAATGTTTTTATGGATAGGACAGCAAGCTAAAACTAGCTGATGACCTCAGATCAACCAGAAGAAAAACAATGCACCCAATTAAAAAAAAGCTAGCAAAGGGGTTAATTGCCCAAACAGCTAGTAATTGTAATTAGAGTATAGGTTCCTTCCTAAATTGTCCTGCATCTCTCCTTTTACAGTTTGACAGCCTCCCCTGTCCTTTTTGTGTCCAGTACAGTGACATTAAGGCCGCCTGCTCCCCCCCCCCCCATATCTTTTATAGTGAAGGGGCTTGAACAAAGTTCTCATTTTTGATCATACTAAAGCAGCTGAGCAAAGTTCAAAGGCCTCCAAAGTGCATCATTATTACCCTCAATGGAGAGTGGACAAATGGCCGCATTAGCTTGCCATGTCTGCAAGCTATTAACTCTTTGGATTTTCTGCAAAATGATGCTTAAACAGAACCCAAAGCTTATCCATAGTTAAGAATGCCTTAACACTTTATGTATTTTAAATTTATAAATGCATTGCAGATTTTGAATTTAGAATGCAATGTCATTTTTCTGAAATGACATAGATGTTACTGGTTTCTTTGCTTGGTAGTGTTTTATTTTGTACTTTTCTAAGACTGCAATGTTAATTAGAATTGTTTTTCATTCTGCATTCTTTAAATGCAAGAGACACTCGTGGTTACAATGAAATAATCAGCCTAAACCAATTCAGTAAATCTGGCTGTTATAATGCAGAACTAAATTCTTGAACTGACATATTCAGTTTCAAGCAGCCGTGAATAAAAGTAGTATCTGTGAAAAATCTTTCTTTTGGAATCACAGCAGTTTTGTAGCTAGGCCCTTAGCAGCTAAAAACAAACTGCTCCTGAAGTTTATTTTCTTTTACTTGGTTTTCAAGACCATTGTTCCGCTTGAGGTGCCATGTTTGTTGGTTTTGGATCCAAGTCTGATCTTCCTTAAGGCTAAGCTATTCTTTACCTCTAGTGAAACTATGCATTTAAAGACTGTGTAACAGTTTACTCTCTGCATCAGCTTAGTGTGTGACTTCCTGGATTGAATGGAAAATATCAGGGGAGTGACACGAAACGCACTTCGCCACCTCTCTATACACATGAAAAATTTTGTTGGAGGAGCCAGAACTAGCTTGTGTCTGAAAGTAACAAAGTAAGCATGCATTTAAATATCTCTGTTGCTTCCAGAAGTGTATCTAAACTCAAGAACAAAAATGTAATATAATTATTGTTATTATTATTATTATTATAATACAGGATTTATATAGCGCCAACAGTTTGCTCAGTGCTTTACAATATAACGGGAGACAACACAGCAACAATACAGTTCAATACAAGAGGGATAGAAGGGCCCTGCTCCTTGGAGCTTACAATCTAGGAGGGAGGGGCTAGTGGTACAAAAGGTAGTAACTGTGGGGGATGGACTGGTTGGAAGAGTAGAAGATTCCATTATTAGCTGAATGCAGGATAGGCTTCCCTGAAGAGGTAGGTTTTCAGAGATCGCCTAAAAGTGAGCAGAGTAGGCGATAGTCTGATAAATTGGGGTAGAGAGTTCCAGAGGATGGGAGAAGCTCTGGAGAAGTCCTGGAGACGAGCATGGGAGGAGACAAGGGAGCTAGAGAGTAGGAGGTCTTGTGAGGAGTGGAGAGTACGGTTTGGGTGATATTTAGAGACAAGATTGGTGATGTAATAATGTATAATGCAGTTTATCAGTTGTTGTGGAGGCTGATTATCATATATTTCTATTATTTTCACATCCTGTTAGTGACAATGCTCACTCATTATTCAGTACTTCAAGATTTCTGGACCTCTATTTTGAACTTAGATACATTTATCCACAATGCCTATAGCTACAGAGGAGAATGAGAGTTTGTTTTAAAGTGCTTTTACTGCTTGTTCAGAATATGTAAATACTTTAATGTTCATAGTATGCACATAGGTTCACTTTAAGACAGAAAAAGATGTTCCTTAACCACTTGCCTACTGGGCACTTTCACCGCCTTCCTGCCCAAACCAATTTTCAGCTTTCAGTGCAATTTTACTTTGAATGACAGTTTATTTGAAAGTTGATCAGTTCTGATGTATGGATGGCCTATCTCATTTCTTAAAATTCCAGGACAGTACAAATGCCCCCAAATAACCCCTTTTTGGAAAGTAGACAGTCCAAGTTGTAATTTTATGTCACAATTTTTTGGAAAATGAGGAAATTAAATAAAATTATTTTTTTTCACATTTTTTTTACATACTGTCACCAGTGCAGTATAGCGTCATTATATGACTAGTGTCAGTGATCAGGGATACTGACTGGTAACAGAATGCAAAAAAAAAAAAAAAAATCTTTTTTTATAAAATGTTTTAAACTTTTTTTCTTTTTTACCATTTTTTTCTTTTCTTCCTATTATTTTTACATACTTTCATCAGAGTAGTTCAGTGTCACCATATTGCCATTTTATTGCTCTGGGGGGATGATCAGGGTTTTTATACACTCTTATTGCATATGACAGTGAAGTTCACTGTTACAAGTAATAGTTTTAGCTGTCATAAATGGGTTAACGTTCATAACAACAAGGATACTGTTGACATGCTGTGATTGGTTCCAGCTAATAACATGGTACAGGTATCCAGGTACAATGTGATAGCTGGGGGCCGATCACAGCATCACAACAGTAATCAACCTGACATGAATGGATACACATTCATGACAGTTTGCTTACATAAATATAGCTCTTATGCAGCTGTTGAGAACAGAGGGAATGTGATCACTTATAACAGGGGAAAAGGTGTTTGTAATTTTTTATCTATACACAAATGTTTTGCATTTTCTTTCTATTTTAAACTGAATGTGTTGGTTTACAAGGTTAGGGTTTACATATGCCTTAAAGTTGTATTTTTTTTCTAATACTTTGGCAAAAATAAGACGATTTCAGCAAAATTTCACAATTTTGGTGAAATGCATTGAAGTTAATGTGGAAGACAGAATTGAGGTGGTTTTGGTGGTTTTAAATTGTGCACAAGCTTTGAATGGCTCCTAAAAATTATAGAAAGCTTGCTTTTAACTGTCTTTGTTCTTGTGCCAGAAAGAGCTCCTCATTACCATCATTTTTTTTTATTTCAGAAAGAAAACTCAGAAAAAGATAAAATTATTAAGTAAAAATTAGTTTATCCAAAGAATATAGCCTCTTGGGGAATCAGAAAGGATTTTTTTTCCACTGCTGAAGCAAGTTGGATCATGCGTCGCTCTGTTTTTTTTTGTCTTCCTCCTGATCGCCTGTGGGTATAAAATTGTGTATATGGGATTGTATCTTTTTTTTTATAATTTCTTTTTCCTTTTTATTGGTTGAACTGCAAGGACTTGTGTCTTTTTTCAACCAAACTAAATATGTAACTATGTAAACCCATTTCAACAAAATCACTTTCCATATCACTACTCTAGAACTGTCTGCATTTAGGGACATACTTGTAAGCATCTGTTTGAATTTCAGCTTTTTAAATTGTAAATATCCACTTTCTGTCTCTGAATACAGGGTCTGCAATAGCTTTATTTGTTCAGTGCACAAATTAGAACATGTTTTAAGTAGGTCTTTCGTGTTTGAGTAGAATGAAATCTAATGGAAATCATTACCTTTTATGCCAAATATTGCATCCAAAACCAAAATTCAGACATAGGTTAGCAGCTACTCTCTAGGTAACAAGTTGACTGAAAAGGAGGTGATTGAAGGGGAGGAATGGAGAGAGGGGAGTAAAGAGGAGGAGGTAGAGAGGAGTGAGTGGGTGGAAGGGGAGTGGAGTGAAGGAAGTAATAGGGGAGGAGATTGATGGGGATGAGGAAAGGAAAGTGAAGGAGTAGAGGGGAAAAAGGGGGATCAGGGAAATTAGCTAGTGGGAGGAGGGGCAAGGAAATAAGTAGCTGAAGTTGAAGGGGAGTAGGAGGTAGAGGGAGAGGGAGTTAGGGGATGTGTGTTTAAATTCCTGCTAGATATGCTGAGCTCTGTAAACAACAGGCTATTCCAGTAAAGTTCATATGGATACACAGTTAAGCATGTTTAATGAAGGATAAAGCTTCACAGGCTGGATGACAATAAAAATACAAAAAATATAATTTTAAAAGCATTATAGCGTATATAAAGGAGGCATATACCAAACCACTATACTCTCCTTTAAATAATTAGACAGCTGCAGTCAGAACTCTAAAGCCTCAAGTCAAAATATAAATGTTTCTGTTTGGGGAAATGGATTTGCCCGTCTTAAACAACACCTGTCCTGCTAGAGAAAACAACAAGCTTCAAAAGGCAGGTAGGATATATAGATATTATCCATTTTTCATTTGTTAGGGTATTTCAGAACAGTGGTATTATAGGAAAATATACAGAAAAAAGGACTCTGCTTGCATTGATCAAAATAACCCCAGCATATATTGCATATTTGTTCAAATAGCCTTGAATAAAGAACTTTATTAGTTACATGGACACATTGGGGCTGCTGAGCTCCATAAGTAGGATACTTGTTTAGATGCCTTGTCTACATAGTACATTGTTAATTGCTTGTTTTGATACATCTTTGCTCTTTTTGTGGTTTTTAGTTGTTTTTAGTTCACTTAAATGTATAAGGTGGTGAAATGATAAAGGTTTAGATAAAAAAAAAAATAATAATAAACATGTCATACTTTCTTGCTCTGTGCAATGGTTTTGAACAGAGAAGCCCTGATCCTCCTCTTTTCGGGTCCCCTGCCAAGTGCCCCCAGAGCTAACTGCTTGCTATGAGGGCATTCAAGCTTGTGTGTCTATGAGACAAATAGAGCGCAGCTCAGCCCTGCCACCTGCTGCATCCTCACTATCTGAAATTGTCAATGAGGAGCCAATGAGGAGGCAGAGACCTGGGAGAACTTCAGCTCTTGTGTACATCGGTGGATTAGGATCGGGTTCAAGTGAGTATAAGGTGGGTACTGAGGGGGAAGCTGCACACTGAACGTTTTTACCTTCATGCATAGAATGCATGAAGGTAAAATACTTTCCTTTACAAACACTTTAGGTATTGACACGACAAAGATAAAGTGAACTTTAGTAGCTTACACTAATTATTATTATTATACAGGATTTATATAGTGCCGACAGTTTGCTCAGTGCTTTACATTATGGTGGGAGACAGTACAGTAACAATACAATTCAATACAAGAGGTAATCGAGGGCCCTGCTCCTTGGAGCTTACAATCTAGGAGGGAGGGGATAGTGGTACAAAAGGTAATAACTGTGGGGGATGGAGTGGTTGGAAGAGTAGAGGATTCTAGTGTTAGCTGAGGGAGGGGGAGGCTTCCCTGAAGAGATAGGTTTTCAGAGTGCACCTAAAAGTGAGCAGAGTAGGCGATAGTCTGATAGATTGGGGTAGGGAGTTCCAGAGGATGGGGGACACCCTGGAGAAGTCCTGGAGATGAGCATGGGAGGAGGAGACAAGGGAGCTAGAGAGTAGGAGGTCTTGTGAGGAGCGGAGAGTACGGTTTGGGTGATATTTGGAGACAAGATTGGTGATGTAATTTGGGGCGGTGTCAGGAATGGACTGGCCAGCAATGGTGGGACTCACCTGCCTTTTGATCTTCAGTACCAGGGCTGGCCAGCGGGTGCTCCCAGCAATCAGAGACTCAACCTTTCAGCCAGCTAACACCTGGAACTGATGATACTGGTGTATTTAAGGGATGGCCAGACTTGCAGACTCTGCCTTGGTGTTGTGTTTGTCCTGGGCCCTGTATCTGTCCTGCATCCTGTTTCTGTTCCTTTGCTACCTGTTCTGATCCCTGGCTTGTGACCCTGACCATCCCTCTGCCTGACCCTCTGTACTACGCTGCTTGCTACCTGTTCTGATCCCTGGCTTGTGACCCTGACCATCCCTCTGCCTGACCCTCTGTACTACGCTGCTTGCTACCTGCTGAACCTGGCCTGTGACCCCGACCATTCTCCGCTTGCTCCCCCTGTACCTACCTGCCCACTTGATATTGACCCAGCCTGCCTGACGACGCTTGCTTGTATGTACTGTTATCTGTGGGTGGTTGGTTGGGTTTGTTTGCACTGTATTATGTTTAGTATTGCACTGCGTTTATGTTTGTATTGTTAGTGTTAATAAATTACATTGTTAATCACATATCTGAAGTCTGCGTTTCCCTGCTTCAGTCACACACCTCTGGTCATACCTGGGAGCCCTGACATTACACCAAGGCCAATCCTGACCAGAAGTGGCTGCACAGGGAAGCCATCTTGGCTTGTTGATGGGAAGGATGGATCTGGATGAGGTTGCGTATTTATATCTGCTAGTGTTTGATGACTGGGAGTATGCTTATCAGACTCTGAAGGAGTATCCCCGGGATCAACTGCTAGAATGTTTTCGGCTCGCTCATGTTCTAGTAGATCAGGGCACAGAGTTCTCTGAGGTGCAGCCTTTGATTGAGGTTTGTGCAGAGTTGGTTTCATCTGGTACCCCCGAATGCAGGGATGAATTTTTGCCACCATTTAGTGCAGACCAGGTAGAGTCCCTGGTGTGGTTATTAGAGGATGATGTGGGTTACTTTCTGGAGCGTTATTCCACATGATCACCACAGACACTAAGAGATTGTATAAACGCAGTGCAGTCATTGACCAGACAGGCTTTGTGTAAGCTCAGCTTTGTTCAACCCCTACTGCAGACAGGGACAGACTTGTTGCACCCAGCCTCAGTCAGCTTACAAAAACCCAGTCCTGCTTCTAACTCTACTCCTGTATTCCCAACAGCTCCTCCAGTTACAGCCCAGTATACTTGGCTATCTACCGCATGTCAGTACCCTGTTCCCACTCGCTGCACCTATCCTGCCTTTAACCCTGTAAAAAAGCCCTCTGTAGCAACTGCTCCCTCTCCTGTTCCATCCTCCAGTTCTTCTCTGTCTCCAGCTGCTCCATTCGTTTGCAGACCTGCGTTTACTTGCAGTGCTCCAGTAGTTAAAACCAGAAAAAAGCGAAAATTCTTTCCAACCAATACCATCCTGCCAGTATCCAAACCGGTGAGCCTGCCTTCCGTGACTCAGCCTGAAGCCTCTACTCGGCCTGATGCCTCTACTCGGCCTGATGCCTCTACTCGGCCTGAAGCCTCTACTCGGCCTGAAGCCTCTACTCGGTATGAAGCCTCTACTCGGCCTGAAGCCTCTACTCAGCCGGACGCCGGCATTCAGCCTGATGCCTCTACCCAGCATGATGAACTGATCCAGCCTGACGATCCTATTAGGCCAGTTGACTCGATGCTCGCTGTTGATCCAGATGATCCGGTACCTGATCCGGTGCCCGCTGTCGTGCCAATTGACTCAGAGCCCGCTGTCGTACCTGGTGACTCGGTGCCCACTGCCTTGCCAGATGACGCGGTGCCCGCTGGCGAGCCAAATGACCTGATGCCTGGTGACCCAGTGCCCGCTGTCATACCTGGTGACCCAATGCCCGCTGTCGAGCCAGACAATCCAATGCCTGGTGACCCGGTGCCCACTGCCTTGCCAGATGACGCGGTGCCCGCTGGCAAGCCAAATGACCTGATGCCTGGTGACCCAGTGCCCGCTGTCATACCTGGTGACCCGATGCCTGCTGTCGAGCCAGACAATCCGGTACCTGATGACCCGGTGCCCACTGTCGTGCCTGTTGACTCGGAGCCCACTGCCTTGCCAGATGACGCGGTGCCCGCTGTCGAGCCAAATGACCTGATGCCTGGTGACCCGATGCCCGCTGTCCAGCCAGACGATTCAATGTCTGCCCCAGTGCCCGCGGTCATGCCAGTTGACTCGGAACCCACTGCCTTGCCAGATGACGCGGTGCTCGCTGTCAAGCCAAATGACTTGATGCCTGGTGACCCGATGCCCGCTGTCCAGTCAGACGATCCAATGTCGGACCCAGTGCCCGCGGTCATACCAGTTGACTCGGAGCCCACTGCCTTGCCAGATGACGCGGTGCCCGCGGTCGAGCCAAATGACCTGATGCCTGGTGACCCGATGCCCGCTGTCCGGTCAGACGATCCAATGTCTGACCCAGTGCCCGCGGTCATACCAGTTGACTCGGAGCCCACTGCCTTGCCAGATGACACGGTGCCCGCTGTCGAGCCAAATGACCTGATGCCTGGTGACCCGATGCCCGCTGTCCAGCCAGACGATCCAATGTCTGACCTAGTGCCAGCGGTCATGCCAGTTGACTCGGAGCCCACTGTCGTGCCTGGTGACTCGGTGCCCGCTGCTCCGCCTGGGGGCCCGAGACCTGTCGCTCCGCCTGGGGGTCCAGCGCACGCCGCTCCACCTGGGGGTCCGGCGCCCGCCGCCCCGCCTGGGGGCCCGAGACCTGTCGCTCCGCCTGAGGGCCCAAGACCTGTCGCACCGCCTGGGGGTCCGGCGCCCGCCGCTCCGCCTGAGGGCCCGAGACCTGTCGCTCCACCTGGGGGTCCGGCGCCCGCCGCTCCGCCTGAGGGCCCGAGACCTGTCGCTCCACCTGGGGGTCCGGCGCCCGCCGCTCCGCCTGAGGGCCCGAGACCTGTAGTGCCGCCTGGGGGTCCGGCGCCCGCCGCCCCGCCTGGGGGCCCGATGCCTGTCGCCCCGCCTGGGGGCCCGATGCCTGTCGCCCCGCCTGGGGGCCCGATGCCTGTCGCCCCGCCTGGGGGTCCGATGCCTGTCGCCCCGCCTGGGGGCCCGAGGCCTGTCGCTCCATCTGGGGGTCCGGCACCCGCCGCTCCGCCTGAGGGCCCGAGACCTGTAGTTCCGCCTGGGGGCCCGATGCCTGTCGCCCTGCCTGGGGGCCCGATGCCTGTCGCCCCGCCTGGGGGCCCGATGCCTGTCGCCCCGCCCGGGGGCCCGATGCCTGTCGCCCCGCCCGGGGGCCCGAGGCCTGCTGCCCCGCCCGGGGGCCCGAGGCCTGTCGCCCCGCCCGGGGGCCCGAGGCCTGTCGCCCCGCCCGGGGGCCCGAGGCCTGTCGCCCAGCCCGGGGGCCCGGTGCCTGCCGCTCCACCCGGTGGCCCGCTGCCTGCCGCTTCGCCTGGTAGCCCGATGTGCCTCTGCCCGGGGTCCTGCCCGATGTGCCTCTGCCCGGGGTCCTGCCCGATGTGCCTCTGCCCGGAGTCCTGCCCGATGTGCCTCTGCCCGGAGTCCTGCCCGATGTGCCTCTGCCCGGAGTCCTGCCCGATGTGCCTCTGCCCGGTGTGCCTCTGCCCGGAGTCCAGCCCGATGTGCCTCTGCCCGGAGTCCAGCCCGATGTGCCTCTGCCCGGAGTCCAGCCCGATGTGCCTCTGCCCGGAGTCCAGCCCGATGTGCCTCTGCCCGGAGTCCAGCCCGATGTGCCTCTGCCCGGAGTCCAGCCCGATGTGCCTCTGCCCGGAGTCCAGCCCGATGTGCCTCTGCCCGGAGTCCAGCCCGATGTGCCTCTGCCCGGTGTACCGCTGCCCGGAGTCCTGCCCGGTGTGCCAGTCTTTGATATCCCGCCAGTTACCAGACCCGGGCGGTGGAACATTTTTCCCAGCTAGGACTGTTTGGAGCGTCCTGAGGCCGCTCCTTGAGGGGGGGGTACTGTCAGGAATGGACTGGCCAGCAATGGTGGGACTCACCTGCCTTTTGATCTGCAGTACCAGGGCTGGCCAGCGGGTGCTCCCAGCAATCAGAGACTCAACCTTTCAGCCAGCTAACACCTGGAACTGATGATACTGGTGTATTTAAGGGATGGCCAGACTTGCAGACTCTGCCTTGGTGTTGTGTTTGTCCTGGGCCCTGTATCTGTCCTGCATCCTGTTTCTGTTCCTTTGCTACCTGTTCTGATCCCTGGCTTGTGACCCTGACCATCCCTCTGCCTGACCCTCTGTACTACGCTGCTTGCTACCTGTTCTGATCCCTGGCTTGTGACCCTGACCATCCCTCTGCCTGACCCTCTGTACTACGCTGCTTGCTACCTGCTGAACCTGGCCTGTGACCCCGACCATTCTCCGCTTGCTCCCCCTGTACCTACCTGCCCAATTGATATTGACCCGGCCTGCCTGACGACGCTTGCTTGTATGTACTGTTATCTGTGGGTGGTTGGTTGGGTTTGTTTGCACTGTATTATGTTTAGTATTGCACTGCGTTTATGTTTGTATTGTTAGTGTTAATAAATTACATTGTTAATCCCATATCTGAAGTCTGCGTTTCCCTGCTTCAGTCACACACCTCTGGTCATACCTGGGAGCCCTGACAGGCGGTGTTGTGCACAGCTTTATACTTCAGTGTTAGTGTTTTGAATATTTATGGGGATTTATAGATTTATAGTGTTTTGGAATAAACTATAAGAAAATACTGAACTTTTCTAAAAGACATATTGGAAAAAAGTGATGTATGCATAAATTCTTTTTTTGTTCTTGATATATATTTGGTTATGGAGCAAGTAGTCACCAACATTTATTGGTGAGTCTGTATGCAATATATAGTGAAATAAGGCAAGCCATAGATTGTACCCAGCACAGGTGGACGGAAAGAAAATTGCTTGACTCCCCCATCAACACAGTCAGTATTGAAGGGGGAATCCCTCCTACAGTGCTATTGTGCTCTTCCAGCAGGTAGCCTTCTTTGCCAGCAGAACGCAATGATTAGTGTTGCCAGCTATAGACAATGGAACTAACTTCTCAGGAAAAGCCCAACAGGCTGGTTGTGTACAACCAGGGTACCCATAGATGGATTGAAATTAAGCTGGTCTCTGTTGAACCAGCCAAATTTTGATCCATGTATGGCCGGCTTAACTCAGCTGCTTATTTGTTTTATATTTGTTAAGGTATTCAGTAGCTGCCTAAACACACTTAGGACTTACACAGTGAGCTGCATAGATACATATTTTATATTCTTTCCATAACAAAAAAAGTCTGCCACAAGCATTAAACTTTGTCAGAGAAGGAAGTTTTTGCTTTGGAAATCATAAACTATTGATAGGCTTTGATCTGCTTTGCCTCTTTGCATTTGTCACAACAGAGTAAGATATTTTTCTTTGGTATCTACATCAATCCTCTTTGATCTCAAAATCTTTAGATTTTGCATTCCATTTGGTTTGAGTTGAATATTTTGCTTGCCAATAGGGGTGAGCTGCTGGTTTTAATTTCAGATGTTTGGGAGTTTTTGGGAATGGCCTAACTAAAGGGTGTTTGGCCAAGTGGAAAGTGGGAGGTGAAATATTTAGCAGCAGTATTACTCTTGCTGCTAAATTAGAGAGCTTCCTACTGGGCTCATGGTTTTTTGGGAGTTGGCAGCCACTGGCATCATAACAACTAGTAACTCATCCCTACCTGGCCCAATCATCTGTCAGCCGGGGATTACCAGCATATAAAGGGTACCTTGCCAGAAGGGAAACCCTTTGACAAAGAACCATGTCCAAATGCTGATGTGGACAAGGGCCTCCCCACAAACCTGGTCTGGTAATAGTGGGGGTCTGACGGTGTGGGGCTTAATCTGGAAGTGCCCTTTAATATAAGGGGGCCCTTAGATACTCTCCTCCCCTATGTGATTTAGTAAGGAGTACATAGTAAAAAATAATGTAACATTAAATAAACACACTCACTTTATAACAAGTACTTTAATAAAAAAAACAAACAAACAAAATAAGAAATATCCCATGCTGTAAATCTATCATCAATTCTGCTGACACATGGAAAGAAAAACTCCACCAACATAATCAGCTCTTGATGACCACTTGCCATAAATGACAACTCCTATTCCCAACCACATAATATAAACAAAGGGATGGGGTATCCTGGGTGACATCATTGAACAAAAAAGGACATGACCATATTTGGTAAATGATGTTACGGGAATCTTGGTGACATCATTGACCAAAAATGGTCATGTCAATATTCAGTAAATGATGTCCCCCATAATAACCACCCCTCTTTGCTTAGGGGTTAAGTATGTGTTGTTCATCATGATTGATGTGGATCCACATCACTGGACAATGTGATTGATGATGGATTTACATCATGGGACATTTTTTGGGGTTTCTTAATCTTTTCAACTTTTGCCATCCATGTGATGCATATATGAGGTAGCTTGGAGGGCAGACTTTAATGTCAACACACCGCACATATGCATTCTTGATGGCCAAGGATTCTTAGCTGAAAGCGTGCTCACTGTGCACTTCAAGCACAGTAAGCAAGTGAACAGAACAGCTCCTGGTCTCTGTCTATGGTTGGAAGATGTGCGACAAAATCTCCATAATGTGACCACTGTGAAAGCCAGTCACAGTAAACACATGATCAGGAAGTCAGTTCTGCCTCTCTGTGTTAAGACCTAGTTAAAGGGCTACCAGGAGGGGGCTGTAAGGGGTTAAGGACTGGTCAAAAAAAGTGTGTGTTTATTTACTGCCTATTTTTTTTAGGAATGAGTAGAGGTACTATGTATCTTTACTCATTCATATGGGTGGTGGTATATGGGGTCCGCCTTTTTTTTTAAGGGGGATTCCAGATTCTGATAAGCCCCCTGTCCACAGATCTCTACATACCCTGGGCCAGGGTTGTGAGGAAGAGTCTCTTGCCCTCATCAACATGTGGGCAAGTTGGTTCACCAAGTAGGGTCCTACCACGGCAAGTAGCCTGGTATGGTTTAGGAGGGGGAGTGCATACTCATTCCCCCCTTTTCTGGCCTGCCAGGCTGCATACACAATAAGGGCCTTGTATAGATTTTGAGGGGAAACTCACTTTTTTTTGTCTCCCTTGACATCAGTACCAGACCTCATCATGGATAGGAGTCTGGTATGTATTTGTAGGGGGAACCCCATTCCAAACTTTTTGGTGTCCCCCATTTCCATATAAATCAGACAGAAGTAATCAGCTGAAAGCTGTCATCTACCAGCAATTTAAACAGATTGCTTCTACAAACATTGTGAAAGAATGGGCTGCCCTCAGGACCTCAGTGAATTCAAGTGTGGTACCTTGATAGGTTGCCACCTGTGTAATAAGTCCATCCGTGAAATTTCCTTGTTACTATATATTCCACAGTCAACTGTTAGTGGTATTATAACAAAGTGGAAGCAACTTGTAACAACAGCAACTCAGCCATGAAGTGGTAGGCCATGTAAAATGACAGAGTGGGGTCAGCGCATGCAGAAGCGCACAGTGAGCAGAAGTTGCCAGATGTCTGCAGACTTAATAGCTAAAGACCAACAGTGCATAGAGAGCATCATGGAATGGGTTTCCATGGCCTAGCAGCTGCATCCAAGCCTTTCATCACCAAGTACAATGCAAAGCGTTGGATACAGTGGTGTAAAGCACTCTAGAGCAGTGAAGACATGTTCTCTGAAGTGACGAATCATGCTTCTCTGTCTGGCACTTCGATGGAAGTGTCTGGCCTTGGCGGTTGCCAGGCGAACGGTACTTGCCTAACTGCAATGTGTCAAGTGTAAAGTTTTGTGGAGGGGGGATTATGGTGTGCAGTTGTTTTTCAGGGGTTGGGCTTGGCGTCCGACATTAGTGCCTGAACTCACATATGCGCTTCTGGAAGAATGGTCAAATTCAAGCATGGTGCCGTGATAGGTTGCCACCTGTGCAGTAAGTCCGTCCGTGAAATTCCCTTAAATATTTCACATTCAGCTGTCAGTAGTATTATAACAAAGTGGAAGTAGGGTTCAGGGGTTGGGCTTGTCCCCTTAGTTCCAGAGAAGGGAACTCTTAAGGCATCAGCATACCAAGACATTTTGGACAATTTCATGCTCAATAATACTTTGTGGGAACAATTTGGGGATGGCTCCTTCATGTTCCAACATGACTCCATACCAGTGCACAAAGCAAGATTCATAAAGACATGGATGAGCGAGTTTGAGGTGGTGGACCTTGACTGGCCTGCACCTCAACCCGATAGAACATCTTTGGGATGAATTACAGAGACTGCGAGCCAGGCCTTCTCATCCGACATCAGTGTCTGATCTCAGATGCACATCACAGGCAGGTTTGGGGCATCGACAGACAGCAGTTTAGCATTTTTTTATGAAGCCCTTTAAGCATTATAAAAAAATCACTGCTCCCCATCCAACTGATTTTTTTTTTTGCTCTGGTACAGGTTCTCCAGGGCAATACCCAGTTCCCCATGCCAATTTTTTGACAATCATTTGCCTATCAGCCTAGAAAATGGTCATTACTAGTTTTTAATATTCAGCTCCTACTAGCTTCAATGGGGTTCAGATTTGGTACATGAACGTTCATTGAGTTCGCAAATCCCACATCTGAACTATGGGTGTTTATCTCATCCCTAGTTACTGATGCAATGCCGTAGCAAGATCATTCCATCAGCATATTGTACATGTCTGTGGTAGAAGAAAAGGACTGATCTGGATTTGATTCAAGAGATATGATTGCCTGTAAGAGTTTCCCTTACACCCTTGCCATCTCTACATATCCTGGTTTTGCAAACCGGGCATCAATGGTGTAATTATTACAAATTACTAATCTATAAATGGTGAAAAATGAAAACATAAAAAATAGTAGTGGATGGTGAGAAAATAGCTAAGGTTTGACTAAAATTCGGTTCTAGACATTATCAAAGCTCAAGTGTCTGCCCTTTCTAAAGAAGAAATGCACTGTAGCACAACTGGTGAAAAATCCTGCATCCACAGTGTAGGGGGAATATGGCAATATTATCCATGGAGAGTCCTTTAAATGGTCCATACTACAATGTCCATAAATAAAAATAAGGAATGGAGAAGCATGTATAGTATGGTGAGTACTATAATTAATCCAGAATCACACAGCACACCAACAGGAGCACCATAATCAGGATCTTGGAAAAAGCAGCTGACATAGAAATGGAAGCACAAACACAAAGCACAAAAGCACCACTCCAAGTATACACCTATACAGAATGGTGACTCTTAAACACCTCTAATTGGTAGCCTCCAGGGAGCCCATCTTTCCCACTACAAATTTAATTCCAACAAACACTGAAGCACAAATTGGGAGTCTGCCTGGTCTGTGGAGTGATAGATTCAGCTTGTCCCCTCCCCAGTCATGCACTCGCTAGCCACAACCATCGGAGTGTGGCTATAGAGGAGACAAGCTAAAGCCAATCACATGATCCACATGGTCCTGCTCACCACAAAGCTGTCACCTGTACTGACCTATAGTCTGTTTCACGTTGAGCTTTAGAAATGGCCTTTTTAATCCATTGGAGATATTCTCTACCCACTTTTTACATTTTTATTTCATGTTCAGTTTTTGCAAGGTAATGGACTATGGACAGTTTCATTGCATTCATATAATTTTTCCATG
Source organism: Staurois parvus (assembly GCF_062004578.1). Lineage (NCBI taxonomy): Eukaryota > Metazoa > Chordata > Amphibia > Anura > Ranidae > Staurois > Staurois parvus. The sequence continues at coordinate 12,050,792 of NW_028319098.1, forward strand.
TAGCTGCTTTTGAGCTATTTTCACCTCAGCTGACCTTTCAACTCTTTATTTACCTTCTTATCTGGCTGCCATTAAATCATCCACATTTAAATATTTATTGGTCCATCGTTCAATATTCTTTCAGAATTCAACACTGGATGAATACTTTGATCTGATGACTTCCATAAACAAATCTCTTAATTGATCTGCTTTACAACTGTAATATGTGCTAATTATTATTTTCTTCTCATTGGGTTTCTTGAGTGAGACTTCCTACTCCTTTGAAACCTTGGTGTCCACCATTTCTATTATGCTATCAATACCCTTCATATTGTCAGAAGGCCCCAGGGGATGCAGCAGAGGCCAAATCAAAAAGCTGTTTTTCATCAGAGAACCATGTGCAGATAACACCAAGAGAATTCCTTGTAGCCATCAACACCTCAATGAGACCAAAGTCTGAGCTCCAGCCTTTTCTTGCAAGGAACGCATTTTGAAATTTTGTAAAATATGAGGTAAGTGTGTAGGCCTAGGACTTTATTTTTATTACAATATGTGGCCCTGGCTGCCGTTGGCCCATTCAAGCCATTCATCAGAACATCGCTTCCTACTCACACTACACACTCCTCTCTCCCTGCACAGAGACAGAGCACAGGGAGACAAAATAAACGCTAAAGGGGAGGACTTAAAGGTTCCCTGTCCCTATCAACAAAGCAAGGACAGATTCTGATTGTCTAGAGGCTGTGGCCATGTTGAGAGCTGGGCTCCTATAAGTAGGAGAAAAGGGAGCAAAAGAATCACAGTAAACAAAAGTGGCTATTCTGCACCCTTTAGAGGAAGGTGGAAAAGGGCAAATTGCCAGGTCCAAAATAAATAGCTGCTATGTCCCCTTGAGAAGGAGAAGGTGATGAAGAAAAATGGCACATTAGCAGGCTCAAAATAAATGGTTGCCATGTGGCCTTGAAGAGGAAAAGGTTGCATTAGCAGGTCCAAATGCATGGCTGTAAAGCTCATTTGAGGAGGAGGAGAACAAAAGGGCCAGGAACTTTCCACTTGATTAGGAGGGGATGCAATGCAAAGAACTTAGCCAAATAAAAAATGGCTATTATGCTCTTGTGAGTAGGAGGAGGGAGGAAAAGGGAACTTTAGCAGGGCCAACAAACTTGGCTGCCATGCACCCTTGTAGGGGAGGAGTGTATGCTTGTTGCTTCCAACCTGTCTCACTGTGGTGCTGCAATCATTGAGCTCTTTGGTGCATAGTCATGTGTTGTCTCAAGCACATGGCACAAAAATTGTTTTTTTTCTTGACCACAGCTGATGCCATTGAGATTGCAGGCCACAATTGTGCTGTTGGCAGCAGATATGGTATAACAGACCACTTTTTGCAGCCTATTCAAGTGCTTGTGTACTGTCCCAATTTCTACCAAATACATACCTGGAGTCTATGGTTAGACTTTTTTGGGAATAATTGAGGATACAGAGGTGGGATAGGGTTTGGGGAATATGGGTTATAGTTTTGAAATGTTTTTAAGTAATATGATTCAACATTTTATTTTACTTTTAAGACAATGCAATGTGATACTGCAAAAAAAAGCTTACAAAGTTTAATAAGCTGGTGTACTACTGACCATTTTGTATGAAGTCGAGAACTTGTAAAAGTAAACTTTCCTTGAGTTTTTCTGTTGTGGCTGCTACTTTCACTGGTCAGTTCAGGTTTATTACTACTGGGTAAAGAACAATCAGATGTCACAGCCTTAACTACCTAAAAAAGCCTTTTTCAAACTGTAATGAGTCAGAATGGTGTGCTGCTGCTATATTTAAGCCAAGCGATAATGTAAAAGTTAAGAAATATATTACACAAAATATGTGATGCCAGAATACAGTGATACTGTCTGTGAAAATTGTACTGTTCCATAGCACCACTTACAAAGAACTTTCCCAAGCCTGTAATCTAAAGTATTGATGTTTTTACAATGTCACCCCTGAATTCACATAAAAAGGAGGACTGGTCCAATGTACGGTATTTGCAAAAAATTGAATAGCATTGGTGCATGTTACTCATGCCAATACCCGGATCCCCATGTTCTTTGTTTGACAATCTCTTGCCTATTAGTCTTGAAACTTGCCAGGATTTATTTTCAAGATTCATCCCTATAGAATTCAGTGGGATTCAGATTTTTCAGAAATTTGCAATTTTCAGCTTTTACAATGGGTTTGATGAGTGACCACAAGCTGAACCCAGAAACATTCACCCATCGCTACACAATTCTTTACAGAGTACACTGAACCATTCACAACAGTTACCACCCCAGAGGAACTTATGGACCTGACCACATTCAAGCAAGTGCACATATATGATCATATTGTGTCCAACTCATTTACAAGTATTTATCCTAGTTTTTAAGCCCAACTCTAGCTTGGACCAAGAAAAAAAGGTTTGCTTCCCCAGCGGTAGCTTAAAATTAAAAAAAAATTAAAAAACAGCTTTGGCTGATCTCTGGGGAGAACCATGCAATGAGTGTCCAAGTAGACTATCTATAAGGCCAACTTCACATCTATGCGCATGATATGGTACTATGTGCATTTTTAGTGGGCTGCCTTAATGCAACACACATTAGCACACAACTTAACGTGTATCATAGTGCATGGAATAATGCATGGTACCAAACCTCACAGATCAGAATGGGGAATAAATCAGCAAAGGCCATTACTTTAAGAAATTATGACAATTTAAGCAGGCACACATGAAATTATATTAAAAAAAACCTTTAATGTGTTATTAAGCTCACAACAGTAAAATCAGTCTGTATATGCAGTAAAGCATGCTTGATATACTCACTGTGGAACCTAAGGGGTAATCCTCTGCATTATGTAAAAAGGGTGGGGTTGGGGAGGAGTGCGGACGAGAGTCCTCTCCCATTCTTTGTGTGACCAGGAAAGGCGACATCTATGACATCACTTTCAGGTCACGGCTGTCACTTTTCTAGCTAGAATAGCTGGGGAAAGATGTATTGCAATGCGATTCCCATTGCAATAGATCTAATGGATCACAGAGGAGACATGCAGGGTCTTTTAGACCCTGCTTATCTCAATAAAGAGAACCTTTCACCAAAAAATCATCACAAAGGGGACTTTGTGGCCCCTATGTGATGAAAATTTTTTATTTATTTTTTTGTAAAACAATAAGGTTACACTAAAGCACATAACATCCTCCCCCTCCCCCAAATGTTGAGCCCCCCCACCCCCACATATATGCATTTACGAATGTAAATTCAAGTGTCAGGGCGCCTACGCATGAAAAAGGTTGATTGCGATACACGTGTTACATATCCCTGCACAGGCTAAAGTGAGAGCAATAATTCTAGCACTAGACCTCCTCCATAACGCTAAACTGATGATGTATAGGGGCTTTTTAAGCGTTGTCTATATAAAATATAGGATGCTGAAGTTTGATGCAATTTCATAGGCGCACATAAATTTAAGGTTTGGCATGTTGGGTATCTATTTACTCAGCACAACCCCGTCTTTTATATTTTACCAAGACGGGTAATTTGTTGCATTTGTTTGCCCTAAAATTCACTTTAGTGTGATTTTTACTGAAATTGTGCATTTCCTAGACCTTTGCAATAATATTGTATGACAAAAATTAAACTACCACTACTTTATTTTCTAGGGTGTCTGCTTTCAGAAAATATATAATGTTTGAGGGTTTTGTGTAATCTTCAGGCCTAAAATTATTTTTTAAACATGTGTGCAAAAATGACTGGCTGCAAAAAGGGTTAAATAAATGTTACATTTCAAACTCAATTATTGTTAGATTTGGATAGAATTGTGAGGGGATAGAATGACTGTCAGGGTTTTATTGCCATCTACGTGCCTGTTAGGGAGATTTGCTCTGTTTTTTAGTCCTAATCACCAACATCATTAGGAAAGAAAGTGAGGGTAAAGCCAAATGTTTGAATTATTTGCAAAGCAGGAATAGAGAGGAAATCTTTTTATTTTGTTTTTGATATAGTGGCAAAGGATTAGAGCCCCCCCCCTTTTTCTTTTTTTTTTTTTTATTGCTTTTTGTGTGTATATCTGGGACATTTTCCAATCACTTCTTGTTAGGACATGAAGCATTGGAAAATCTTTTCAGCAAAGATACGGAGAAAAAGCATTGTTAGTAGAACTGAACTGGCTCCTATTGCTGTCCGTGTCTTCCTGTCTTGATGACAAGCGTACAGCCCTCATTTCTTGTCCTGGTGGGTCACAGATGGAAAAAAAAACTAACAAAATATTTGAACTATTCTCTACTCTATACACAATTTTTAAAAAATGTCTTAAATTAGGCTTCAAAGTCTTTTTCAGTGGGGGGCCTTTGGGCTCCTTCAGGCCCACTCATCTCAACTTTGTTGTTTTGCATGTTTGGTACTGCAAATCACTTTTCCTTTTTACTTCTTTCATGTAGCTACATTTGTTCTCAGATATTTCTTTTTTGGCAGATGTCAACTGACAAAGGCACAAAAAGTAAAACATTGAGGTTGTGTACTTGAAATAAAGGCTTTAAAGTGTTGACCTTTATCAAAAGGCTAAGGTTTAGTAATTATTACAAATGAGGTCCATCACTGTGCAGCAAAAATTAGCAGGCATGTTTACACTCTGCACTTTTTTGAACTCAGGCATTGGTATTGTAAGCTCATTAACATTTTTGGAGTTTGTCCTTTGTACAGCATTTGCTTACTATGTAACACAGATGACTAGGCTTTTCTTGTTTCTCTTTATATAATTGAATATGCAAAAAAAAATGTGTAACCAGTAGAACTAATCTGAAGGCAGACACCAGCGTCTTTCAAAAGCCGGCAGGCTCCACAAATTAATTTATCCAAATAACCAATCCCTTACAGACCAACCATGGAGGGACACCCAAATGGTGTAACCAGGCAAAACTTCCTTTTGAAGTCTGGAATGTTTTGACTGACTTAAAACAGGCAGCTGGAATGAAAGGATAATATTCAGTGACCCATGGGATTCTGTTTTGCCATTTTCAAATATGAACTGAAACACAGATAAATTGCATGTTATAATTATAAATACCTTTGCAATCAGGAAAGACACCAGACACAAAAAAGCACAAAACAGAAGTTCTGTTTATTTGTTTGACATAAACTGAAGCATTCATCTGTGTTTTATATGTGGGCAAAAGAAACACACTAAGTTTTATTCTAGAAAGGTAAGGAATATCTTTACCCATGAGTGCCTAAATGCACAATCTGGACCGGCAATGTGATATGTGTTACCTCTATTAGTTTATTATCAGTTTTAAAGAGACCCTGTCATGTGTGAGGCTATGTGGGTTGAAGACTCGATTAAACAAAGCAGACATTTATTTTAATCTGTCCTGTATTTGCAGAATTATCACCAACAAGGCCAATTTATGTACAGTTCTTAACAGATGTATTTAAAGAGTAGGGAGGCTGTCACTTCTGACCGCCCTTTTAAAAATTCTAGTTGCTTGGCTGTCATAAAGATTCAACGACTTCAGTACTTTTGAGTCACTGACCTGGAACACATTTGAAGATCAGGATTTCTGAGTTCATTCTGGTTTTCAGTCTGCATGAGTAAAAGTAATAAAGTCAGGCACAGCCAGAAAATGAATAGTCTTAGGATTAGATCAGCAATGGCATCCCCCATATTTCTTAGTTCATGGCAATTAAAGGGTTAACACAAGCTCATGGACATGAGTACCACAGTTGTTTCCTGGATGCTTTCTCCTGCACTCTTGGATCAGCAAACCTACCCACAGGGTGGCACATGAGAGGAAATCTGGGAACATCCAGTCAAAGTGACCCTTGGCACTTCTACATCTCCCCACCCTACCAGAAACTGCTTAAAGGGTTAGTTCACTTTTATCAAAAACTGCCTATGCAAATAAGGGGTGTCTGTAGATAAAAACAAACTGTGCAGCTTTGACCAAAGTTGAATAGTGCCTTTGCTATAGGTGTAAGTCATTATGTAACTCATGAAGGCTGACTGGAATACCTCCAGGTTGTTGCAACGAGAGGCCTAATGTTACGGCTCATCATCACAGGAGTGAGCTCTTTCTCTGTTTCAAACACCCTCACATGCACTTTCCCTCCCATAATGCAGTAGGTTTGAGCTCAGAGTTTTGAGAGCTTGCTCCTGTGATTATTTATTACAAGTATTTATATAGAATTAACAGTTTACACAGTGCTTTACATACAGTATATCTATATTGTACATTCACATCAGTCCCAGTCCAAGGAGCTTAAAATCTATTCATATATTCACATACTAGAGCCAGCTTAGACAGGAGCCAATTAACCTACCAGCATATCATTGCAGGGAGGAAATCCATGGAGGCACAAGGAGAACATGTAAACATCGGGCAGATAGAGCCCGTTGTTGGGATATGAACCTATGACTTTAGAGGTGCCAAGCATAAGTGCTAAGTCACTGTGTGATGGTGAAGGTGAGTGGTAACATAAAGGTTGTCCTAGAATTATTCCAGTCAGGCTTTATGAGGAAGATAAATGGCCTACACCTAAATCAAGGGTATAATTCAATTTTGGTCAAAGCTGCACAGTTTGTTTTTATCTACAGATTCCCCTTATCTGCATAGGCATTTTTGAAAAAGGCGAATTAACCCTTTAATCTACTACCTAAATGGAATTTTATTATTAATATGTGGTAAACAGACACAGTTGGAGGAAAATTTCAGATCCCTAATATAGTGCCAAACCATTACAAAACCTTTTGTGCTTTGTTTTGGAAACAATGACCTGCTTTCAGTTGAGTGATACCTCTTGGCCTGCTGGAGCTGCTGACATCACATGCAAGATGGCGGTGCCCATAGGAGAAAGGAGCTGGGTAGCTCTGAAACATGTTAGCCATGCCTTTCCTGTCCGAGGCACTGACCTCACTTCCAGTCGGAGTTCCATGGCTTCAGGAAGACAACTGGCTCCCAGGAACATAGCTGACATGCATACGGATCGGAGCAGTGGATTCCCAGACACTTTGATAGCCTGAATGCAGTGGCAACACCGATCCTTGTGGTGTGATAAGCTCATGCCCTTCTACCTAATGTGAGTTGTCACTTGTCTAAATTATTTCTTAGGTTTTTAATGCTGCACCCAGAGTAGCGCTCTTTGTTGTTGTTTTCAGAGTTATTGGAGGCTGCTAAGCAAAAAACATGCCTAAAATACAGTATGGTAAATGTATATAATCCCATGGATTATATGAAGCTTGCCACACACATTTCTTTCAAAACTCTGTCCTGTCTTCTTTTTAGGATGGACCAGCTATTAGGACAAGCACCTCCTAGTGGTACAGGAGCCACCCTTCTCTAGAGCCCTGCACATGTGCAGTGCACTCGCCTGTTGACCTCAGCAGATACAACCAGTGAAAAAGCATATTTATAGAGCAGTGAATGTGACTTTCACTAAACATTTACTGGTGGTGAATCAATGTCATTTTAAACTCATGCACCTGGAAGTGTTGGCCGCAGTGAATGTTTGATGAATGTCAGATTCACTGATTTATAAATATGCTTACCCAATTAAAGATCAGCCTGTTACACCCCCTTCCTGTTTGGGCCACATTTCAGTTTTGTGACACTTTAGCTGACAATTACTCTGTCATGCAACACTGTTCCCAAGTGAATTTCATATAATTTTTTTGAGACAGAGTTTTTTTTGTAGTATTTAAAAACCACTGGATTTCTACTCTATAAAAGAAAAAGAAACACTGAAAATTAAAAAAAAAATGTTTCCTATACTTTCTAGAATAAAACATATCAAATAAATATGCCAGGGCAGTACGAACACTCCCAAAATTACGCCTTTTTAGAAAGTGCCACAATTTTTTGGAACTGAAGAAACATGCTAATATTTAAAGTGTTTGTAACGGATTTGTTTTTTAATTATTAACATTTTATACTTGCTTGCTCTGTGCAATGGTTTTGCACATAGTAGCCCCAATTCTCCTCTTCTGGTGTCCCTCACCATCGTCCTGGCTCCTTCCCCCTTCCTAGTGCCCCCATAGCAAGATGCTTGCTATGGTGGCACTAGTGCGGGCTCAATTCCAAGCAGGGCTCTGGTCCATTGACACACACAAAGTCACTTGGCCCCTCCCCCTATTGAAGGAACATTTAATAGTGCAGCATTACTAATAGTAATACTAATAATATTAATACTGCACTATTGAATGTTTCTTTTTACATGTGACACAGTGTGAAGAGGGGTGGTCCACAGGAGGAAGGGGAGATTTGAATTGATGGACGTGATGATTTTTTTTTTTGTTTGGTAAGATATTACATAAAAAGAGAATCAAGTCACTGATCACTGGTGGTTACAAGTGCATGGTGGTATGCACGCACCGGAGTGTAAAGTGTATTATAGTTTAGGAAATACTGCACTATATTAGTTTTTCTCTTTTGGGCATATACTGGAGAGATTGTGAAGTAGTTTAACCACTTACCCTCTTGAAGATTTACCCCCCTTTCTGACCAGGCCATTTTTTGTGTGATGGTGCTGCTTTAATTTAACTGACAATTGCGTGGTCATGCAACACTGCACCCAAATTATATTTACGTCCTTTTTTTCCCATGAATTGAGCTTTCTTTTGGTGGTACTTGATCAACTGTGCGTTTTTTATTTTTTGCGCTATAAAAAAAGGCCGCCAATTTTGAGAAAAAAAACAATATTTTGGACTTTTTGCTATTAAACATGTCCAGTAATAAAAATGTAAAAAATCAAATTTCGTCATAAATTTTGGCCAAACTATTTTCTGCGACATGTCTTTGCTAAAAAAAAATTAAAATACGTGTAAATTAATTGGTTATGTGAAAGTTATAGTGTTTACAAATGGCGGTATAGATGCTGCGATTTTTTTTTCTACTAGTAAAGGTGGCAGTGAGTGACTTTTAGCGGGACTGCGGCGGATGTTCTGACACTGAGGGGTAACTGACTTGGTGTCACTGACATCCCCAGTGACAACAATACAGTGATCAGTGCTAAAAAAAAAGCACTGACACTGTACTAAAGGCACTGGACAGGAAGGGGTTAATATGAGGGGCGATCAAAGGGTTAACTATGTGTAGGGAGTGTTTTAATAGGGGGAGGGGGAGGTTGTGTGCTTCTCTGTAAGCACACTGCTCTGGATGGCTGTGCTGCAGCCATCCAGAGAAGTGTACCCGAGCTGACATGGAGGAAGACCGAGCTGACATGGAAAACAGACTTCCTCCCTGTCAGAGATGCTCGGTAATAACCAGGTGGCGGAGGGTAATTATCGGCTGGGGCACGATGATTGACATGGAGGCATGGGTAGGGTTCTCGCGCGGCTCTCGTGCACCCCCTACTCAGGAATGCTAAATCACGTATGTATATGTGATTTTGGGCACCCGTGCCGCCCTGTAGCAATATTTCTGCTATAGGGCGGTCGGGAAGCGGTTAAGGAAGACACAGAGACTTTGGAGATAAAATAAAAGCTTTATTAGACCCATTGATCAGTGTATGGATTGGAATATCCGATAAGAATCTTTGAGATTCAACCCAATGGATATACACTCACTGGCCACGTTATTAGGTACACCTTGCTAGTGCTAAGAAAATATCCCCCACACCATTTCACCACCAGCACCAGCCTGAACTGTTGATACAAGGCAGGATGGATCCATGCTTTCATGTTGTTTATGCCAAAATGACCCTACCATCTGAATGTTTCCAGCAACTAGTCTGCCCATTCTCTTCTGACCTCTGACGTCAACAAGGTATTTTCATCCACACTACTGTCACTCACTGGATATTTTCCCTTTACTGGACTATTCTCTGTAAACCCTAGAGATGGTTGTGCAAAATCCCAGTAGATCAGTCGTTTTTGAAAATACTCAGACCAGACTGTCTGGTACCAACAGCCATGCCACGTTCAAAGTCAATTAAATACCCTTTCTTCCCCATTCTGATGCTCAATTTGAACTTCAGCAAGTCGTCTTCACTACGTCTACATAGCTAAATGCATTGAGTTGCTGCCATGTGATTCGCTGATTAGCAATTTGTGTTACCAGGCAATTGAACAGGTGTACCTCATAAAGTGGCTGGTGAGTGTACTTATCTGTTAATTGGTGAAGAAACAGCTGCATATATTTAAGGGCTGGACTTTTTGTAGGATAAAATTGCATTGCACTGAAATTCCATTGAAAACAATGGCTAGATATCAACGATAAACTCAAAACAATATCATAATCATTGGTGGTTAGTGGCACTTTAAAATCCCCAACCACCATCATTGGTTTTAGTGGCTCTTTAACTCCACATAACAATCCATTATTTGGTGGTCAGTGGCCATTTAAACCCCCTAGCACCTTGGACTGTTCTTTCCTCTGTTGCAACAGGAGGATTCAAAGTGGAATTCCAGGCTGCACCTAATTACTCTTAAAAATGCTCCCTCCCCCCTCCTTACACCTATGCTGACTAAAGTTTGTAAGAAGAATATATATATACTTATCTGTTTCAGGCCTCTCTGGTCCAGGCCTGTGATCTCCCCATGTAAGCCAACTGCGGTTGCAGGGGAGATGAGAGATCGCTCAACAATTGCTGGTTGGACATAAGGCGGTTAAAGTGTATACCTAGACAAATGTAAAACAATTAAAAAAAAGTTCAGTGCCTTGCTGCTAGTGACGGGCCAAACTTAGAACTCAATGCAAGTCTATGGGACTTGAACTTGTAAATTCAAAAGCTTATATGCAAGTTTTTGGACATAAAAGGGGTATGGGGACTTGGGTAGTGCCCTGAGGGACATGAATCAGTTTAAAACATTTTTTCAAAAAGTACCATTATTAAAAGGGCAGTCATTTTGCATTGTTTAAAGTTAAAAAAAAGAAAAAAAAAGAAAAATATCTTTAAATATCATGCTTGTGGGGTCCCCTTAAACTACCTTCAAAGTTGCACACATCTGTATAATGTATAGAACCAACAATTTTAACAATTTTATTTTTAAAAAAAACAGCCCCCCCCCCCCCGACAATCCATTTTAGACCCTCTAGGTCTGGTAGGAAGGTTAGGAGTGACCCCAAAGTAAAATAGTTTTGTAAAAAAAAGTGTGTGGGGTTCCCCCTAAAAGCCATACCAGGCCCTTTAGGCCCACCTCCCAAAAATGGAGGGAATAAAGTGCATGGGGTTCCCAAAAGTCCTACCAGGGCTAAAGAGCATGTGGCCTGGTAAGCCGCAGGGAGGGAGGGGCACGCGTTCATCCCCTCTAAATTCCTACCAGACCCCTGATCCAAGCACAGGCCTGGCAGGGCAGGAAAAGGGGGGGACAAACGAGTGCCCCCCCGTGGCTTTTAGGCCACGTGCCCTCGACATTGGAACGGTGTCCCCATGCCGATGGGGACAAGGGTCTCTTCCTCACAACCCTGGCCCTGTGGTTGGGGGGTCTTCCAGGGTACTTGTACCCCTACCCATTCACTAAAGGGTTGAATGTACAGTAGTTAAAAATAAAGAGACCAGTCTTTTGAAAAAATCCTTTATTGAAAAAAAACAAAACAAAAGTTTTTGACATGTCCTTTTATTTAAAAAAAAGAAAAAAAAATGGTGCCATCATTGTAATCCATCATCAATCATGGTGTCCAGTGTTGTCCCGACAACGCCGACTCACCAGTATAAAAAAACCTGAAATCTGCACTTGCCGAGCACTTGCTGCAATCTGACATTGTGATGTCACCACTAGGTCCACCCAATTGTGCTGTGATTGCCAAAGCATTGCACCTGACCTGTGGTCAGGTGCATTGCTTTGGCCAATCACAATGCACTGTGAAAGCGCAGTGCATTCTGGGGAGCAGCAGGTGAACAGCCTGCCGAACGCCCTTACCGTTCGAGTCTTCCCTGAACACACAAACGGCTGATGTTCGAGCCAAACTTACGTTCCACTCAAACATCCAGCCCATCACTACTTGCTGCAATATACATGCACATTTCCCTATGTTTTGTCTCTTTAATAATGGTGAAAATACATACAAATACAGTACCTGTTGAGTGTTGAGCACTCTACCTGTGCTGCACTGAAATCCCAAGCAGTATTATCAGTCCTGGCCAGTTCTCTTCTATGTACTCCAGAACAACCCACCATGTTTTGGGGATGAGGAAATGGGGAGGTGTCCATCATTCTACATCAAAAGCGAGCCTCCTAGGATGATAACATTGCTTCATATAAACAGTACAGTGTGAGAGCGTTGTCACCTTAGGACAGGAAGTGTGTTCCTGGCAGGATCATCATGTCAAAACAAGGGGAATTAAAAGCCTTGAATAGCTAATGGAGCCACCACACCTATAACTGGTAAGCTGTAACATATTAACCTTTTGTTCTTGGATTTGGCAAACAGTTATCCAGAAACAACAGATTTTTTGTGAATGCCCAACCTTTCCTGTATATGCTGAGTACAGTGGGATTTGTTCCTCCATAGCAATCTTAGGGAATTCAGCTGGAAACTGTTGTATGCAATAAACCAAAAAAGCTTTAATCAAATAAATAATTATCCTCCTTCACATGGGGTAATTGTTTTCCTTTGAATTGCATCACTGTAGGCCTAATGTATATTATAGCCTGTTATCTGTAAAGATTTACCTTTGTTTAAGGCGTCATTAGTAATGTCTTCTAATATAATTAGCACAATCTAATCAGAGAGTCCCTGAGAACTCATCTGGAGCTTGGACGTTGTTTTATGCTAAGTGTCTTCTATTGCATTACACAACAGTAGCGAGTCGCAAGCTGCTACAGATGTTTATGTGAAATGTAATTAACATGCTGCCAGTTTGGGTACTATATAGATACAATCAATGATTATTTGATTACTAACAAAAATGCTTTTTTTGATGGCATGCACTCTTACTACAGAGCCTGCGTCAAGCTTAATTGACTCTGCACTTGTGCTTACTAAATTATGTGTTTTTATGGCCTCATTTCAAATGAACTATGTATATCTTTCATTATAGAGTTACTAAACCCACAGCAGTAAAATCAGTCTGTATATGCAGTAAAGCATGCTTGTTATACTCACTGTGGAACCTAAGGGGTTAATCCTCCATGTTGTGTAAAAAGGCTGTTTGATCCTTTCTTCTCTGTTCCTCCTCTTTTTCAAGTGACCACCTCTTATCTCCAGACTGAACCATAGGCATGCACGTGCTCAGTTTGGTGTGTATTGCTAGAGAGGTTTTTTTTATTTCTTGGAAGAGTGCATGTGATTAGCACATGCAGTCTTGTGAGGAGGATTTCCATCCTCCTCACAAGACTGTTCTGACTGCTGATAAGAAAAGGTATTTAGCAGGTTATATTTACTAAAATAATTTCACTTCCATGTTCTGTGTACTGTGGGAGACTGGATATAGTGAATGCAGGGTCCTGGGTTTAGAAACACTTTAAGGTGAGTATTACTGTCAAAGCTATATAAAAACATTATGACTCATAGATTCATTTGTTAGGCTGGGGTCCAGTAGAGAAAAGCTGTATATGGCAGGTTATAGGAGTTTTTCAATCAGAATTAAATATCTTTACTGTCTGAATTGTTTCTTGTAATATTTATATGTTATTCCTTGAAAAATGTTTAAACATACATGGGAACAAGTCTCAGAAATGCACCAAGGTCCAACTATCAAGATTGGGGTTTCCGTATTCTTCAAGAAACAGCCAAGATGGAAACAAAAGGAACTTGCAACTAAGATGTTAAATTCTAGCATTTACAAAACCTAGTCATTTGATATTCTATTGAATAAGGCAAATGTCATATCACCTATGTCATGGGTGTCAAACTGGCGGCCCTCCAGCTGTTGCCAAACTACAAGTCCCATGAGGCATTGCAAGATTGACAGTTACAAGCATGACTCCCAAAGGCAGAGGCATGATGGGGCTTGTAGTTTTGCAACAGCTGGAGGGCCGCCAGTTTGACACCCCTGACCTATGTGCAATCAAATTAAATAAAGTTAAATTGTTGGGCTAAATGATTGCATAGATGTATAAATGTTCAACTAAGTGCTCAGAGAAGAAGACCGTGACCCATGCTGAAATTCAATTAGACATTTAAATGGTCAGTCCATCTAAAGGTGAAATTGTAGTGATAGTGTGAGGCTTGTGGGCTTTATTATACATTCTGCATATTATAAAATGTTTTAAATTCTAATAGGGGAAGTGGTACTCTTTGTAATGGCACTGGCAAGCCTGTAAAATCAAGGGATCTCACCAGCAGAGTTTTCATTGATCCCTTAATGATAACAAGTTATTCAGGCTCTGTGGTATAAAAACAGCACCATATGTTTATGCTCATTCCACAGTAACTCACATTCGGGATAAGATTTTAGTGCTGACATATATTTTTCTTTCCAAAACAGAGGACATTTAGTAATAGGTTATACTTTTGTCTCATCCATCCACAGAAAATTGTTCCAGTAGTTCTGTGAAACACCAAAGTAACTACTGGAGCTCATGTCAAAGGGTGTTGTTTTCCTGCATTTGATGTGCACTTGGAATATACGTTAAACACATGCCAGCAAAATTCCATTGACTTTATCGGAGCAGTACACATGGCAGTTCACATGTTGCTTTTGACCTCCTAGGCTTTGTGTTGCACTGCGTTTTTCATATGCAGCATGTCCTAGTAAGGTGCAGTTGAACTGCAGGCAAAGCAGGCCAAATGCATCTCTTCCTTCTCAAATGCTGTTTTTTCCATTTAAAAGCAATTTTATGCACTTGAATGGAAATTAAGCAGTTGATTAGAATGCCTTTCGACATGAACCCTTCATCAAACGTTACTTTTTTTGGAGGGGACATCAAAATTACCACTGTATTCAAATACAGACCACTCTTTTTAAATTATTTTATTGTGGTAAGATATAGCTTCAAATTCTTAGTGGTCACCATAGGGAATAGTAGAGGACAATGGCACCCAGTGGCGGACTGACCATTTGGAAACTCGGGCACTGCCCGAGGGCCCGGGGTCAGTAGGGGGATCAGTGAGATGCCCCTGGTACCTTTTTATTGGCTTTTTTGAGTTTGGGCAAGGACACAGGGGCCCCATGATCCCCTGTTGCCCGGGGGGCCCCATGAGTCCACTGACAGTCCACCCCTAATGGCACCTAAAAAAAGATTTGTGATGAGGAAAAATTAGGGGCTGCTAATATTACCTGACTATCATACAGATTCAAAGGCTATGTAAACCTTAACAATGAGCTTCTTTTAGATGCTCCTTTTTGATCTGTCAAATTTGCCATTTAAAGTGATTTGTTATATTTGTATAAGTGCAAAAATACTTGTAAATGTTGAAAAAATTTGTCACATGGCAATTTCCTGTGCATTGGGCCTCACCCATCTATGTTATAGACAAGAGGACAGGGGGAGGTTCCAGCAGTACTGTCCTGTTTCTATTGTCTTGGTACAGGAGGGTAGTGAAACTACTAGGGAAGGACTAAAGCAGAGTAGATAGGCAGACTCTGAGTTCCAGTGCCACACCACAGTTCCTACTGGTGAGAAGCTACATTCCAGGCTTTTTGGACAACAGTTGAAAGATCTCCCTGTGACCACTGATTTTGTCTTCAGGTCTCTGACCCAAAAGCAAATGCTGCATCATCCTCATGGACTCCTGCAACTGGAATGTGCTGCAACATTCACCTGGAGGTATCTCTAATAATAACTATATATATACCGGGGTATACAGTATGTGCCAAATTCCACCATAACTCATATTGGGCCCTTTTGCTGATAATACCTGTTTGTACATCTGATGTATTCAGTGTTAATAATCTCTTCTTTTATAAAGCTTGTATTATTTCTATACTGGTGTGCATCTATATACTTATGGTTATTGTTATAGTCTGATTGCAACTGTTCTTCTACTGCCAATTACTTTGTTTAGATTACTGGTAAATTGCTCCTGAGCATGTGCAGAGCAGAGTGAGAGAGTGTTTTACTGGATATAGTTATACCTGCAAAAGGAGCCAGCGTGAAATTAACTAGCAGGACTTAAAGTGTTACTAAACCCATGATCCTGAATCCACTATATCTGTTCTCCCACAGTACACAGAACATGGAGATGCAATTATTTTATTAAATATAAACTGCTAAATACCTTTTCTTATCAGCAATTAGAGCAGTCTTGTGACTTCTATCAGTATATATAGGGAAGCTCTGTCACTGAGAGAATATAAGAAAATGTGAACGATTCACATTTAAGGTTAATGCAAAGTTCCAGATTGCTGATTCTGAGCAGAGAAATCTGTGTTTTTGGTTTTCTGTAGATTCTGTGATTCTGGATCGAACTTTCAATCCTGTGTCTGGGTTTTGTCAGATGCCTGAAACCTGTGTGAGTGCACAGGTGTGTGGTGTCATTATATACATAGGTCTAAGGAAAGCTCAGGGCTGTGGCCAGTTTGGAGACTGCTCCCAGGTTGGAGACAGCTTCCAGTTTGGAGACCGTTCCCAGTGTGGGAGACGGAAGGTCTCACCCAAGAGTGAGGGGGCCCCAGCCAGAAGCAGAGAGACAGAGGTCTCACCCAGAGGTTCCCCAGGCAGAAGTCAGGAGACAGCAGGTCTCAGTTCCAGGAATTAGGTCTGCTCCTATCAGGGTGTCAGGAGAACCCCAATGCATAAACCAGAACTGGGCCATGCAGCAGGGCGCTGCGACTAATTACTAGAGAGCCAAGCATCCAGGAGATCTGGACTACACAGTCAAAGGGACTGGTGAGAGAAGCAGCAGTGCTGTCATCAAGTGAGCCAGGTGGCTCAGTATTTTCGTTCCTGCATATCGTGTGTAAGAAACCCGTGTGGGCAACTGATGTACATGTAAACTCTCTGTTTTGTTTGAATAAACGTGGGCTGCCATGCCCTAAAATATGGTTTGGACTGGCGCAACTCATTGTAAACACACCTACTGCTTGAATTTTATCACCCCAATTCCACAATAAATATATATACACAGTAGATATATACACACACATACATATACACACACACATATGCCCTCATCAAAAGTATATTTAAGGAAAGCATTGCATTCAAGAAAAACTGCATTGCTGGTACACGGGGATTGCAGCTTTTACCACATTGATTCTGCTAAGCAGAATACTGAATTTTGAATAACCAAACACTGTGCAGTTTTGGTAAATCTGAGGTAAAAATAAAATGTAAATGAAAAATGTAGTTGATGTTCTAAAAAAAACACATATTTGTATTGGCAGTCAGTAACTTCACAACCCTACAGCTAAAATATGTCTATTCACTATTCATAAAAGTATGATACATTTACAGAAACACATTGTAACCATCTCAAGTCATGTAAGTGTCACTTTGACTTCGGGTTTTTAAAATATTTTTAGAAAGATTCAAAATATCATTACAGTAGACAATTCAAATAAAAAGCTTCTCTTCCAATAAATGATACCCTGTTCTATCTGTTTCTTTGAGCCTACAACTCACCAAGTATTTAATCCTAGGTCTCCAGACGCAATTTAGGACGCTGAACAAGCGGCACCACATAGTGCTAACAAGGAGTTACATACAAAGTACTTATTTTTTTTTTAGAAAAGTCTATCCTAAAAAACTCAAGCAAATATGAAAATGATGTATAAATGACTACAATGCTAATAAACGAAAACTGCACCTATGCTACAAAAAAAAGTCTAAATGAAAACTTCAGTCAGACAATTTCTCATTACCTTCTTCAAAGTTTGTAAAAGGACCCCCCAACCATATGAAAGTGCAAGACAGCCTCAGATACAACATGCTCTGGCAATGCATATTTGGCTGTGTAAAAACAAAACTTTCTTTTGTGATATTGTTTCATACCAACATAGCAATGTGCAAAGCAATAGAGTTGGCTTCAAAATGTTGTCTCTCCTTTTCCATAAAAACTGGGATCCTTGATTTGGAAATATTGCAATGCATGTTCAAGCAGGCCAACTATCAATCTGAACCCTCAAAGAGTGATATATGCAAACTAAGAATCCCAATTTTATATAAAAGTTTAGTAGACATGCAGTATGTATGGGTGTAAAGCAGTGTGCAGTGGGATAATAAAGTAATATTAAAACCTTAAGCTTAACACATGGAGCACAATAAAATAAATATTCCTTAGTAAACTATTTTTTAAAATTCTTACTGTCTGTACTGTTGGTGTCTACTCTCTCAGTGCTGATTCCCTGGACTTCTGGCCTGCACAGGAAAGAGCTAACAGTGGACAGTGTAGTCTCAAACCAATTTGTTAACTTGGAGAATGGAGGATCAGAGAGGGTAGGTTGTATCGTCCTGGAGTTGAACTTTTGATGATAAATAGACACCAATTATTCCAGCTATTTATTTAAAAAATATGTTTTTACACAGCATAGGAATAACTACCTGAGTGTGTCTTGATAACAGCCTCTTATATTCCATGTTCAGCAGGCCTATTCACAAGGAGAGGTAGATTTGTGAAGTGCCACCTGCGAACCTTGTAATGGTAGTACAGAGCACAGAGTTGTCTGCTACTTCTCCTCTACTGTTCAATCATTTGCTGAAGGAGCATAGATCATTTCCCTATAGTCATCCTTCAGATGGATTGGTTAAAGAAACTAGGCTGGAGAAATATATTAAGCTGTACATATACAGGATGCTTAGAAGCTATAAAGATATACACAGTATATGAGACATATAACTAAGATTGCGAGATTATGATTTTTGCCTGGAATTCTTCTTCAGAGGGAACATATCATCAAAGAAATACTTGAGCTACCTTTTCTGAAAATACTAGTTGCCTGGCTGCCATGTTTATTTTCTTAGTCTCTGCAGTGAATAACCTAAAATATATGTCCAAAATAGGAGTTTCAACTAGACTGCATATTTATTCCAGGAAAATTACTTACTAAATAATGGAGCAAGAGGATAGGAATGACAATCATGTGACTATTCTCATTGGTAGCACATGCATTTTTCTCATCATGGATGAAACTAATAACTGATGGTTGTAGATCTCCATATCCCTTTATATGTCTCATAAACGAAAAAACATGATAATATTAACATATACAGTATATTGCTGGCAAAATATATATTTTTCTACTACCAATGCTTTCAGTACCCAGCCTGAGCTAAGTGCCTGTGTACACACCAAACTAGACTGATTCTAAAGGCTTATTAATGGGTCCCACATGACACAGCTATCAATATTATAGTATCACATATACAATACATTCTGGTTTCATTACAAATTCCAGTTTCAAAATCCTGGCCTACAAAAATATATCTGCTCTTTTCACTATAAGCAGTCTGTAAACAATAATTTCCCTATAATAGCATGCTGTAATATGTCCAAACTGCAATTCTTATTTTGTGATATTCCAGTTAGCTAAAACATGCCTAGTAAGCTGCATCAGTGCAGCACAAGTCTTCATTGATCTGTTAGGTCTTTTATCTCCCAGGAATTTGTTAAATAATGCATACACCCTTGTGAATTAACCTTCTTCAGGATGGTGTGTTCAAACCATTAGCCAAATATAGAAACAGCAGTATCTTTCAACCGCTCAAAACCCATTGTCTTTCATTTAATTAAATTATCCCATTATGAAACATCTATAATGAGATTAAAATTAATTATTTATTAGGCACTTATTTGCACTATGGGGCTTATTAATTATTCATTGGGGTGCTAAACATTTTAATCCATCACCTTTCCTTTTAAAAAGTGCAATTTATTAAGTGCATTACACTAAGTATGGGTCTATATATACCTCCAACGAAAAGGTCAATGCAAAGGATTCTTATTCACCAATCTATCAGCCCTGAAGTGTACTAGTACGTGTAAGCATGGCTTTAAAATGTACAAGCCGATGGATACTGTTAAAGTAACACTCCAATATTAATTAAAAACTGGAATTTAGAGGCATACAGGGAGCATAGCTTACCTGGTCAGTGCTTCAGACTTTCACCAGGAATAGTTGCAGTAGGCAAGTGTGCCGCACCTCCTTAGGTCATTAATCTGGTGATTCTAGAATGTGTCTGCTTGTGATAGTGGAACAACCACTGCTGACTTCTTTCTTCCTCTTACATACAGAAGGCCTAATGTGAAAAAAAATATCAGTACAATAAAGTGGCTTACAGCCACCAATCCAATTCATGCCTGCCTTTCAAATGTGATGACACGCAACTGCGGTTTCAAGATGTGTATTTGCATGTGCAGGGATACTGTGAGGTGCTCTCTAAAATCTGGAGATAGACAAAACCCAGATTAAGATAATCTTTAAAATGAAACATATAGGATCTTACAAAAGACACTAGGCAGATATACAGTAAAAGAACAAATTACCGCAGCTCTATTAATCATTGGATGTATTTTTATATACAAGCAGTGTAAGTACCTGAATCTGATCAGGTTTCAGCCTCTTGCATTTCCTGTATAGTGGGGTTGTAGCATAAAATGAAGAACCAGCACAAAGAGCCAATCAGCTCATATGATGACAAGATGCATTCTAAGAGGAGGAGATAGCTGAGTGACAGGGGGATGAGCTCATCACTGAGCTGCTTTTCCTTTTACTATCCAATCACAAGCTGGGACAAGATCCAGGATGACCTGGGCTTAAAGAAAGTGGGCTGAACAATACTGCCATGAGAATAAGGACATCTAGCGCCACAAAAATAGTACTGCAGGGAAATCTCTGAACTGAAGGTGACTATTGCAGCAAAGGCCTGTTTTGTTATTTTGTCTTTTTTTGGTCTATATTCATTTTGTATTGTTATTTTGGCTAGAACTCTGCTTTAATACAAAATCTGGATAAACAGTCAAGTTAGTGGTTGAAATGCATATAAATGTAGTATTTTACAAGCAGAACGATTTATAATTCTTTTAGCTTCTAAGCTCTAACGAGCAGGGCCCTCTGACTCCTCCTGTATTGAATTGTATTGTATCTGTACTGTTTGCCCTCACCTTATAAAGCACTGCGCAAACTGTTGACAAACTTGGCACTATATAAATCCTGTATAATAATAATAATTCTATACACCCAGTCTTGTCTGTTTCACATATTGTCCATCCTGCACATAGTTCCTAATTAAGCAATTCATATTCTTGGATCAACACTTCCTATGTTACCTCTGCCTCTAGCCTTCTAATGGGATTGTCATTATCAATTCTGTCCATTGACCAAAGAACTGACCCAAGAAGTAGCAGACAAAAAGTATCTTGCCAAATACCAGAAGTATGTGTTACAGGAATGGCTGCTCAGAATTACAAATCCTTAGGTAGGTAAAACAGTAAATGTACAGTATATTTATGACAAGTGTATAGTTAGCCATCTGCCAGAAGCTCCATCTTACAGGAAACATAATTAGAGAGATGTGTAGGCTTCTCCTTGCTACCCTCCTTGTGAAAATACTGGTTTCCTGATTCTCATGCTACTCCATGCTTTAGAACGTTGTGTCCTTGAACAAGCATGTAGATCAAGAAAGTCAAAGTGAAGTCAAGACTCCAAATCTGCATATCTGGTTTCAGTTCTGTATCTTAAAGTACTGAAGCCATATGACCTGTATGATAACCAGATGAGAAGTATTTGTAGATGTTAGCATTGGCAGAGTCCATACTTTCTCAGTACTGGTTTCTTTTTGTGGCCTGGATACATCTAGAAATACTATTGGGTAAAGAAGGTCTGCTTATATAAGTTTTCAAAGTTGTTGAGCTCTTTTATACCTGTCCTGTGCAGATCTGCTCATGAATAATGGACCTTTACTCTAACAGAGGCACCTAGGTTTTCCCTTCTTTATAATAAAAGCAAATTCATATGTGTTTGTTGGCATTTGGTATTTGCTGTTTAAAGGAAACCTGTCAAGAGAAAGGGGTGTATTGTGTGACTGCCAACCTCTCCTGCAAATGCTAGTTGCTTTAGTTTTATGCTGATGTATTGACAATAGTAGCTAAACATGAACAAGTATAGATATACGTAATGATAACTTTTCCCTGACCTCAGTTTGCTGTATGTACAGTATGTTATGGGTCTGTGACTAAAAGGAAAAGTAGCAGTAGTCAGCCAGGCAAATATCAATGGTATTGCACAGAGTGGCACCAATCCTCCTCTTTTCGGGTCTTTCGACGGTGATTTTAGCTCCTCCTCTTCTTCATGTGTCCCCATAGCAAACGGCTTCTATGAGGGCACACGGTGTTTGCTTGCTCCTGAACTGTGTCTCTGTGGAGCTGTGCTCCATAGACATACACAGCGGGACTTAGCCTTGCCCCCCACTTCCTCCTGACTGAATTTGATTGAGAGCAGCAGGAGCCATTGGCTGTTTGAGTCCCTGTGTGAAAAGGAAGAGAGGGGAGAACAAATGCAGCCATCACACAGGGAAGGAGGGGGACAGAGAAATAAAAAAATGTTTTATACCTTAATGTTCTCCCCAGAGTTCTGGGAACAGAACTTTGAATAAGAAACACAAAAAGAGTATCCTAGGGTGGCAACACCTTACTAAAAAAGAAACCCAGTGCAGCATCTGATTGTAAAGATAATCTGCATCTGATTGTAAAGGTAATCTGCCATATATTACATTTTTGTTCTTGGTTTTCATTTCAGTAACATGCATGAAGCTTTCCCACCTATAGTGCAAATTATTTCATAGCTGTTGATTTCCTAAAGAAGAAAAAGGCTAGAAAAAAAAAATTTAGCTTTACAGTTTACATACTGTAAACTGTGTTTACTTAGATCACGCAATCATAAGCAAAGGAAATTTAAAACGCAATTTCATTCATTTTTAATATTCAAAGCAAACTCCCCCATCCATTCATGTCTCCATGCTTCATTTTGTTGAGAAATCACTCTGAAAAACACCCCGCTACCATTTATGGCCTTGGCAATCTTGAGTAAGGAAAGATGATTCATGTAGCATTTATTTCCTGGGATCCATCTGCCCTTAGTTTAGACAGTCAGGAGGGTTTGCGCTTAGCTGAGAAAAGCTCTTCTGAAGACTCCTGGAATGTATGACACATCATTTGCCTAGACCTGGAAACCATAAAATAACTGAAGAAATGTAAAAAAAGGTTTAAAACAAGAAAATATTATATACTTTCCTATCTATTTACTAATGCTAGCAACATAAAGGATTAAATATAGTCAATAGTCAAGAATGAATTTCGATGTTCGTGTAGTTAGGTTGAGAAAAGATACAAGTCTGTCAAATATGTTTTTTTCTTGAACATAACTGAATGATTGACATGAGCACAAATTATACTTATTCACTAAGCTGAACATTCACTTTGCAAAGTGAACTTTCTTTACTCCTTTAGTAAATAAATCTGGTAGCATACAAAGAGTAGAAAGTGAACCAAATCCATGGGAACAATGTATACTACTAACCTTAACTGCTCCCTGACTAAATACTTTTTTGCCCCACAGTATATATATATATATATGTACCGTATATATAGATAGCTATATATTAATATGTTTTAACCTGAAAGATAGTTTAGTTAGGTGTTTTCATTTTAGCTAGTTTCAAATTGATTTGAGTGGCTACCATTTTTTTTTTTAGTTTTGGTGTAGGTAGATATTGGAAGTCTTCAGCTGCCTTGTAAATGTGATGTCTGGGCTTCTGGTGTGTTGCTGTAAGAAGAGACAAAACTCGAAGTGAGCCTTCTCGTAGTTTATGCATTGCTTATATATGCCTCAGAGTTGGAGACTCAGATATCAGATAGGTATGCAAACCTATGTCTGCGTGGGTTTCCTCTGGGTACTCCGGTTTCCTCCCACACTCCAAAGACATGCTGGTAGGTTAATTGGCTTTTGTCTAAATTGGCCCTAGTATCTGTATGTAATTATGTGAGTTAGGGACCTTAGATTGTAAGCTCCTTGAGGGAAGGGACTGATGGAAATGTGCAATATATATGTAATCGCTGCGTAAATTGACAGCGCTATATAAGTACCTGTAATAAATAAGCGAATGCCTCTCTTTTTAACCTACTTGAGTAGTTGAGACAGTTTAATTAGGGTTTTCACTATCTAGCTTTAATGTGTGCTGAAGGACCCCATTATATTTCTTGGAAGGGATCACCTCCAAGTGATCCTACTCTACATGCCCCATACTTGGGGATAGTTTTGAATTGGGGATAATGCTCTACAGTGGTACCTTGATGAGGTTGTGTGGCTCTAACATGTATTTGCAAATAGCCTCTGTTTTTAACAGGAGTAGTTGAGACAGTTTAATTAGGGCAAGCTTGAATGTGTACTGGGAACCCTTTGCATTGCTTTGCAAAAGTCCTATAAATTATTTTAAATCTAAGCAGGCTGTTATCATCAAAGAATAATTGAAGTATTGTTTACAATGTCAATAATTTAACAGAAAATATATTAGTCAGTTACTTAATTCAACATTTTTGACTTGTGCTTTGTTGCTCAGTTACTCAACTCTTTAAATGTTTTGTAATGGCATCTAGAGGGTTGAAAAATTAGGAATAGACACTGGAAGAATTGATTATTGATATTTAAAGAGCACCTGTCACTTACCAAAGACAAACATTTCCACACTGGACACCGAAGCATTTTACCTTGGTGTGTTACTTCCTAACCTGTTACGATATTCACTCTGCATGCAGCAAAGCTGAATAATTTTCTTTGATGCTCATGAAAGTATGTTGACAGGTCCAACTCTATGTAGCTTTTAAGCAGCTGATCTAATTGCAAAATGGCTAGGGATAAAAATAAAAATTTAAACCATGGCTTAAATTTTACTGTCAGTTACTCGGCAGGCAGCAATGGTAGAAAGAAAATTTTTTAAAAATGATCTTCGTTTTGGCCTAGTCTGTGCTACAACACCACTACCTTGCCTCAGTGTTCACTTTGATTTTGTCATTTCTACCGCATTAAATCATGAAAAAGCTCTTAATTTGTGTTTTAGCAACATAAGTATGGCAATTACTTTCAAATACCTTGCATTTAGTGAAAGTCTAAATGAGCTTGTATGGTAGCAGCATTGTCTGGATTTGTTTCCTCATTTTGTCTCTCATAGTTGAGGTCTACCTATGATGCCAATTACAGGCCTCTCTTATCTTTTTAAGTGGGAGAACTTGCACAATTGGTGGCTGACTAAATACTTTTTTGCCCCACTGTATATATATACATACAGTATGTATATAGCATAGCATTGAGTTGCTGCCATATGATTGGCTGATTAGCAGTTTGTGTTACCAAGCAATGGAACAGGTGTACCTAATAAAGTGGCCAGTGTGTACATATACTGTATAAAAATAAATATGATTTTATATATATATATATATATATATATATATATATATATATATATATATCATATTTATATTATATATTTATCATATACAATTTTTGCAAATACTATTTTATGGGTAGTATACAATATTGTAAATATTGTTTTCACAAAAATCTTTCTGTGTCTAAATCATGGCTGCCTGTGCAACTGATTATGGCATGTTTAGGCAATAAGCCTGACATTTTTTTTAATATGGAGAATTTTTTATTATGTTGGATTGTAGCTGGACAGGGAGGATTTTAAAACTTTGAGCCCCTTTATGTTGTTATTTTAGACACTTCACAGTACTTTGAAAAAAAAATTGATCTTATCCATATTACTTTTCTGTTCACTTAATCCAGAAGGATATTGTGATTTGTTTTTACTGCTCTCCATAAATATGCCCTTTCTCTCTGTAATATGCAAAAATAAATTAAAGACAGGAAACAAAATAGAAAGTGCTTATACTAGTGATGAAATCTCTTTGCCACAATTGTCTATTTGAAAAATCAATGACTCATTAGCAATTTGTGATCAACTTTTTGTAGTCATTGGTGGAATTAATTGGGAAAAAGAAGGCAAATGACCAAAGTTAACAAAATAATTTTCTAATGTTGATGTATGCAAAATGAATCTTACATCTTTTTTATTCTAGGCACTTGAATTTAGCTATGCCCTAGTTTTTGCAATGTTGACTTCAGTTCAACATTGATTTTATCACAGTAAAAAATGGACGTATCATATAAAAAACAAAATATATCAAATCTAAAAACTGACTATTAATTCAAACAGTTCCCTGAACATAACCTTAAAAAGTAACTCCTTCCCTTCTGGGTAATCAATATACATTGCAAGTATTTTACAATCTTTGTTGCAGATTCCTATCTGTCTCTGAAGAAATAGCTCTTTGTAAGACAATGGGGGGGATTTACTAAAGTTGGGTCACACAGAATCTTGCTCAGCTCCGCATAGTAACCACTCAGCTTCTAGATTTTATTGTCAAAGCTTAATTGAACAAACTGAAGTTAGAAGCTGACTAATTACCATGCACAGCTGCACCAGTTTTAGTCCTCCAGTGTCTTGTGCAGATGGATTCTGAATGGGAGTGACTAATGCATTATAATCAACTGATGCATGTTCAGTGTTACAATGAGAAGTTGCAGTGTTTGCATCCCTTTAGAAGTAATTAACACATAGGGAGTATCGCACCAAAAATAACATTTTTGTTGCGGGAAAAACACCTAAAACCTGACTTGTAATTTTTAATACCATTAAAATACAATTTTAATTTTGTTATGGATACCACATACAGTATATGAGATATTTTTGCTGCCAAGTTTCATAAAGGGGCAGAAATTCCCAGTAGCACCTTGCAAGGGCTTTCAAGGGACATGTTTATATGACAGTAGAAACACCCACAAATTGACCACATTTTTAAAAGCAGACACCCCAAAGTGTCCTTTAAGAATCGTGGTGAGTCTTTTGAAGATTTCATATTTTTGCCATAAGTTTTTGTAGAATGCAAAGAAAAAATAAAAGTGTATTTCTTTTACAAAGAATTATGAATTAAAAAGATTTTCTAGCACACAGCATGAGCATACTGAGAATTACACCCCAAAATACATTATGCTACTCCTCCTGAGTGTGGGAATACCATATATGTGAGACTTTTATGCAGCCTAGCCACATAAAGGGACCCAAAATCCAAGGAGCACCTTCAGGTATTTACAGGGCATAAATTAGGTATCTGATTTCCTGACTACCTATCCCATATTTGGAGACCCTTGAGTGCCATGACATTATAAACAAACAAAAGATGACCACATTTTGGACAGTAAACACCTAGACATATTTTTTAAGAGGCATGGTAAGTCTTATGATTATTTATTTTTTGCCACACGTTTTTGGAAAATGTGGAAAGAAAATTAAAATGTATTTTTTACACAAAGTTGGCAATATAATAACATATTTCTCACACACAGTATGGGCATACTCAGAATTATATCACATAACACATTCTGCTATTCATCCTGAGTACTGAGAAACCATGCGCATGAGATTTTTGGACTGGTTATGTACCAGACATTGTAACTCAATCAAAAATCAATCAACATTGTATTGAAAACAATATACTGTAATGCTCACCTCTATGTGAGTAGACTGGGAATTTGCCTTAATGTAGCATTACCTAAAGCAGTCCCCATGCTGATAAGCAAAGCAAGCCTAGTCTACTAAAGGTGAAAAATGGAAAAGCGAGCGCTACACCAATGTGTCTATATGAGCCGCTAGAACACCAAAAAAAAGGTAACCAACCAACCTTTCAATAAACAATGGAAAAAAAGAGGGATCGGTGCAGCGCTTAATTAAAGAAACCATAAAATAAGTGCTCGATGTAAATGCCCTAGGCGTATAGGCAAAGGCAGAAAGAGAAAAAAATACAAAATAAAATACAGTCCGCTATTCAGTGCACAATAGTCCAAATTCCCATGTCAATTGCTGTAAGGGATGTGTTGCAGTTCAGAGGTAGAGGTCCTTAAAACAAATAGATTGCGCACTCACCAGAAGTGCGTATAAAATACGCATGTAGAGAGATATGATCTTCAAAACATCTCGGTCAATAGGGTTCTGGTCAGGTCGCACTCTACATCATCCTCCATCTCATCGTAATCAACAGTTACCAGGGTTCAGTAAGGGCGTCAGAATTCCCCTTGGTCCAACCAGGCACTGTGGAAGGTGGTGCTCTCAAAGAGAGCCCAATAAGGGACGCCACATAGTGTAGTATAGTATGAACAAGTTTATTCTCAAATTGGGTAAATAAAAGGTGCTACTGACCATAAATATAGTTGGCCACAGATGGTGGCTAGATGTCCATGTGCTGTAGCCCTCCTAAGCCTAGACTACTGTAGCAAGTGAAAAAGATAAAACAGGGCTCTGGGGTTAATAAGGAAACAGACACCATTTATTGAAAGCAGCACCATTACATGTTAAATTCTTTAAAATCAGCCTGGAGGAACCATCGTATAGACACCAAAACTACTCGGACAGTCTGGAGGCAGCCTGTGATGCAGCAGCAATGGAGAGAGAAGCACCAGACTGAGATAGCTGCAGAGGCAAAACAACCTCATCTATGGCCGCAAACAGGGAGCTGCAGCTGTCAGATTCAAGAGGTGATGTCGGGAGGGGGTTGGTACAATACATTTCAGGGTCCCCACCTCTTTTGTCAAGCAGCTGCTTTGTCCTGTGCTGCTTGACAAAAGGGCCCTTGGTTCCTTATCCATCCATCCATTCACCCCATTATCTCTTGGAACTGTTCCACCCAGGGACTTAAAGCAGAGCTCTGTGCTGCCCCCGAAAAACTGTAGCTGCTTACTTTTTACATAAGGGTACTTACCTGTCCTGGGGGTCCACTCTTCAATCGGCTTCGGGTGCTGGTGCCGGCATCTTCACTAAGGGAAACCAGAAGTGAAACCATGTGGCTTCACAGCTGGTTTCCTACTGTACATACACTTCACAGATCCCAGAAGGCTGTGGGGCTTGGGGGGGGGGGGGGGCAGCCGAACTTCCAGCCACAGTGGAGTTGAGTGAAGTTCCTCTTTAAGGACTAATGTATACATTGTGAGGAGAGCTATGTAAGTTGTGTACATTTTTCTGCACACATTTGTGGAAACCTAGCATACTGATATGCGGTTGCCCCCTAGGTTCATTCATGTGATTCCAGGAGTGCAGCTGTCCATAGGGGATGGTGGGGACCGGTGTCTCACAGGAATGTAGGCAGTGTGACATACAGATGGGTCAGTTCAGGTGACAGGTAGAGACATGGTCAATAAATAGACCACAGCCATTGCAGTCAAAGGCAACACTGCACTTGTGTGGTTCTGATCAGTAGCACTGTTGTTGGCTGTATTGGCTCTGGTGACACAGGCACTAGCATGTCTAGTGATCAGGAACATTGTTGCTGGCTGTACTGTCTTCTGACACTGGCACTGGTGTGATGCCAATCAGAAAGACAGTTGCTGGCTTAAACTGTTCTGGTGACAATGGGATTGCTATGGCTAGTGATCAGGAATATTGTTGCTGGCTTACTCTAGTCTGATGACCCTGGAACTCATAAGGTGGTGATCAAGGGCACTGTTTCTGACTGAAATGTTTCTGGAACACCAGCACTGGCGTGGGGACATTCAGGAACACTGCTACTGGTTTGGTGAAACTGGGACTGCTGTGGTAGTGATCAGGCAGTGCCAGCTTAAACTCTGTGGAGGTTCCTAGGCAGTCAAAACCTTGGGGTCCCCCTGGGAGGTTTCTGGAGGTTTCTCATGTTCATGCTCTAGTGCAGGGGTGGCCAACCTGCGGCTCTCCAGCTGCTGCAGGACTACAAGTTCCATCATGCCTCTGCAAGTCAGTAACTTCCCATCTTTGCAATGCCTCATGGGAAATGTAGTTCCACAACAGCTGGAGAGCCACAGGTTAGCCACCCCTGCTCTAGTGGGATAGCATTGAACTAAATAGGGTGCACAGGTAGGCAGCTAGAGAGAGGAGATCATCACTACTGTACATCACACACATATATATATATGGTTTATGTACTTTAGGTTGTTATTGGTTGGGTACATTACATTAATACAGTCTTTCATGTAAAGTTTTTGTTTCTTTGAGTTGATTCATTTTTCAGTCTTTTGTAAACAATTTAACAAAGCTTCATTGTAATTTTCAAATTCAATATTATTTTGATCCATTGTCACTGGGTCCTTAAACATCATAGGGCCCATAGGTTGTTGCCTACTCTGCCTACATGACAATCTGGCATTGTGATCAGGAATATTATTGCTGGCTTACACTGTTCTGGTGACAATGGGACTGGTGTGGCAGCAAACACTGTTACTGGATAACACTGGTCTGGCCACACTGGGACTAGTGTTGTGGCAATCAAGGACACTGTTGGTAGATGCACTGGTCTGGGGTCACTGTACCACAGTACTGGTGTGGCAGTGGTCAGGGACACTGGCTGACTTCACTGGGATGGTGACACTGCCCTGGGGTGGCTTGTAATCAAGGACACTGGCTGATTGCTCTGATGATACTGTACTAAGTAAAAATAAATAAATAAAAATCATCTTCTGATCAGTATAAAAAACTCTGCTTACTCCTATAGCCAATTGTTTTTTTTTTTTGCTTTGTTCTCCAGGACAGAGTACAGCCCCCCCCCCCATGTCATTTGCAGGACCTTGCATATTAGCTAAGGAATTGGCCATTATTGTTTTTTTTAACATTTGACTCCCATTGACCTCAATGGGGTTTGATTCAACCCCTGAACATTAGTTCAGCATTCCCACACCAAACTGAACCCAGGTATGTTGGCTCATCACTACTCAAAACCTTATAAAAAGATTTATGCACACCAGCCAGAATAGTGATTAGTGATCCCTAAGGATCAGAGGCGTCATCTGAGGGTTTGGTCAGACAAAGCTGCCTCAATACAGCAGCTGTGTTTTCTTTATAGCTAATCCAGAGTGCTCTGCAAATTCTTTGTCATATGTTAAATGTTTATTTATAAAATATTTTATACAAACAATAAAAAAAGATGAAAAAAAACCAGTTTCATAACTCATAAACCTAAAAGCAAAGAAACCTTGACCCAAAAACATTACAGCTTCCCTACAACTTGGATAGGAAACATAAATAAATGGAGGGACAATGGAACAAGCAAGATTTTTCTTAAATACACACTGTCCCAGACTATATATATTTATTGCTTTCAATAAAAACATTAAAAATGGCATGAACTTTAATCTGCAAAGAGAGCTAATTCAAGTTGATGTGGTTTGGCACTATATTAGTGTTAACATGTAAAAAAGACAGCCATTTATGGAGAAGGTTAGAGACCTGCAAGATCTACCAATCTTCAAAGTGTTTGCCAATTACTAAGTACAAGTACAAGAATATGCAATATCATATGCTGATTACTCAGGCATAGGAAAAAGTGATCCCTCCTCATGAACAAAGGACATAAATAATTTTCTATGATTGCCACAAGTAGTGCTCAAATTAGTTACATTGCTTGTAAAAATAACATTGTGTAAGGTTTACTTAGTAGATTTTCCCATCTTCAGGATGCTAATGCTGTGCTCTTTCACATAATTGTGGGAAAATGTGCTAGGATTAGTTTATCTGTTCAATGGACTCATATTCTCCTCTAGCTGAAAAAGACAAAGCCTAATTTTCTAAAAGTTACAACCCTAGGCTTAAGCTATTTACCATGTAACTCTATGCTCAAAACTGTGCTACATATAACATATAGCACAAACACTAGACCGATTATTGTCCTGCTCAGTGTTGTCTGATATGTGCTCCACCTTTATGTTTTAATTACCTAATGCCGTAGGCAAAATACACCTTTGGTTTCTAGTATACAAAGCACAGTATTACTAAGGTATCTGTTTTCTGAAACAGCACAAAGATTTCCCCCTCACCCTAGCAGTAGATTGAATTTTCAAGCTTGGTGTTCCCTTGTAAAGGGGTAGCGCTGCTTGATAGTTTAATTTTTGGCTATACAATAATCCCCATTTAGCAGAACCTGTGCTTCATTGCAATCCTTTATTTTGGAGATAGATATAGGCCAGCTCTTAATACTGTAGGGAAATGTTGGAACATACATATTAGAGCACCCCAGGATTTTGGGCCTCTGGTGTACTAAAAGATGTGTAAAGGTATGTGCAGGGGCGGACTGACAACTCATGGGGCCCCCAGGCAATAGGAGATCATGGGGCCCCTGTGTCCTTGCCCAAACTCAAAAAAGCCTATGAAAAAGCTACCAGGGGCATCTCATGGGGCCCCCTACTGACCCCGGGCTGTGCCTGAGTTTCCAAATGGTCAGTCTGCCCTGGGTATGTGTAATCACCCCTAGCTACCTGCATTGTATCCCTACAATCAGATCAGAAATCAGATCTTATTTATTTATTTCAGGTACTTATATAGCACTGTCAAGTTACACAGTGCTTTACATATATATTATACATTCACATCAGCCCCTAACCCTCAAGGGGTGTACAATCTAAGGTCCCTAACTCACATTCTTACATACACATACTAGGGCCAATTTAGACAGGATCCAATTCACCTACCAGCATGTCTTTTGTGTGTGGGAGGAAACTGGAGTACCTGGAGGAAACCCACGCAGGCACAGGGAGAACATGAAAACTCCAGGCAGGTGGTGCTGTGGGTGGGATTCAAACCAACGACCCTAGTACTGCCAGGCAGATGTGCTAACCATTTAGCCACTGTGCTGCCCACTGACAAATTTGATCCATAAGTGGTCAAAAGGAATAATATGACAGACACCCATTCTCAGCTGTACAGTATTGGTCAACATCATCACGTCTCATGTCGATGTCATGTCTGTGATAGTAGACAAACACAATATGAAAAAAATTAAACTTTAGAATAGAAATGTGGAAGTTTTGTTTAGCCACTTGTTCCTCTAATCTTCTCTCTATAGTGTGTTGAATACCTGATATGAGGCTATTTCTTATGCAAGTCATGCTTTTTGACATTTTTACTTCAACAGCATAGCCCCCATAACAAGCAGTGCATACGCCTTAAAGGAGAGCTATAAGCAAAATTTTTATTTTCATTTTGGATACAGTAAGGGAGGATTTTTGTTTTCACCACCTGTGTCCAATTGCTGAGATCTACCTCCACTTTTCGTCCCATAGCCAAACTGCAAATTAAGGGAATTCCTTGGGGACCCCCAGGTCACCAGAACCAATGTCTCCATTGGAAGATTTCTCCTCTATCACTTGCTGGGGACAACCTAAAATTTGGGTTTTTGTTTTACTTTTATTTTCAATGATAATGGTAAACAGGACAAATAGAGAGGATGAATGTGGGCACAGGCAGCAATAAAAATTTACAGGAATTCTAATCCATCTCCATTCTATACAAAACTAAAAAAAAAGGTTTGCCTTTAGTTATATTTTAAAATGAACCCTTACTCTCCTCTGTAGCTGCAGACACTAACAAGTGATTCATCCTTAAAGTTTGCAGCGAAGTATTTTCAGTTTCATTTCAGCAGCTCATAACACTCTGCTTCCCCTTCCCAGCAGCAACTTGGAAGCCTGCCAGCCTTTTAATCTATAATGTAAACACAGGTCGGGAGCATTGTCAGTGGGGAAAGTGGAATGCTATGTCTCCTTTTGAACAACTTGATAGCTTTGCTTTGGGATGATTTACTCCACAGTGTCTGCAGCTTTGGAGGTCAGTGAGGGCTTATTTAAAAGCTTATTTACTACATAAAACTGTACATATTTAAATGCCCAAAGTCTGGCTACAATTCCTCTTAAAACATATAGAATTCTCTTTTCAGTAAATAATTTTCTCAATCTATTAAGGATTGGTTTGCAATTAGCATATGTGAAATGTTTTTTATTTCTGTGGCTATTGTAATGGGGAATCAGTTTCTCAAGTATGTGGAATGCTAACGTCTCTCAAAAATGCTGCATGCTAGTATTAAATGCAGGAGAAATGTCCTGTCTGATACTGCTCATTAAATCCTAAACAAAATAGGTAATCGACCAAATGATCAGACAAGAAGCAACTGGAACTTGCAGTTTACGAAACAAGTGCAGTATCAAATCAATGATATACAAAATAGGTCCAAGATGGCAAAGAACATACCTACACTACAGAATAATACAAAACAGATTACAAAAACTCCACAAGCATGGACTCTTCACGGCAATATATCTGTAGCTCAGTCAGGTATCAGGTGGTTGCATAACATAGTCTTTTTAAGACTCAATGGGCTCCATTCACAAAGCGGTATTGACCACTTTAAAAAATGAGGTAAAATTCCTTCAGAGTTTTTTTTTTAAAAAGTTTGGCATTCACTAGAAAACACTTCTAACATACCACATGTGGTATTTTACCAAAATATGCAGTATGTAATATGCAGGTTTCTCATGAAACCATGCAGCATTTTATCTCGTGTGATATCCAGTGGGATGGACACAGTGGAGAAGAATTAGAACCCCTGTCAGTTTTTATTCTCAAAAAAGAGGTAAAATGGTTTAAAACATAGAATTATTCCAACTCACTACGTCAGTGCGGTCCATGCAGCATATACTGTGTATTAATACAAAAGAAAACAGGTGACTAGAAAGGGAAGCTGCTTTCACAGGATACACATGATGTATAAAAAAACAACTACGCTAAATTAAGTAAAGACAAAACATCTTTCTAGATGTCAAATATTGAATGAAAATAGTATCAGAAATCACACATATATTAAATACCCTTCTTCCATCAATAAAAAAATACAATGTTGTCTTTTTTATTGGTGGAAGAAGAGTTTTATATATGTGTGTAATTTTTTTTATACTATTTTCATTCAATATTTGACATTTAGAAAGAATTTTGATTTTACTTAAAAGTATACCTAAAGGAAAAATATTTTTTTGGGATAGGGTGGGTTCGATAGGGTGGAGAGTTATTAGAACACCTATTAGGATTTACTGCTGTCTGTTCCCATTAGGGAGATTTGCCCTCTCTGTCCTGTTTACCATAATCATTGAAAGTGAAATAAAAAGAAAATCCCAAATTTTGGGCTGTCCCCAGAAAAGTAATAGAGGGGACATATTCCAATGGGTACACAGATGGCAGAGCTGTGAAGAGAGAACACTGTGAGTGAAAGCACTACATTAGCTTAGCACATTTAACCCTTTAATTGCCCCTATTAACCCTTTGATCACCCTGTCACCCAGAAGGTTCCATTAGTACAGTGTCAGTATATAGAATTTTTCACTGATCACTGAATTGCTGCCACTATCGATATCAGATAATGTCAGGTTCAATTAGCACGTCTCCCAGCCAGATTCAGCTATCGTTAGATTGCCCGCACACTATTGCACTCATGCTATAGGTCACTGATCACCCACATTACTAGTATAGTGTTTGTATGGATCAATATATTGATTATGAACAGAACTATACTAGTGCCTCCTTAGTATAGTGTCCCCAAAAATGCAGTGTTAACAGGATCAGCCCTGTTGCTGCCAGCACTAGCATTTAGCCTCTCCTCTCCTAGGCATTACAAAAAAGAATGAATTGCAGTCATATTGGTCCACAGACCCAATTCATCATATGCCCGTGTTCTCTGCTGTTACATATATGCCTAACAAGGACCAGTAACATACTGGTATGTCGCTGGACTTTGAGTGGTTATACCAGGATGATGCCTGAAGCTACAGGCATCATCCTGGTATTGTTTTTTTTTAGCTGGCCATCAGCTTCTATGTAAAAGCAATCCTAGTGGCTAATTAACTGCTGGATCACTTTTACAAGCAGTGGGAAGGGACACCCCTCCACCTGCCACCTTCCACAGCTTTCCCAGACTCTCCTCAGAACCTGAGAATCCAGCCGGCAGCTCCAGCGGCTGATTGTAAAGCTGTTCAGAGACCGGAATGACTTCAATCAACTTTATAGTCTAAGAAACCAGAAGCTACTAACATTGCATCATTTCGGTTTTGTCAGATATAAACAGCGCCATTTTAAAATTGGGGAAGCATCTGATCACACCAATCTTGGTGTGATCAGATGCTTTAAGGGCAGAGGAGAGATATAGAGTCTAATAGTCTAATTAACCTCAGATTTCACAGAAAAGAGTACCTGTCATTGCCTATTGATATCACAGGGGATATTTATATTCCCTGTGAAAACAATAAAAGTGAAAAAAAAAATATTTTTAAATGAAAGGGACAGTGTAAAAATAAAAATAAAAAAATTAAAAAATAAAAATTTAAAAAAAAAATCACCCCTGCTCCCCCCCCCCCGCCCATGCGGGTGGGCAACCACAGACAAACACAAGCTTCAGTCCCGTGTCGGTATGTAAACAGAGATTGCCACATGATTGTGAGATATCACCATGAACATCAGATCAAGAGCAGTAATTCTAGCACTAGACTGCCTGTTTAAATCTAAAGAGGTGACCTGTAAAGGCTTGTAAAGCGTTGCCTATGGATATTAACCGCTTTCCAGATATACTGCTACAGGGCATCAGGGGTGCGCAAAATCATGTATATATACGTGATTTTGCATTTCCGGGTAGCGCGTGGCTGTCAATCACCTGGTCCCGGCCTGTGATTACCCACTGATGCCCGGTGATTACCGAGCATCTCCAACGGGGAGGAGGACTGGTTTGTTTACTAACAACTCGGGCACACAGCTCGGGTACACTGCTTTGGATGGCTGTGCACAGCACAGCCATCCAAAGCAGTGTGCTTACTGTAAAGCATCAACACACCGCCCCCTAGTAAAAAATTCCCTGCACACTGTTAACCCTTTGATCGACCCTCATGTTAACCCCTTCCTGCCCAGTGCCATTAGTACAGTGTCAGTGCTTTTTATTAGCCCTGATCACTGTATTGGTGTCACTGGGGATGTCAGTGGCACCAAGTCAGTTCCCCCCGTGTCAGAATGTCCGCTGCAGTCCTTCTATAAGCTGCTGATCGCCGCCATTACTAGTGTAAAAAAAAAATCTCAGCATTTATACCACCATTTGTAAACGCTACAGCTTTCACGTAAACCAATTAATTTACATATATTGGGATTTTTTTTAGCAAAGACATGTAGCAGAATACATTTTGGCCTAAATTTATGATGACATTTTATTTTTTTTATTTTCTTACTGGACATGTTTAATAGCAAAAAGTCCAAAATATTGTTTTTTTCTCAAAATTGTTGGTCTTTTTTTTTATAGCATAAAAAATAAAAAACGCACAGGTGATCAAATACCACCAAAAGAAAGCTCAATTTGTGGTAAAAAAAGGACGTAAATTTAATTTGGGTGCAGCGTTGCATGACCGCGCAATCATCAGTAAAAGTAATGCAGTGCCGTAACACAAAAAATGGCCTGATCAGGAAGGGGGATAAATCCTCAGTAGGCCAAGTAGTTACAAATGTACGTAGTTTGTTGCCGTTGCACTGGCGTGGAAAATTTTAAAGCATATAAGGGTTGGTATCCATTTGCTTGGCGTAACATCATCTTTTACATTCTATCAAACAATTGGGCAATATATTGGGTTTTTGTGCATAAAAATTTTAAAAAGTGTATTTTTTCCCAAAAATCCGTGTTTGCAAAATTGCTGCAAAAATATTGTGTGATATACAAAATTTCAACACCCACTGTTTTATTCTCTAGGGCCTCTGCTTTACTAAAATATATAATGACTGGGGGTTCAAAGTAATTTTCTAAGACAAAAACAGTTTTTTCATGTAAACAAAAAGTGTCAGAAAAGAAGAGTGGGTGATGTCTGGCATAATCTTCTAATGTTGGCCCTGAAATGCCAGAATAGCAGAACCCCTCCTCCCCCAAATGACATTCCAAGATGTTTTCTATGGTGCATTGTGAGTATTTTGCAGATCTCTTTTGTTGCGACAAGTTTTTGGAAAATGAAGAAAGAATACAAAAATGTATTATTTTTCTTTTTCAAAACCTGTGACAAAAGTTATATCTGCACAAATCCTTGGAGTGTCTACCTTTCAAAAGGGGGTCATTTGGGGGGGTGTTTGTATTATCCTGGCATTTCAGGGCCTCCAAAACTGTAATAGGTAGTGAGGAAGTGACATAAGGAAATACACCCTTTGAAAGCCTGGAGATGGTCATTGGATTTTGGGGGCCTATATGTGGCTAGACTGCCAAAAAGTCTCTCACATGTGGTATCCCCATACTCGGGAGAAGTAGCAGAATGTGGTTTGGGGTGTAATTCCACATATATTTTCATGCCATGCATGAGCAATATATCATTTAAGTGACAACCTTGTGTAAAAAATTTTTTTTTTTCATTTTCCAAAAATTTTGGCAAAAGATAAAATGTTCCATGGACTCAACATGCCTCTCAGCAAATTCCTTGGGGTGACTACTTTCCAAAACATTGTCATTTGGAGGGTTTTGTACTGCCCTGGCATTTTAGCACCTCAAGAAATGTGACAGGCATTCAAAACGTAAAAGCTGCGTAAATTCCAAAATACTGTATATACCATAGTTTGTAGACGCTATAACTTTCACACAAACCAATTATTATACACTTGTGACATGTACCAGAATACATTTTGGCCTGAATGTATGACTAAATTTGAGTTTATTGTATATTTTTTACAACACAAATATTAAAATATAATTAAAATATTGGTCTTTTTTTTTAATTTCACAAAAAAATAAAAAAGCCAGTGGTGATCACATACAATCAAAAGAAAACTCTATTTGTGTGAAAAAAAGGACATAAATTTTGTTGGGGTACAGCACTGCATGACCACGCAATTACCAGTTGAAATAGTGCAGTGCCAAATAGCAAAAAATAGCCTGGTCAGGAAGGGGGAAAACCTTCAGGGGCTGAAGTGGATAATGGCTATTTTTTTGCTATCTGTAAGGGGGGGGGCATTTATTTCACTCAGGGGTGGACTGACAACTCATGGGGCCCCCGGGCAATAAGGGATCATGGGGCCCCTGTGTCCTCACCCACACTCAAACCACACCCAAAAAAGCATATGAAAGGTACCAGGGGCTTCTCATGGGGCCCCCTACTGACCCGGGCCCTTGGGCAGTGCCCGAGTTCCCAAATGGTCAGTCCGCCCCTGCATCCACTGATGACCAAAGTAATGAGGTCCTTCTCTCACTGACCACCAGTGTAAGGGAACATTTCATTTTCCACTATGGTAAGGGACCACTTCAATAACCATCCATGTAACGCGCATTTCTCCACTGCAAACCAACATGAAGAAACAACACACTTTTGATTGTCTTCTTTTCCTTTCTACCCATTATTGTTGTTATTTATTTCATTTTATTTTATTATTGCTGAAAATAATCTTGTCATATAGAGCCCGGGGTGTAAAATACAGTGTGTATGCTATATTTCCTATTCTTTTAGTACTCTTATGTCTCAACCGACTGTTTGTGTGAAAGTACCACGAGCTGTAGATACAATTAGCAGGAGTTCCCAAGACCTTATAGTCATTTCAAGGGTTCCTCTGTGTTGAAAAGATTGAAAAAAGGCTGTTTTAGAGGAACCTCAGGTTCCACGGAACCCTGGTTGAGAAAGGCTGCTTTATATGGACTGAGGAAATAAAGCTTCCCCTATGTACACATACAATTAAACATTGTAAATAGAAATATATTTTTTGAACATTGATACATGATGATAAAGGCATTTACAGTAATCGGATCACATTGCCATGTAGTTGAACAAATACTGAGTCCATATAAGGATGTTCATTTCCCTTTTTATGGAGACATGATCCTAAAAGAAATATTACTTTTAAAGATCTGGCAGTACATTACAAAGTGAGTTTGGTCTTGCATTTACACTGTGTTCTTTCTTCGCTAAGTGTAGAATGGGCAGGCCAGTGACTTTACACAGCCCTCACTGGTTTCTATTCTCTGTGGAGGTGGATAAGCTAAAACACATCAGTAAATACTAGAAGCCTCCTATGGGGGCAGAGAGGAAGCCAATCTTTGAATCATCTGTTGACCCTTTAACTGCCTGGAATACTTTATTGAGCATTCATACTAATGCAGAATGAAATGATACATGCTAGTTTTGTAGCCCTGTAATGCATTTTTATTAAATACATTAATGAATAAGAGAGTGGTTTATATTAATTTAAATACATGTAAGTAATAAATAGAATATGTCACCAAGAATAGGTCATTAAATAAAATTTTCTACTGAATCTGTCAATGTGCGGACTGTGCAATGCTAAACTCATCCAGTGCCATGCCTTGTTCATTTACTATGTTTATATTTTGTATAAATTATTTGCAGAATGGAGTTGGACCTGTGTAGCCTTTTGCTGCTAAAAGACTTTAAC
Organism: Staurois parvus; assembly: GCF_062004578.1. Classification (NCBI taxonomy): domain Eukaryota; kingdom Metazoa; phylum Chordata; class Amphibia; order Anura; family Ranidae; genus Staurois; species Staurois parvus. The sequence continues at coordinate 12,090,875 of NW_028319098.1, forward strand.
AGAAAGTGCTGATTTTCCATGGGAGATTGCTCAACAATGGTTCAATGGAACCAAATTAGAATTCTAAAAAAAACGAAATCTATTGCAGCTTACCAGTCCTTAACCGCTTTCCCGCTGCCCTATAGCAGAAATACTGCTACAGGACGGCAGGGCTGCGCAAAAGCAAAATCACACACACATATATATATATACTGTATATAGGGGCAGACTGACTGCTCGGGCACTGCCCAGGGGCCTGTGGGTCAGTAGGGGGCCCCATGAGATGCCCCTGGTACCTTTCATAGGCTTTTTTGAGTGTGGTTTGAGTGTTGGCAAGGACACAGGGGCCCCATGATCCCCTATTGCCCGGGGGCCCCATGAGTTGTCAGTCTGCCCCTGACTGTATATATATATATATATATATATATATATATATATATATACAGGGGCGGACTTACAACTCATGGGGCCCCAGGGCAATTGGGGATCATGGGGCCCCTGTGTCCTTGCCCAAATTCAAAAAAGCCTATGAAAAAGGTACCAGGGGCATCTCATGGGGCCCCCTACTGACCCTGGGCCCTCGGGCAGTGCCCGAGTTTCCAAATGGTCAGTCCGCCCCTGTATATATATATGTGTGTGATTTTGCATTTCCGGGTAGGGAGCAGTCTCAGCTGTCAATCACCGGGTCCTGGCCGGTGATTCCCCACCAGCACCTGGCGATCGTCGCCCAGTATCACTGATAGGGCAGAGACCTGCATGTAAACAATACAGATCTCTCCTCTGTCAGCTCCTGCACACTGCTTTGTATTGCTCTGCATAGCAGAAGAGACATAGGGGGAGATTTACTAAAACTGGAGCGTGTGCAATCTGACACATCTGTGCATAGCAGCCAATCAGCTTGTAATGTCAGCTTGTTCGATTAGGCTTTGACAATCAAACCTGGAAGCTGATTGGTTTCTATGCAGACCTCGCTTCAGTTTTAGCACAACTCATCTCATCTTCTGAGATAAATAGCCTGCCTGCTCATACGTTTTTTTATTGTTGCCTTTAGTTCCACTCTAAATTTAGACGCTGCATTAGTTTTCTTTTTCAGACTTCAGGTGACAACGCTCGCTCACTATTATGAAGTAGTGTTGTCAGTAAAGCTTTGAAAATGTGATAGGGCTAATGAACACTTCCGCTTCTCCTCTTCACCATAAAGCTGGGGGAGGTTTTCTGTTGTCCACAAAAAAGAACTGGGCAGTGCTGATAACAGAATTCAAAGGATGTTACAAGCTCACAGGATTTTTGGCAGGATCAACAAGACAAAACATGGGGAACTGTGTATGTACAATATTGTAAAGATGTATTAATTGTTTTTTTGCCCATTCATTCACTTTACAGAGTGAAAGTAATTTCTATATGTTTCCTTCTCTTTGAAGAACATCTAAACTCTCTTTCTTGTATAAATAATCCTAGACTCATGCAATGAAAGGCAGTTGGCTAAATACGCTGTCATTTTATGTTATGTTTCTAGAAAATCATTCATGCCCCTTCCACTCCCAGAGAATGCAGAGAAATCATTTTCCTTGTCCTGTCAATCTCATTGGCCAGGGATAGGCAAACTAGATGTTTGTGAATCGGTGGTGAAGACACTGACAGCCACACCCCCTAATACATCACTGAGTCATGCTGTAGTTGAAGCAGGTATGGTAGAGTGTTGTCACCCTGTCAGAGGCAAGAAAATCAACTAGCTGGCAATTAAAAGGTACTTTGTGTGCCATGTTAGAGGAACTGTGGGCACAGAAATAGTACACAATTAAAGTGATATGAAAGGCTCTGAGTTTTTTATTTTTAACCATTTGCCTACTGGGCACTTTTGCCTCCTTTGTGTCCAGGATTTTCAACTTTCAGTGCTGTCGCACTTTGAATAACAATTGTGTGGTCATGCAACATTGTACCCATATGAAATGTTTATCATTTTTTTCACACAAATACAGCTTTCTTTTGGGGGTATTTAATCGCCACTGGGTGTTTTATTTTTTGCACTATAGACAAAAAATAGCACAAAATTTGAAAAAAGAAAAAGGTTTTCTTTGTTTCCATTATAAAATATTGCAAACAGGTAATTTTTCTCATTCACTGATGTGTGTTGATGAGGCTGCACTGATAGGCAGCACTGATGGGCACTGATAGGGAGCACTGATGGGGACTGATGAGGTGGTACGAATAGGCAGCACTGATGAGCACTGATAGGCTGCACTGATGAGGTGGCACTGGTGGGCATTGATGAGGAGGCACTGATGCTGCTGCTCTGATATGCAGCAATGATGGGCACTGATAGGTGGCACTGATGGGCAATACTAATGGGCAGTGCTTTCTGGCATTGATGGCACTGCTGGGCACTGATGGGCGCAACTGCTGGGTGTCACTGCTGGCTAGTACTGCTGGGCCCTGATGGGTGGCTCTGCTGGGCACTAGCGGGAGGCAGTGCTAGGCACTGGCGGGAGGCACTGCTTTGCACTGGTGGGTGGCACTGCTGGGCACTGATCATCAGAGCTGATCTGCTCTGTCACAACATTTGCCAGTTATCGGCAGTACTTTCCTCACACTATGACAGCATGAGGAAAGTGCAGCCAATAACCTGCAACTGTATTTACTTGGTGATCTGCTGTGTCATTGGACACAGCTGATCACGTGGTAAAAGGATTGACCTTTTACCTTACCATGTGATCAGCTGTGTCCGTAGGACACAGCAATCATGGAGATTGCTGGGTGCACGCCACTGGGGGGATAGGAGTGTACGTTCTGGGAGGACATCATATGATGTCTTCCCAGAACTGGACAACCGCACTGTAGCCATCATTCGGCCATAGTGCGGTTGGCAAGTGGTTAAATAACAAACATTTCATACTTACCAAAATCATTGCACAGAGCAGCCCCGATCCTCCTCCTCTTGGATTCCCCATCATTGCTCCTGGCCCCACTCCTGCTGACTGACCCCATAGCAAGCCCTTTGCTTGGGGGAACTTGTGCATGCTCACTCCTGAACCCCTCTCTGTGAGTCTATCAGAAACATAGAGTGCAGCTCAGCCCTGCCCCCCACACTGGCTGTGATTGAAAGCAATTGGAGCCAATGGCTCCTGCTGCTGTGTCTCAGCCAATGAGGAGAGAGAGAGACCTGGGAGAGCTGCTGCTGTTATGCACTGTGCTGGATTGAGAAGGAGCTCAGGTAAGTATTGGGGGAGCACACAGAACGTTTTTACCTTACTGCATAGAATGCATGAAGGTAAAAAAAAATTCAGCCTTTACAATCACTTTTAACAGCTTTGCAGGCTCCACAACATATGTTTTTTTTCTGCTTCATTCTAAATATAGTTTATAATCTTTATACATATTGATAATATAACTTGACTGTCTTTAGTGTAGTAATATACTGGTAATGATTAGGGTAGTGATTTACTGTAATGTCTTTTTTAACTACATGTATTACAAATGAAAATAGACATTTTTTTAGACTGTTTTGGGGTTAGAAGACCTTACATGACAATAAAAAAGAAAACTGCCATTGTTGATCTTCTTCTAACAACGCTACCAGGCTCTTTATGGCTTTGATATTGTCTCAGTCTCCAATTCAGAAAAAAGCATTTGAATTCAGAATTCCTTACCCTCCATACTTTTTCTAGATGAGTGATTTAGAAATGGCTGAAATCAGAGATTATATCCACACACAGAATGAGTTTCATCAGCCACCGGATGAATTTTAAGACATGGGTGGCCTTGTTGGCTGTTCTACCCAACATGCTTTGATCTAAAAATTGAAGTAGATGGGGCAAGAAATTGTCAGCTGAACAGCAGCTGCATCCAATCAAATGTCGTTACTGTATGGGTATTGTAACAGCCAAACATGCCGGCTGTCATAAAAAATAGCATGGATTGGAGAATCAATGAATTTCTCTTGTTCATCCGATAAACCACTTAAAGTGGTTCTAAAAGCTTTTTTTTCACCTTTTTGAATTCTCTGCATTAAGGTAAAAAACCTTCTGTGCCACAAGATCACGCCCAGCCTCCCTTATACTTACCTGAGCCCATCAAATCCATTGGCTCCTGCTGCTGTCAATCAAATTGCGTAACAAAGAAGCAAGGGGGAGGCCACAAGGCTTGAAATCGTGCCTATATGATTGCCTCTTAGGAAGCGGCTTCCTATGGGGCCACTCACTGAAGAAGTGAAGCCATGGGTGTCGGCAAGGGACCACAGAAAGGGAGGGTTGGGGCTGCTCTGTGCAAACCTGTTGCACAAAGCAGGTAGGTATAAAATATGAATTATTTTAGAAAGAAAAGAAGGTTTACAACCACTTTAATGTTCCTCCAGCCCCACTGTTTATTGTGGTTGGGGGAATCAGTGGATTTCACTCATTCAGGGCATAAGGGCTAAACAACTGATATTTTACAGTGTATGGCCTGCTTTAGCATGAGCCAAGTAGATAGTAATTTTTTGAAGAAAGCAACCAATTCAAATTTACATACTTTTCTTAAAGAGTCACTAAACTCCGGACCCTGTATTTACTATAGCTGGTCTCCCACAGTACACAGAACATTGGAAAGCAATTATTTAGGTAAATATAAACTACTAAATACCTTTTCTCATCAGCAGTTACAGCAGTCTTGTGACTTCTATCAGTGTCCAGCTGAGCACTGGTTAAAGCTTTTAGGAGGTGTTTTCTTTCTGCTCTAGGAGGATGCAGGACCCCTGACCTCTGTCTAGACAGTGCTGATTGGCCCTGTTCTGATCACATGCACTCTCCGAAGAAAAAAAAACCTCTCTAGCAATACAGACTAAATTAAGCATGTGCAGAATTGCTATGGTTCAGTCTGTCTTATCAGAAGATAAGACGTGAACATTTGAACAAGAGGAGGAACAGAGAAGACTGGATCAAATGGCCTTTTTACACAATGCAAAGGATTAACCCCTTAGGTTCCACAGTGAGTATAACAAGCATGCTTTACTGCATATGCAGACTGATTTTACTGATGTGGGTTTAGTAACACTTTAAATATGAATACTATCTTATGATATGGCTACCAAGTTGGTCAACAATACCCACAATTTGCTATTGGTTAGAGTAGTACAGTTGTACACTATTTTATTTTCTAAACAGAGAGAGTGACAATAGATAGATAGATAGATAGATAGATAGATAGATAGATAGATAGATAGATAGATAGATAATAGATAGAGGATGGTTAGATAGATAGATAGATAGATAGATAGATAGATAGATAGATAGATAGATAGATAGATAATGGATAGATAGATAGATAGATAGATAGATAGATAGATAATGAATAGATAGATAGATAGATAGATAGATAGATAATGAATAGATAGATAGATAGATAATGAATAGATAGATAGATAGATAATGAATAGATAGATAGATAGATAGATAATGAATAGGTAGATAGATAGATAATGGATAGATAGATAGATAGATAATGAATGGATAGATAGATAGATAGATAGATAGATAGATAGATAGATAGATAGATAGATAGATAATGAATGGATAGATAGATAGATAGATAGATAATGGATAGATAGATAGATAGATAGATAGATAGATAGATATTTTACATTCTTCCACATTTCACATTCACTTTACAAAGCACAGGCCTCTTGAACTTTCATAGCCACAAAAAAAGGCAAACAACAAAAAACCCATCCAGATTCAGCCAAGCCCAGTGTTATATTTCACAATCACATCTGTCATACATTCTCACATCATTCCTTCTTGCAAATGTTATGATACTAATGTATTTATAACCTGCCAACACATCACACAGAGCAGATCAATTGTTTTAGTGTATCGTCAGCTATCAACATCACCATAGATTTACACCTAGCCTGGGGAGAACCCATGGCACCTATCAGAGTAATGGGAACAATGCTGTGTAGGTCAGTTAGACATTCATTTTCTGGTTATTTTGGGCCAGACTCTCTGAACCTTCTGCATGCCATGCTGATGATTAGGTGACATAACCTGGCTGGATTGTCACAGATGTAGCACTTTTGTTTTGTACAGCTGAATTTAGTGAGTACCTTAGGCTATCAATTGGGAGCCCATAGCATGTTGACACAGGGCTTGGGCTAGGCTTTATTTTACACACAGCTGTATACTGAGCCCCAGCCATGACTTCATTTACATAATACAATTTTCTGAAGCTCCAAGGTTGACTCACAGACAGTCCCAGCAGCACTGCAGCTCTCTGAGCAATTGTTGTACTTAAACCAATAAGGTTTGGATGAGGGGACTGGTGTGGTTTGCTTTCCCAAAACAAAAAAAGAGAGAGAGGGGAAAAGAGGCTACAAGGGCAGATTTACCAGAGACACCAAACACATAGGAGGGAAGAGGATTCTTTGTCTGAGGATCTGAGATTTGTATCTTATCCACAGAGGAAGCAGAGAACTTCTCAGTGCTGCATGAAGCGGCCAGGGAGTCGGAGCTGCACTCCAGCCTGGCAGCAGCACGACCTCCACTTCGTGCCGGAGGAGAGCGCAGCGAGTGGCGTCTGTGCTGGACTGCTGATCCCAGCCTACGATCCGGGACTGCTGATCCCAGCCTGCGATCCGGAACTGCTGATCCCAACCTGCGATCCGGGACTGCTGATCCCAGCCTGCAATTCGGGACTGCTGATCCCAACCTGCGATCCGGGACTGCTGATCCCAGCCTGCAATTCGGGACTGCCGATCCCAACCTGCGATCCGGAACTGCTGATCCCAGCCTGCGATTCGGGACTGCTGATCCCAGCCGGCAATACGGGACTATCACTCTCATGTACAGTGCTGGACACTACTCCTCTCTTCTAGCAGGGAATCTGCCTTTATAGACATGATCGTGTGGGAGGCTGGAGAGACACTATCCCTTGTCCGGACAACTGTGAGTATACATATATATATATTTCTGTTACAGATAGACTCTGACTACATGTAGCTGGAGGAAGGGAGTCACTGCTGGCAGTGCATTACTTCTGTACTTTATAATACTTTGTCATCACTACATTGTAAGCTTCTCTCTTCTCTGCAGATCAATGATGAATACAGGCCACATATACTTTGTGTTGTATGAGGAATAATGAATGAATCAAGGAAAATGGACATTCTACTTGTACTGGTTACAGGTCCAGTGCAAGCTACAGCATTGTATTTAGCAGCAAAACAACTTCTACTTAATATAATATTTAGATATAGATTTAGTTGTATATTGAGAAAGAAAGAAAAGGAAAGTGAGAGAGATCCACCTACATATTATCTATATTATAGATAGATACATAGACAGACATAGATAGATAGATATAATTTTTTTAATTATTATTATTGTTGAGGATATATACTGCATATCTATATATCTATCTATCTATCTATCTATCTATCTATATATAAATATATATATATAAAATTTATTTTTATTTTGTATACAGGATATACCGGTGCCAACGGTCTATGCAGTGCTTTACACACACACACACTATATATATATATATATATATATATATATATATATATATATATATATACATTTTATATAGATATTCTATGTCCCCCTCTCTATTTGGCATACTAAGGATTGATTTACGTGTCCTTAATATACCACACGTAAATATTTTTAGATCAGGCCCAGGCACTCACTTATTATATATAAATTCTGAATCAGAAAAGAAAAATAGTAAATTAAAATATATTTGAATGCAACATTCAATTTTATTTAAATACATATTATGTTTACAAAATGCATTTAGAGATACAGTATATTAATTAGAATTTTAGAATATTTTAACGTTTTGTTAGGTAAAATTATAAAATTAATCTCGTGAAATTTTTTTTTTTCAAGATATTGCCGTAAGTTAGGAAAAAACATAGACAGAAAGGTCTTCAGGAAGAGAGACTGACAGATATATCAATAGATAAAGAGACAGATAGATAGGCCAATATAAATAATTAGATAGATAGATAGATTGATATCAATAGATATATAAAATAGGTAGATAGATAAACCTATAGCTATATAAATAGGTAGATAGATAGACCAATAGATATATAGATGAGTACATAGACAGACTAATAGATATATAAGTAGATAGATATACAAACCAAAAGATATTGTTAAATTCTTCAATTCTTTTTTCAAATTGTGCAATTTTCCTAATTTCAAACCCATTTTCATATCATCACCCTATCAGCTTTTTTTCCTCCTCCATTGCTATTTCTAATCAAAGTCTGCAGCAGCATATTTTTCCTTTATATGATCTTCTGAATTCATTTAAATAGTAGAAAATTGCCCTGGCCCTGTTTTCTTTGGAAAGATTAAAAATAAGAGTCGACAAAATCTCAGTTGCTCGTCAGTGGCATTTATTTTGATAAGGCCGGTGCTTCCATTCTGAAAACATCCCTGCCTTTGGAAAGTAAAAATATTTCAAATTATAGTCATTTTCCAAAAATTGCTTCAAGTAAGCAAAAACTACAAGGCTTGAAACCCCATAATTTGTGTAGATTTTGCCGTTGCTTTGAAATTTCAAATCCTTTCCCATTTACAGTTTACGTTTCACAGAACATTATTAAGTTTTTGGCCTGATCCAGGAGCTGCTGTCAGGCAGTTTTGATTTTGTAATTTTACAAAGTATAATAAACACTGAAAAAGTCATGAAATCTCCTCCGCATCCTGAGCTCTGTGGTAGGGAAAATGTGAGAAAATGTGAACCTAAAGCCTTGTTTGATGATCTCGCATAGCAAGTCTGCCTTCTGGAAATAATTTTTGGAGGTTGAAGTGCATGGTATTAACAGATTTAATGTGGCTATTCAATGGATTGGTGGGATACCAGGCAAAGTTTAACCCTTTCAATCCTGCTGGGCCCTGGAACCCTCCCTCTAATTCCTGTCAACCATTTAGAGGTTAACGACAATGAGCCTGTTTAACCAATCAGCGAAAATTCCATCTGTGAAGAATTATATGTTTAATTAGTAAAAACAGGCATCTTAAAGGACCTCATTAACTAATCAGAACTCAAATTGGCAAGTCTTAAATTTACATCAGAGGAATCTGTACTTGTTTTTATTGAAAACCGTTTCACTGTGCCAGAGGTTACAGGCAGGCACTGCTGTGAAGGCTGTCACCAAACCGCAGGGCACTTTTTATAACTTTTATTAAAATAAAACCAAAAAAAAAAGTAAAAATTATATAATAAAAATGAAACCTTTTATATTTTTTATAGAATAAGCTTTTTAAGGTCAAAGGTTTTTCTCAGAATATGGAAATGGTCCATGCATCTATCACCTATCAAGAAATAAGTGTGGAATCGTTTTAGAATAACACATACAGTGGTGAAAAAATACATGTCAGCACTAAGCAGAGATGTATTTTCCCTGTCTATTTTTCTTTGCCTCTCTTCAACATCATAATTTTTTACTACGGACTGAGAAAAGGCAAATGGGGGGAAGAAAAGCATGTGAAGTGTAGCATTTTGTAAACTGTAACTAATTTTGCTCACATCTGTGTCTAATTGTTGTCTGACTTCACATTCTTACGAGTCCATTTATTTTCTCTGGGCCACTCTGTGGATTCAGCTGACCAGCCTAAGTGAGGATTAGTTGTTTTAAAGTTATTTTGATTAAGGAGTCATTTTTTCTTAATCTGGTAACACATAACACATGGTTTAAATACACTTTAAATACACTTGGGTACCTGCCTTCATTTTACAAAATATACCTATGTAGTATTTGTCTTTGCTATAATAAAGAATCTGTGTCCATACCTTGTTAGCATAATATCATAATATATATATATATATTACAATATGTAATAATACATTTTATTCTAATTAATTAGCAATTATTTTGATCATTATAATTATTATACTGGATTTATATAGCGCCAACAGTTTGCTCAGCACTTTACAATATAAAGGGAGGCAATACAGCAACAATACAGTTCAATACAAGGGGGGTAAGAGGGCCCTGCTCCTTGGAGCTTATCTATTATTGTATGGTAGTTTTAGTTTCTTTTGCAGTTTTTCTTTGCTTATCATTCTATAACATAGAGAAAAAAATAGATAGCTAGCTAGATAAAGAGAGTGACAGATTAAAAAGGAAATTACAATGGTGATTCACAATATATAATACATACGATATATGAATGTTATAAAATACATAGTTTTATTACAAAATAATTTAAATTATTATTATTTATAGTATTATTACAGTTTAGAAAATGCACACCATTTAGTCTTGATATACATCTGGTTTTTGTTTTCATTGTAACAGAAATAAAATAATTGTGAGTAAAAATGGACATATCAGCCTAATATTCAGATTGCTTTACCTAGACTATCAACATTATTAAGACTTAATACCGATGGTTGAAAGGCTGAGAAGTGAAATTTTTCCCAGCTAGCTATATTGCACTTAAAATGCCTCATTTCTATCTTTTGTGCTGAGATCATCAAAGAGACGTCAGTTCAGGTTGAATGGAAGCGCACATCAAAGTTTCTGGATGTAGAATTTCAGACAATACGTTCCGGTTGCCAGTGAAGAGTTTGTTTGTGCTTTCTAAGCCAAAAACCTTTCTTCACCTTGGGTCTTATCACCTGTTTGCAGTATACACTGCCTGCAGTAATGCATATCATCAACAAACCTTCCCAGCAAATCCTGCTATAGATCCCGTCTTTCAATCATCAGGATAGGAGCAATCTGCACCAATCCACAGTACCTTCAACATGAGCAGGAAAAAAGCAGGCCGCATAGCTCTGTCATCTAATACACAACTAATTTGCAAACATGCCTATATAAATATACAATTAAAATGGACTCATCCCCTGTATGAAAGGAAAGTTAATTTATGGTTTCTCTGCTGTCCTGATTAAACAGCATTCAAATTGTGAGCTGTTTACATTAAACTGCAATGTTTATTCCATGTGCGGTTTTCAGGTTTTGGCCAATTAGGATGAGAAAAATAGAGGTACTGTACAGATGCATGGGGCTAATTTGTAAGGCCATTCCTCCATTTCCCCAGCAATTCCAGAAATTGGACTGCTGGACTTTTAAATGCTCTTTAACAAATGAAATAGGAGTGAGCTGATAAGATTAGGATGCTGTTAAGAGTTAAAGTGTTGGAAAGGAGGGGGGGGGGGTATTCCAGACAGTGATAACAAGAGAGGATAGATTCTTTGAGGATGCTTCTGTGGGTTTAATGCTTGAGCTACTTCTGTTTAGCAAGACCATTCTGTTAATAGCTACCTTTCTTAAGCACCTTGTCCCAACTACCTTACAAAAACTGCTTTGCATGTTGATTGGGGGAGGGGTAATCCATTTTGCAGCTGTCATAGACCAATGATGAATCACTATCCTTGCCATTTGGCTGCCTTCCCCCTGACGGGGAGAAAGAGGAGGGGATCTGCAGGGAGAATCCACAGTTCAGACTCACTAACATGAAGACAAAATGACTTTACTACCACAGTGTCTTCTGCTCGCAGTTAGCCTAGTATCAGTCTAGCAAGACAGTCCTAAAATTACCAATCTAGACTCAACCCGGATATTAAAATAACACCACTTGTATACTGTGACTTTTAGGTGTAAAATAAAACAACTTCTACTCCTGGTCAGATGTTGCGGTTTCCCCCTATCAAAGGTAAGGGCTATTTTGCTTTTCTTTCACAAGACTTTTTTTTGTGCTCTTTCCATGTAGTTTTCATTGCTTTGCCTCTACAGTATGAGATTTAGAGATATGCTTTTTTGCTACAGTCAGCACAAATTTTACTATCATTTTCAAATACTGCCTTGCCTATGTGTTTGAAAAGAATCTGGTTAAATCTACATGTCTATGATATATGAAAATGGATGGTGTTTTTTTTTTACTTTTGTGCAATTTGCATCATTGTACGTCATGGGCTTTATACAGTAACCTGATTTATACTATAATAGAAGCACCACCATTTGTTTAAAATTAGTCATTTTAACAAATTACTTATTAGCATCTATTAGCATTTAATTTTATATATGGCAGTAATAGTAAATATTATAATCAAGGCCTATATGCTACAATATATTATAAGGCCTTATATATTTTAAGGCCTGTATGCTACAAATCAACTGTTCAGTTAGGACTTAATGTTATAATTAGGCTGTCATATCCTTTCTAAATTTAGACCAACAGTAATAATAATAACCTTTTTACAAGCCATTTATAAACTGTACAGTCATTTATAAAGATTAGCAAATGTGGTGTAAAATAATTAGGAAGACAGTAGTTAACAGTTTAATTGTATTTATTTTTGTAATTAAGAAAAATGTATCATGAACATAAATATTTGTTAAATTCCTTATAAGTATTCCTTATATTATTTTTTTACATGCCGTCTTTAATTCCTACAGCTTATTTCTCTTGAATGCTTTGCTTTATTAGTAGCTGATGGTTTCTTGTTGGTAGTCTGTGTAGGAGTCCTTAAACCCTTTGGCTGGAAGTTATTGTTGTGCTCTAGCTGTGCCTGAATGGCAGATGAGTTGACCTACTGTACTAAAGCAGTTTAAAGTCTGTATGGATTCCTTGTATGTTGGCCTTATCCCTTTTCAATTGGGCACGCTTTATGTAATCCACAAAGCAAACAACTGAGCAAACATAATAATGTTTTAATGCTGCATTTGTTTCAACGGAAACACAGGAACAATTAACTAGTTTGCCAGAGTAAACACGTGCATCATGAATACCCCTTTTTGCTGTCACAGGGCTGTAGGCTACATCAATTGCTTCAAGTGTTTGCAGACCCTTTAAAACACAATTGGATGATAAATCATGGCAGCTTGTGAGTGCTGAGTGCTAATTCAATGACAGTAGGCTGTTTGCACTAATAGGCTGATAATGCAGATAATTATCTATATTAGAAAGCACAGGCAGGGCTAATACAATGCCATATTGAATGAACTGTGTTGCATTGGTCACGCGTAAATCTCATCAGTGAGGCATCTGACTATTAAAAAAGCTTTTATTAGACATACAACTCAATACAGAATGTTTTATGAAGTTATATATTCAGAATAAAATGCTTAATGATTAGGTGGTTATTTACTAAGGGAGTAATTTTCAATGTAGCCCAGAATACTCGTGTTTGCTTAGGGGAAAAAAAATTGTATTTGATATTTTTTTTTTTTTCATGTAAAACAAATACAGCTTACTTGGGATAGCTTACTTCTTGTATAGTAAACCATGTCTTTAATTTTATCTTAACTGAAAAAGACTTAAAACAATATTGTAGAATACATCTTAAATATAAATGCTGAGCTAAAATAGTAAACAAAGAACTTAATGGTACTGTTATAATTCACGGGATTTACAGAATTAACCATAGGAGCAAATCTTAGCAGAGACTCAAATTCTGTTGAGAGACAATTGACATGCTGTGTTTTCTTATGCTCTGGGGCCTGGAGCATATGGTGCAGCAATGCTCTAATAGATTGTTTCTGTGGTGGAACAGGGGGGAGACAGAGCATGATAGCTATCCATTGTATTCATGGCTGAATCTGGCTTCGTTTCAGGTCTATGGAAATGCAGGATCTAGCTAGTCCACATAGTCGACTTAGTGGCAGTAGTGATTCTCCCAGTGGGACAAGTCTTGATAACTCACACATAAACAACAATTCCATGACACCAAATGGCACAGAAGGTAAGTGGCATGAAACAGCTGGATTTGATTTTTTGTCCATCTAATTACGTACGCACTGGCATCTTTAGCAGATCTCTCTGTTGTGTAAATAGATAAGTCATTTATAAGGCAGTTATTATTCTATAATGCTGTATTTTAGGATGTTGATGAAATTGGGCTCAAAATGAGTAGGCTAAATTTGTACGGAGCTGCATTCATTTTATTGAGGGATATACTGACTAAATTGTAAAAAGTACTAAGAAATTTTTGAAATTAACATACCAATAATAAAACAAATGTATATATATTTGTTTAGGTGTTGTTTGTGTATTTCAATGGTGTAAAGCGCAAACTATATACCCTAAGAAAAGTATCCAAGAACATTTTGCTAACTTTATCACAATTACACCATATCAAAATGCTTAGCCTTAATTATTTTATAATAGTCTGGGGTCTAAGCTAGATTAAATTCCTCAATATACTCATGATAACGAGAAAGAACTAGAATAGATGCGTTTAGCCTAAAAAGCATAGACATGCATTCTGTGTATTGTTTCTAAAAGTTTATATTTATTTATTATCAGTTTATTTATTCTTAGAGGCAGTTATAATCAATTTACCTAAACTGGTTAAAAAGCTTATCCGAGGTACATACCAAACAGACTACGATAATAGAAAGACAAAGTTATTTTTATTTGTATTCTTCTGATTTGCATCATAATCATTGGTCTTTCAGTTTATTAGAGGTAACTGCACATTGTACTCATCCTACAATAACACATAGCAAATGTATTGTCAGAATGCTTTGATGATCTTCTGTTGAACCTGGTGGTAGACAAGCTGAGGTGCTGGACAAGTTTAGAGATTTGCTGGAATTTACGTGGAACGTTTCTTTGCAAGATATTCAGAGTAGGTAAACCATCTCCCATGTTACATGTGAATATGAAATGGATAATTATGTGAAGATATCTTGTATTTATTATTGGTTGGGTTAAAGCCATTAATACATAGTACAGCAAAAGTCTGTGATTTAACAACCACTGTGCCCAGTATATCCATTTCTTTGTCTTCTTTGTCTGTTTATATATTCAACGTATAAAGTATGTCAGTCCCATTTGTGCATGTGACCAAATATTGCTAGGGCCAATTCAGCAGCAGTGGAAAAAAAAACAGTAAATTGCAAAATCAGTAAACTATTGGGGAAATATTCTGAATATTTATACACATCTCTAAACTTCTCTACTTTACTCCGTAAGAAGATGTATTGAAGCTCACACTAACTCTAGTAGGCCCACAAACACTGAATATCAGATGCAACAAGTCCTTTGGCAGTTGGCATATTGCCAGTCTACAGTGGCATGGATGCACAGAAGATTATTTACTAAAAGCAAATTGTCTTTTCACTTTGCAAGGGACATTTCCTTTAACTTAGTGAATGTGGGTAAAATTCACTTTGGAAAGAATACCCAAACACAAAGGAAATCAAAAACAGCATTTTTGCTTGCACATGATGGGATGAAGGAAGTCAGAAGAGCTTCACCTGATTCACTAAGCTATAGGAAAATTTCCCTGCAAAGTGAACAGTCTATTTGCCTTTAGCAAATCAATCACACAGTGTCTAGGGCACCTGTAAAAAGATTTGCTTGTCTGTGTGATCACTGTGTTTCTTTAGGGTAAAGACAACTATACATGTTATTATGTAAAAAAAAAGTCTGTAAAAGAGCAGGTGATTGGTAAATGGCAGAGTAATATGTTTGTGTCTCTGTATAATATAGATTGTTCATAAATACATTTACGAAATATACGATATAAACCCACTGAATGTGCATACATTTACTTATCCTCTTATGTAATAGATCAGTGTTTCTCAACCTTTTTTCAGTCAAGGCACCCTTTAAAATTATGGACAATTTCATGGCACCCTTTAAAATTATGAACAGTCTCAAGGCACCCCATTCCAAAATGTAAAAAACTATTCTAATAGTTTTACATTCATGCATCAACATCCATACACGTAGGACACCCTACGTTGGAGCTGATTTATTCTTCCAGATCAAATACACTTTTGCACACTAGTACTGACTAGTATTCCAATGTTTCTCTTCTCCCCCTAGTTTTTCTCCATCACTCAGCTAATGTGACCACAGCACTGACGGAGAGGGGCACAGGAGTGTCAAACAAGGATGCTGTGCAGATGACCAGCATTCTCCTTGTCAACTGATGATGTTATTGGTTGCTGGGATGCCAGCAGCTAGAAGGTCATAATGCTGCACAATGCAAACCCATGGCTTTGTGTAACTAAAAGAAAGGCTTGATCCACCTCTTACTTGCACACAATTTTTGGACAATTTTTAGGCATTTTGCCAAGGCACCCCTAAAGAAACCTCAAGGCACCCCAGCGTGCCTGGGTACCCTGGTTGAAAAAGGCTGTACTAGATTACATAATCAGCTGTTAGCTAATTTGTAAACAAACTGACTTTGTTTTTACATCATATTCATGCTAAAGTTGGTTATACACTAGTAGAATTTTAATTGGAAATAGTTTTTTTTAGGAATGTTTGTTCAATTTTCCCATAGTTATTGGGGGTTATTGTCAAATCGGTGTACGTTTTTGACCGCTATGTCAAGAAAAAGACAAAAAAGGAGCGAGATGGAAAATGTTTCTTGAATGAATGAATTTCTAACAGCAAACATGCTTTTCATTTAGAAAAGTCCATTCATTCAAAAACTGAATGTTAAAAACAAGTGCTTTTTAAGTACTTTCATGTGACATTTAAGTAATTGAATGCACTAATGAGAATGTTTGTATAAATCTTTGTATGAATATTCGTACAAACACTCATTTGAAAATCTATTTTGTATGGCCATCTGTATCCCTAATATATTTCTAACAGTTTTTAAGGAACTTCACTGATATCTGAATATGTTAACAATGGTTATGATCTTTAATCATTCACTATCCATACTGCTGGGTACATATTGTTCATTACAGTTCTTACAAAGCATTAGAAGCTGGAAGTTGTGGTTGTTAGGGTAACGTATATATAACATATATAAGTATCTTCAACTACTCACTGCCCTCACATACTTGAGATGGTATTTTTAGTAATATTATACATTATACATGTATTGTAAATGGGCTCAGATAAGTAAAAAGGTCTGTGCTACTCAATTAAACTAAATCATATACACTTAGAATTGTCATTTATATGTTGAAATTCCTATCATATTTTAACACACTTTTTAGTATTGAATTGAAAAAAGTAGTAGCTACATGTTCGAGTGCAGACATATGTAGATGTACAAAAATTCATTTTAGATTTTAGACTTTAGACTCTGGTTTGTTTTTCATGCTTTTAAGGGCAAAGGAATAGAGTTGTCTCAGGTTTTCTTGATTTCCATGTATTAGATTCTCACTATAAATTTACTTCAGGCAAATAGTCAGCCATAATGACATGTGACATCAGATGTTTTTCACATGCAGTTGTGCCTCTTGTACAAGCAGGGACCATCCCTTGAATATGCCACTGTTATTACAGTCACCTCTGTATAGGAATTTCATAGTAATTGATACTATTTTATGGAAAGCCTTACCACTGGAAAAATGATATTGGAGGCCATATAAGAACAGAAATTTACATCAGAAATTGACTAAAACGATTTCTGTCAAAAAGGCTCTACCAAAGTGCATGCTTTACACAGCATGTTGAATTCTTTTAGGTTTTACATTAATCTAAAAGTTTTATTTCACTCAGTGGATAGTTCACTATTTGAAATCTTGTAGAACGGTATGGGGAAAATTTAGTTAATGTTTATTTTCTGACAATACTTCAATTCCTAATTACTTTGAGTGAAACTCTAGAAGACAGTCTACAAAGTCCACAAAACCTGAGCAGACTCACACCATTAATAATATTTCCTCTATGATGGAATCATCCATGTCTGACAAATATGTCACATGTGAGGAAACTGCACAGTGTAGAATGTAGAAAATCACTTTTATTTTAATATTCATGTGGGTTTCATAGAGTGGATTAAAGGTTTTTCTATGTAACCTTCATAGCAAAAAGCCACCATAGAGTTAAGACTCTCAACACTGCTCTATGCCTGAACACTAGAGAACATTTTTCAGCATAGTCACAGCTATAGAAAAGTTTGTATTGTATTGTCATATTAGTCCAGGCAATGACACATTCAGTGAGTATAGTTATAATTAAATTCTGTCCAAGCACTCCTTTCAAGGGGTTCTAGGTAACTAGGCAGACAAAGGGGCCTTGTGACTTGAAAACTTGCTATGATTTCCAGTACAGTTAGCTACTAAGGTTGTTTTCCTCTATTTTTTTTTCTGTCCCACAAAAGTACAAATCTTTGATGTGTTGGATGGCCAAACTGTTTGTGTCCACTTCAATTCCCATATCAGTATTTGCATTCCACTCCTTCCAGCTTGATTGGGTGTCCAAAGCTAAAAAGATGTAGTTTAGAAGCTGTGTTAGCAATGTCTGTTGTGGCTCTGTCTGTTGGGCTGCTGTGTATTATTATTATACAGGATCTATATAGCACCAACAGTTTGCTCAGTGCTTTACAATATAATGGGAGACAATACAGCAACAATACAGTTCAATACAAGAGGGTTAGGAGGGCCCTGCTCCTTGGAGCTTACAATCTAAGAGGTATTTTTTTTAACTATTTATAAGTAATTTCAACTTTTCATAGGACAAGGAATTATTCATATTAATCTCGGTCCCAGTGCTTCAGGCATAGTCATGTACACAGAAACATGCACAAGGCCATTTTGAGTGTAAGCCAGTTAAGTTACCATTATGTTTATGTTTTTAAGATGAAACAGGAACATTACAATTAAACCAATGCAGATACAGCGAGAGGAAATTTTGTGGGATCTCCCCACAGGGCTATAGTGCTGGGTTATTTATACAGTATGCTGTATTTTGGATTGTTTTTGAGGTTGGGTTGTTTATTTAATAGGCCTTTCGGAGAGGCCCTAAAACTGACACCTTTCACTGAGTCAGCACATTACTGCTTAATAAAGTAAATTTGGAGGTAGAATGGTCTGTGAAACCTTTACTAAATCTTATTGTGATGCATGTTTAGGGCTATGGATAGAAGCTATGAAGACTATGTACACTTACCTACTGCTGCCATGATTTTTTTAGATCAGGTGGTGAACATTAACTCTTTGACCACCTTCAGCTAATCCTTTTGAGTGTCTGGGTTTGATTTTCCCATCCAACCATTATTGTTCCGTTAAGAACAGCATAGTGGCAGAGAATCTGCTTAGACATCATACACGCACATTCTGAATACCTTTTTATGTCTTTGGCCAATTTTACCATGTATCATGAACACCCTGGAGTATTTTAATGTATTTAAAAAAAAAATATTTAATGGTATATTTTATAATAATATAACAATGAAAGTAAAATAAACGTGCAGAGATCAATTATTCAACAGTTTACCATTTAAAATTCCAACAGTAAATGATGGGGAATGATTTAACTTTAAAATCATTTTTTTTCCTTGAACTGATCTAGCCTTATAAAGCCAATTTTTAATGAGCATGAGGTTACTGTGACATCTCCAAATGACTGGGACATGGAGAAAATGTCTCATCTTACATTTATTATACCACATAAATGATCTCATGTAAATAGATGTAAATCAGCCATTCAAGTGAAATGACCTCCATTGTAAAATGTTTGATTCTTACAGCCAGTTTTTATATAGAGCCTTCATATAAAAATTCCACTACTTTAGATTGTATCTTAGTCATGCTGTACTCTGCTAGCACTGGGAGTCCTTGCCAGCAAATAACTGTTCTTCATTGTTTCAAGTAGAGATAGAAAAGCACCACAGTTCAGTCAAAGTTGAATTTTTATTGTATTGCTTATTTTTTACAGTTAACTGCTCCTTTGCTAGAACTGATTTTATCCTGGCCTTTCACCTTCAATGCAGTAAATTACATTTTCTACTTTCTTGACAGGTACTTTCCTTAAAGATTTTAACTGGCAACATAATCAAAATATACCATTTGTGAATTAGTTCACATATGAACTATTTATAAATTGTGTTTTCTAGGTCACCAATACAAAACATTTAAAGTATATGTAAACCCCAATGATAAACTTCTCTTATTAGCTCCCTTTTGGTCTGTAGTGCTATTTAAGGCATTTTGTTATATCAGTTTGAAAAGTAAAATATTTTCTGTTATCCAGCACAAATCCAGTGAGCTGATAACTTCCTATGTACTATGTTCCTCTGCAGACTGTCAATGGCCTGACAATAGCCATAGCTTACCTGGCTTCTATAGGACCAAGGAATGAAAAGGGGCCCTTTGGGGGGAAGGCTGTTGAGGCAATTTAAACTTAGAAAATCTGTGTGCATGTGAAGATAATTCATATCGATCATTATATTCCCCCATCAACACTGACTCCCTCCCTGGAGCCATTGTGTTCTCCGGGGGGGGGTTTAAGCCGTCCCCGCCAAGACAAGACGGTGATTACTGCTAGCAGCTATAATAGCTGCTAGCAATAATATCGCATATAAAATCCGATCAATCAATCATTCAGCCTGCCCCTACATGGTTCGAATCTCGGAGGGTCCCTGCTGAACCGACCTAGATTTGAACCGTATATGGCTGCCTTAAGCAGTATAGATTTATGGCCCCCAGTACTTCTGGACATTCTGGCCAGGACCAAAATTAACCCTGTATGTTTAATGCAGTCTTCCTCAGATAAGAACTGACAGCTGTTTTTAGTACTGCAAACCCCCCACAGTTTAAAAAAAAAATTTATATTATGGTTATTGAGTAATTGTGCATAAGAGTACTGATAATTATCTCATAATATAAAATATTGTGATGGTCATCATTATTGCTGCTATAACAATTTTTATTGACTACTGTGCTGTGTACTGTGTTGGGTTAGTGGAATGGCTTAGAATTAACACTAAAGCTGGCCACAGACAAATCAAAATTCAGCTGGTTCAGCAGGGATTGGCCTAATTTCAATCCATCAATGGCTGTTCCAGTTCAATGGCAGTTGATCTAAGGATTGACTGCTTTCAAGTGGGCTTTTTGGAAAATTTTGCATCGATCAGCACTGCAGCCAATTGGCTGCAGTGCTGATCAATGTATTCTGATGGTGGAGGAGTCCAGCTGTCAGAATACAATGACACAGAGGGGAGGATAACCCCATCCAACTCTAACTTTTCTGATTAGCCAGCTGGAGAATAGAGCAGTTCGCTGGTCCCTAGTAATGTACTGACATAACTGACCACTCCTACTACTTTTCCTTATTTTAGAAATACTTTAAAAATAGAGTATGTTAAGATCAATGAAAACAGGTAGATCTCCATACCAATTTTGCTATAGGGCTCCATGATCATATCACTTAGCATTGTTTCCACCTCACTCTATAAACTTTTGAAACCTCCCAACAATCGCATTCCTGTCTTAGGTTGATACAGTGAGCGTTGTCACCCTAGGAGACGAAGTGGGTACTGAGAGGATCACCAGGTAAAATTAAAGTTAAGAAAATCCTGGAAAAAGTAACTAATGCAGCCACCACACCTAAGTTTAATTGTTGAGAAACAGAAAAGTCTTTGGAACTATTTTGTCTTGCTTAGATGATACTGTATATGGAATAAGGATGCATAGACATAGTATGTTCATAAACCAGCCCAGCAGATTATGGTCAGGTTGGAAAACAATCCTATAACTCTGGCAGTCAGTTAGACCTTTAGGTACCTGGGGATGTCCAGTCCTAGGAGAAGAATCCATTTTACAAAATTGATTTTTCTACCAAATGACTCACTGAGATAATACTGGTACCTGGAGTGTCTGTTCAGTGCATAAAGGTGCAGAATGAGCCTGTGCATTTATGTAAAATGAACATGCACATTTGTGTAAAATGAGCACATATGTGTACATTTATCTCCAAATAGTGGTCCAGAACACTTTCATGATGTTTGGATTTCCCAATGACTATTTAATGTGCATGTCAAGAGTGAAAAATATTTTTTCTGTGGCCTTGTAAAAAAAATGTATTGTTTCATATATATATATTATATATATATATATATATATATACACAGGAGTGGACTGACCATTTGGAAACTCGGGCACTGCCCAAGGGCCAGGGGTCAGTAGGGGGCCCCATGAGATGCCCCTGGTACCTTTTTCATAGGCTTTTTTGAGTTTGGGCAAGGACACAGGCACCCCATGAGTTGTCAGTCCGCCCCTGTATATATATATATATATATATATATATATATATATATATAGCGCTGACATGTTCTGTAAAATTTTACTACAATAGATTGTTTTGATCAATCCCAGATAGTGCTCATTTTGGGAATTGATCTTATGGTACCAGCAGTGCAAGGCCACAGTATTGACCAAAAAAGCCATCATACAACCAGTCAAGAATGGTCAGAAGCATCATATTTAACTTGCCCATAGAAAATAGGATCTCATAACAACCTTGGGAGAGAAATTACAGTACATATAAGACTTCTGAGGTTGTCAGGCAGCCTTTCCTACTATGGCATCTTCTTTAAACTTGCCAATATTTTTATTTTTGATTCATTAAAAGTGAAAGGATTGCGCGCACCAAGATGATTCATAATTGTTTGCAGAGATTCTCCGTCATTCTGGAAAATGTTTATGGCTAACGCAGAAGGTTTATGTTGAGCACAGAAACTCACGCCTGCTAATTTGTTAATCTTTTATGCTGCTCGGGTTTCATTAGCTATTTGCACTGGTAGCAAAAAAAAAAAAAAAAGCTAGACATGGCCAGCTTTAGTTTGCATAGGTATGTTTAAACCTGTTTACTTTTTTTTCCAACCATTTATTTTTTTCTCTCCTATCTGACAGTTTGATTTGTGTTATACTTTTGAGGTTTTGCACTCTTTATATAGAAATATTCTCAAGGCAGCCATTCTAGTCTGGTGCATGCAGCAAGAGAAACCAGTAGGACTGCCAGCTGCCACCAAGTCCAATTAATTAATTATTTACACAGAAAGTAGTATTTAAGGAAGATATGTCTGAAATGATGCCCGACGGGTTTTTCTGTTTACCTTTGGCCCTAAGGGGACAGGATGACTCTGAGCACTGCAGGCTGGTTGCTAAGTGCTGGTACACAGACTGATGTAGCTTTGTGTCATTTTTATATACAAGAATAATAATATTAAGCTATTTTGTATGACACAACTGTAATCAGAGAGGCCTTTGAGATATGTGTCTGCACGTGATAAAGAATGTCAAGACTTCTAATAGCATGTGTTCTAGGAATTATCCTCCTGCGTGGGCTGCAGACTACTATGTGTCATACCCAGTGATAATTTGTAAGAATTAAATATAAATATATATATATATATTTGAATAACTTTTTCTACCCCTTTGCTTTGCACGCCAGATCTTTTATTTGGGGGGTTAAAGTAAACATGTGCTGAGAGAAATATGGAAGTTACCATTGCCATTGTTGGGGTATCAGTGGTTGGAGTGTGCCGTCAGTCAGCATGACGTCTCTATGACATTTGCATGACAAGCGTTTGTTCGCTAAGCCAGCCTCGTCATGGGGAATTGCACTAGAGGGGTGACAGGCACAGGGATGGGAGAAGGCAAAGTTGCAATATTGCAGTTCAGTGGTGCCAGAAAAGATACTGAAAGCAATTTTTGACTTGCAGCAAAGTCGAAACTGCATTTATCACTTTTGGGTAAACCTGCAACCTAAAGTATTGTAAGTAATGAATTATAAAAAGATGTACATGCCAGGTAAAGACAGCCTGGAATCTATCAATCTATACCATTAAATATGAGTACACTTTAAGGGTTCATGCACACTGCTACTCCTAAACTGAAGTTTTTAGGGCTTTTGGTGTTTTTTGCCTAAACCTCTTAACTCCCCTAAATAAAAGCCTATGGGGGAGATTTACTAAAACTGGTGCACTTAGAATCTGGTGCAGCTGTGCATGGTAGCCAATCGGCTTCTAAGGCTGGCCATACATTTTACAATTTTCCTTTGAATGTACCAAAACCATATACTAAACACTTTCAATTTATATACAATTAAGCAGGCCCTTACAATACAGGGAAAATCTAAGGGAAAATGAACAAGAAAATTGTGTAATATATGGCCAGATTTACTTCAGCTTGTTCAATTAAGCTTTGGCATTAAATCCTGGAAGCTGATTGGCTTTTATGCAGAGCTGAACCAGATTTTGCACGCTTTGGTTTTAGTAAATAACCCCCTATGTGTCCATGTACACATAAGCTTTTAGAGGAGTTTGTGAACAGAAGCATTTAGAGTCAGTCAAAACTCCTCTCTTAAATGCAAAATAATCACATTCAGAAGAGGAGCTTTTAGGGATTAAAAATCGCTAAACATGCCTAAATGCATCTAGACATGCCTAAGCACTAGGCACATTTAGTACTTCAATGTTTATTCATTTCAGTGGCCAGAGAAACTTAAAATTCTGGCCAATGAAATAAACATCCAAATGCGCCTGAACACATCTAATTGTGCCTACATGCTGATCTTTCCTGTCAGGAGAAACAGCGTTTACAATAAACCAGTGTGCATGAATCCTAAAAGTTTTCTTATTGATTTCTATAAAATTGACACTGATCTTGCAAGGCTTTACCAAGAACATAGAATCATTCTCATCAGTCCCTAACTTAAAATGAGCCTACAATCTAATATATCCATCACAGGCTAATGGTCTTACACTAGGGTTATTTTGGGGGAAGAAAATTGAGTTACCAATCATTTTTTGGATTGTGGGAAAAAAACAGTTTCTTTAGGTAACCAAACTTTAAACTGACTATATAATTTTAGATTTTCATTTGTGATGTCATAGGTAATAGTTTTTTTTTTTTATAACTATAGAGTGTATAGTACACTGGAAAATCTCTGCAACTGGGCTTCTCATGTTAAAGGACAACTATCACCAGAAAAGGGGTGCCTGTACATGCCATCCATCATGCACTAATTAGATCAAATGGCTTATATTCAATGGTTCTGTCAGAGTTTGGAGGAATTATATGGCACAGTACAAAATTCACTCTGAGTATGACCATTTAATGTATGTTTCTAGTGTCTAGACACAAAGAAGAGTAGATGCTTTATGACTTTATTAGGCTTTCTACTGCAGAGTGGGATATTTAAAAGATGGCTCTATATTGATTATTTTCTACAGTTGTTTACTGACCAATGGTGGCTTACATAAAAAAATGAAATAGAGATTTAAGCGTTATATCAACATGCTCTGAAAAAACTGTAATCTTGCTTCATGTTTCTCAGATTCACTGTATTGGGCTTGTTATTTCAGAATATGTAAGTGTGAGTTCACTGCATGGGAAGGAGGAGACAGTTGTCCATTTTTAGTTGAAAAGAATCTTGCAGATTTGATTGTCTACTGTATCACTCTGTTCAACTAATCTGATTTCAGCTGTCATAATTGTGAGGTCAGTTTGGCCATGCATAGTTTGATGTTTGCAAAAAATGCAACCAATTTAAGCCTAATTATTGAAAAGAAATCTTTGGACAAGTTGGAAAATCTGGTTGATCAGCAGCCAAATTCTTTTCTGTGCAATGGAAAGGATAACAACCCTGTGCAGTACGATTTTTGGGTAAGACAATGAGAAAACTTGCATATGGTCCCATAGTTTGAGTAGGTGTATACAGATCTTTTCAAGTACCATTGTAAATCTGCCCAACTTTGCAATCAAAGCAGAGAATCAGGTTCGGTACTTTTGGTAACTCTTAGATATTCTCATTCAAAATTACATGGTAAGCAGTGGCCATTGAGCAAAACCTTGTTTATTATTTATTTATTTATTACAGGTACTTATATAGTGTCTTCAATTTATGCAGTGGTTTACATATATCTACTATGCATTCACATCAGTTCCTGCCTTCAAGGAGCTTACAATCTAAGGTTCCTAACTCACATTCATACATACATATACTAGGGCCAGTTTCAACAGGAGCCAATTAACCTACCAGCATGCCTTTGGAGGGTGGGAGTAAACCTGGAGAGACAGGAGGGAACCCATACAAGCACAGAAAAAACATGCAAACTCCAGGCAAGTAGTAGTAGCCATGGTTTTTAGAATTTATGTGCAATATTTAAAATTGTTTGTGCAAGACAAGGAGAAAACTTGCATCTGATCCCATGTGAACAGAGTTTGAGTAGGAGCATACAGATCTTTTCAATTTCCATTGTCAAATCTTTCCAACTTTGAAATCAAAGCAGAGAATTGGGTTAGTTACTTTTGGTAACTCATCTATATTCTTACCCAGACTTTCTTGGTACGCAATGGCCATTGTGGAAAATCTTTTGTTGAGAGTTTATGTGTGGTAAACGTTCTCATATTTTAAATTGTTTTGGGCAAGGCAATGAGAAAACTTGCATATTGGCCCATAGGAACACAGTTTGAGTAGGAGTATACAGATCTTTTCAAGTAGCATTGTAAATCTGTCCAACTTTGAAATCAAAGTAAATACTCAGGTTGGTTACTTTTGGTAGTTCACATTCAGACTTTCCTGGCAAGCAATGGCCATCGAGCAGATTTTTTTTTTTTAGAATGTATGTGCTGTAATTGTTCTCATACACATATATAATAAAAGCACAATAGATGGGTGTCAATAACTTGCAAATACCATAATAGGGCTCATTTGTGTTGAAGAATATTGTGTCTAAGGCACACACTTCTGTCAATGTATATTGCTTTTGTATCCTGTATAAACTTGTATTTCTGGCATAGTGGTTCTGTGGCGCTAACAAAGAGTAACACATAGCACTGCCCACTTTATTAATACTGTGTACATTGTTGAGAAAGTTATTGTGTATGATGCTTGAAGGGCTATGGCAGCTTTTCGTTCTCTCGACAAAAACTGTCATTTTACAAAATGTTTGGAAGGAAAAGTGGCAACCTATACATTTTAGTCCTGTTTTATCCACCTACATTAGAGAAATCAAGTTAAGTCATTTTAGTTATTGGGCAGAGTTTACACTTTGTAAATCAACGACATGTGGCTAATTTCTTATCATAGTAGATTGTAAGCTCCAAGGAGCAGGGCCCTCCTTTCCCTCTTGTATTGAACTGTATTGTTGCTGTATTGTCTCCCGTTATATTGTAAAGCGCTGAGCAAACTGTTGGCGCTATATAAATCCTGTATAATAATAATAATAATACACAGAGGTAAAACTGTGTATTTTATTTTAAGTTGCAAACATCAATATCTCACTAATCAAATTGACCTAGCGTTTAAAATGCTATCTGTATGATTCCTGGCGTTCACTCAGATTTTACCTTTCACATTCCTTTATTATAGGAAAAGAATATGATAATCTTGTTGGTTAATGTCAACAACAAGACAAGGAAAATATTCTTAGACACAAATGAGCCCTATTATGGTATTTGCAAGTTATTGATACCCATCTGTTGTGCTTAAGGAAAGCACTGAACAAGTTAGATGTGTAGTTTTACCTTGAGTAGCACTAACATAAGCCGTAGCTATAGCTCTCACATGACCATTTATTGTACATGTGAAAATAGAACATTCACTTTACATTAAAGTAGCACTAAATAATATCCTTTTTCTTCAAATATAATCCATACACATCCACTACTTAATGGCCTTTCTTATAGTTGTTTCTTATTGTGTTTTTCTGCTTCCTTGTAACATCCTTTGTGAGTTCCTGAACTTCTTTTCCCTCTCACTTTCGTTTATTTGGAATAAGCAGTAAATATTAGTTTTGATTTGTGCAGTGCTCCATGCACACTACAAATTCCATAGTCCATAGTCCCTAGTCTATTTCAGGAGTGAGCAGGAGAGGTGGCTTTGTTCCTACATGCAATGAAGAAGGAACGTAGCCATCCTCTAATAGGAAGTCAGATCAAGTAGCAAAGACAATGAATTTGTGGAATTGGAGGAGGCTGTGAGCAACAGAAGGTACTTTTTGAGTTATGAATATATATTTGAGTATAATTTTTTTAAAGCAGAATTTACTGTCACTTTTTTTTTTAATCTTTGTGTAATTACTGGCAATACGCTTGCTTAGCTGTCCAGGAGTAGTCATTTAGTAGGAAATGACATCACTGAAATACAAGTCATACTAATGACATCACTTGTACCTACAAATCCATGGTGTTTTTAGACCTACAGGAAATCATTTGATTGTTTTTCTAAAACAGACGACAAATCAGTTATCTATTATGACTATATACAGAAGAATGATATAATTTATAACTGTGGCATAGTGATAATGAGCAAATAGTGGTGTCCTAGCATCCAGACACTACCAGACAACAACAGTCTCAAATCTGTGTGGTAGCTGTTATTGCATACTGCACTGCATCATCATTCTTTGCTGCTTCATTGCAAATTCTGCCATACGTCTGGGTCTACATCAAATACATACTGTATTTATAGGTGGTATCTGGAGGGCTAAGGCAGGCCAAAGATTAAGCAATTTTCTTTCCTACAACCATGGGTTGCAGGAAAGAAAATTACTTGGTTCCCTCATCAACACACCGTGTGTTGATAGGGGAATCCATCCCACGCAGCTATTATGTTCTCCCCCAGGGGCTCGAGTAGCCGTTCTTGCCAGAAGAATACAGTTCTGGTAATAGTATCAAGCAGATATAGCCGGCAATAATCGCATGCCAAAAATCCAATATGTTGGTTGAACCAGAGTCAGTTGATGGATCAACTTGGGTAAAATCAGCCTGCCAATAGAAGTATCAAATCTCAGACAGTTCTGCTGGCTGGCTTAAGAAAACCAGTGGCTTCTTAGGTCTCTTGTGGGCTTTACTGATGAATTCCTCTGACTTTGGTTCATGGTCCTAGACAACCCAGGGTGCCATCAGAGGCAACATAGGCAGGAGTCTATGGACTGGTACATGTACAGGAGACTCACCTACAACCTTTATATTCCTGCAGTAAACCAGTGGGATCATACAGTTGGCCATAGCTCTCAATGTTGAATGAGAGGGGATGTGGTGATTTTAGTTTTATTTATAATATAGCTTTAAATCTGTCTGTCACTTCACAAGGGAGGATACATTTGTAAACAGCTGGTATCTAATAGGGCAGGCAGGCAGGCAGGCTATGTGCATACAATGAAAAAGACGTGGCTTCTGTATTGCAATCTTTATGAATGGATACGAGGAGCAAAGCTGCTCCTTTGCCTAGGGCCCCTTTCTGCTCTAATCTATTTCTGGGTGTTATGGTCATTGTACTAAATGGTGTTCTTTTTTTCTCTCTCGCTCTCTCTTCTCTTATCTCTTTCAAACTCACTTTCTTTTTAAATTCAAATAACCTTTATTGGCAGGAAGAAATATATTTTAACATTGCCAAAGCAATTTTGAGTTATTACTAACATTTGTGTATAGAAACTGTTCAAGGAATCATTTTTAGAATTATTTCAGAAATACTTATTACACTTTTTTCCATCTTAGTAGAACACATTAAAGCCTCATCATTATGGGTTTAATAGCTGGAAGTGTTTACTACTGCAGGTGTTATCAATAATGCAAAGATGTCATGAGGCTCTGCTTTACATCTTGAATCATGACCCAGAGAGGTTGAATAAAATAAATGCAAACATTACACACAAGGAGTTTTTCCAGTGCTCCTGTGTACCTTTCTTTTTTGTGTTTGCCAATCAAAATCTTTAGTTTAAAATATATTTCCTTAAATATAATATTTCTGTCGTTTGAAATAAAAAGTTAGATTAGACTGTAGTATCATACCAGTACTATAAAGGCATGCTTGCTAAAAACCATACCTTAAAATAGATGTCAACCCTAACAATGAACCCTTCTTTCAGTCTGTGTTAAATATATGCATTGAAAGTTTGTTATATCTATCCAATGCTGATTCTGGCACAAAATTCTAGTGGTCCGGTGATTTCCTGTGATCTATGCTTGTTATGGCTCTTATCAATTTTGCATTGTTCCAATTGTACTCAAGGGACTGCAGAATAACACCACCTAGATGAGATGGGAAGATATTTTGTAGTCCTACCACACTTCAAACTGTTCTAGTTTAAATTTTGCTCCTCCATGGATACAGTATGTTGAGTGAGCAGTGGTTTCTTAGAACAGGAAATTTGTTATTGGCAGGATCACCAGGTGAAAATAGAGAAGGAAATAAAGAAAAAAGAAAACAAATGCAGCCACAACACTGGCCAGCTGCAATGTATGCCATTTTTGTTGTTGGCTTTGGATACACTTTGGGGTAGATTTACTAGCTGTGAATGGTGGCCAATCAGATTCTAACTTTAGCTCGTTCAATTAAGTTTTGACAATAAAACCTGGAAGCTGACTGGATTCTGTGTAGAGTTGTACCAGATATTGCATGCGCCAGTTTTAGTAAATAAATCCCTTGAAGTCATGGTGATGTTCTGTTTTCCAAGGATTAAAGACATAGTACATTACTAATAAATTGTGTACATATGACAAGTGGTTATGCTTTTGTTCAGTTTGGAAACATACATTATTTTAAAATCACACATTTGAGTTACATTGCATGCAGCAGGTTAACAAGTACTACCGTACTTTAGTCTAGATATTGCAATCATATTTAGAATTATATTTTTTCTATTTAATAATTCGTTTTATTTAATCAGGTACTGAAACCAAAACATGTGTTTACTATAACACTAAATTATAATCCAGTAGTTCATTTTCTGTTGTTCTGCTGTAGGCAAAACACACCTAATTTGTAATTCTGTCCCATACAAAGCTGATTATCTGTGCTAAGAGTGATGGGTGAGAGAAATATATTCAGTTCAGCTGTGATTTAGAAGAGCACTGTCATTAATGAATTTATTTTTTTACATACTCTTGGGTTTGGGTGTTCTTTGACATCACCATATGCAGCATCAAGTGTGTTATTTCATCATTGTCTAATTTTCCATCATGTAATATGGTGATCTAAATCTGCAAGTATCAGGATGGCTTTTAGGTGTCCTTTTATGACACAGAGAATAGCTGCGATTCAACGGATCTCAGCTATTCTCTGGTCATTCACAGTTTATGACACTCAGGAGATCATGTCAGCCCTTCTCTGGAGATCTGTGTTCTCCCTCCAGATTCTCCAGCCCAGAGCTGGAGAATCAGAGGGACCGAAAACTAAGCAGAGATAATTTACCTCTGCTTAGTAAACTGATCTTTTACTGTAATCTCGCGAGATTATAGCAAAATGAGCCGTTTCCAGAGTTTGTAGACCGTTCTCCAACGTTTGGAGACCGTTCTCCCTTCGTTCGGAGAACTGCTTCATAAACTGCATTCACAGAACTGTGTTCTCCGAGAATGCCGGAGAACTGATCAGCGATCTATTACCGCTGGTCCATAAATGGACACCTTAGTTAGAAATCAAATAGTTAATTAGGATTTGTATGTAAGATATACTTCAGGCAAATATACATTTTTGCATTTAGTCATTACAGCATATTTTCTTTCTTAATGACTGTTGCTGTTTGCTCTTCCCTATCTTTTCCTTTTCTTTCTAAATACTAACCTCATTAAAATATAGACCAGTGTGATTTAGGAGGTTGAGAGGAATGTTGCATAGAGTCATAAGACAAGAAACTGCAGTACCACATAGGAGCTGTTGTACTGTATATAAAATCAAGATTAAAGTGTGTCAAAACCCAAATACCTGTTGATCTTGCCAGGAATGCAGGGTCCTTGTCACCCCCCTGTGAGCTGAAAAAAGCAGAAATATCCTTGTCTTCCTTACATAAACTACTAGCCCCATCAATTTACCATATAGGGGAAAAGTAGAAAAGCAGACAGGTTTGAAGTCCAGGCTGTGTGACAGCAACGACTCCCTCCATAGATACAGCTGAGAAATGAGTGTAGGCAAGAAGGGACAGAAAATGGGCTATTTGCCAAGGGAAAAATCCAGAATTAAGGAAAGTAATGCAGTCATCACATCTAAGGAGTGGTAAGCTGCAATATATAACATTTGTGTTCCAGTCCAAAAATACACTTTAAAAAGTGGATGAACTTTTTTTTTCCTTTTTTACTTTTGCATAGTTGCAGTATTCTCTGGAAAGGATTGTCAGGTCATTGGCTTCTTGTGTGCAGTCATTTGAAATAGAAACCAAAAATACAGGAAAGCAAGCATGCAGCTAATTAGGTTGTAATGTGTATACTTTTATCCATTCACAAGATGGTAGCTTGTTTATGTATATTTTATATATGTGTGTGTGTGTGTCTGTATAAAACATCTATGAATCTGTGTATCTGCACCAAACATACATTACTCATTTCCGTGAAAGGATATGGCATTTGTGTAACTTTTGCTGTGTTTTCAGTTAAAACAGAGCCAATGAGCGGCAGTGACATTGCTGCAACAACTGCTGAAGGATCTTTAGACAACTACTCCGGATCAGGTAAGAGAGACATTATGACAAAGTGCTGATGTTTCTTCTTGTACTGGTGCATAGCATATAATGACAGCTATTTATTTTGCTCTGTAGAAATGTTACTTCATGGTTTATTCCGTTCTGTCTAACTGAATCATGAGCTCAAAACGACACCATATCCTGCATTTTCCATTGTGTGTCTAAATGTCCTTACTTGTATTAGCTCTGAGCTATATTGTGAAAAAATAAGTTACTGGAGTTAAGAAATGTGGGTCTTTAACATAAACTATAAATGCCTGAACAGTGTGTTTTTTAATTGCGTTTATTTCAGTGCAGAATTTTAATATATAGAATAGTTGACTTCACTGCAATGTAACCCTGTGTTCCACATCATATACTATTTGTTGCCAATGCTAAAAGCTATTTACAGTTTTAGACATGATGCACCAATTATTTAAAATGAATAATACATTTATGATACCCTTACATGTAGATCCACTATGTCCAAAGATTTTATTTCGTATTGTTTTCTGAGCTTGTATCAGTTCATTCAGAGGAGTTAAGAAACCACCAAAAAGATTTATATCTGTGCTAGAAAATGTTTGATTGGTTGCTAGGAGTAATACTGACAACTAGTCCATAGTTTGTTCAAAAGAAGTGAAACTATTTTATTGTGGTATTATTGATAATCATTTTGATGCTGATAACAATGATGATGACCTTAATGATGATGATGATGACAAGGATGATTGGGAACTCAGGTTGTTATTGTAGTATGTAAGTAGTCCTGTGAGCCTAGAAGGCTCTAGATATTTTTTCTTGGATAGCAAATGTTTGGGTATATGCAAATTTTCCATGACCCTGAATTGGGACAGCTTAAAAGTACCTATATGGGTCTTGAGATACTGTAAATCCTGGTATATTAGTATAGTATGTTGACTTTCTTTTTAATTGGTTGCAAGTGGAGCGGATTTGGCAAGCAAGAGGCCTGGGAAGTTTTTCTTAAGTATAAAGCACTTATGGCTGTTAAGCTGTCTTGTAGCTTTAAAAGGGGGCCCTGTCATGTCACCTATGCTTTTCAAAGTAAGAGGAAAAGTCAATGAAGTCCTTTTGTACATCTCCCCTAGACAGTGAAGCTTGTGGTATACCTCAACTCTCGCTCTAGTTAAATTGTCAAATGCATTCAAATTAAATTCAGTATTAAAAAAAAATAAATCAATGTAATATTTGATTAGCCTTTATGCAATTTTATAAAATGCAGATTCTCTTTTTTTCTGGAGAGGAATGTACATGCTCGCTTTTATTGTGACTCCTGCAGCCCTCTTTATTTAAAGTATACACTATATTGCCAAAAGTATTGGGACACCCCTCTACAAAATCATTGGATTCAGGTGTTCCAATCACCACCATGGCCACAGGTGTATAAAATCAAGCACCTAGGCATGCAGACTGCATCTACAAACATTTGTGAAAGAATGGGTTGCTCCCAGGAGCTCAGTGAATTCAAGTGTGGTCCTGTGATTGGTTGCCACCTGTACAATAAGTCCATCCATGAAATTCCCTTGATGCTAAATATTTCACATTCAACTGTTAGTAGTATTATAACAAAGTGGAAGCAGAGTTCAGGGGTTGGGCTTGGCCCCTTAGTTCCAGTGAAGGGAACTCTTAAGGCATCAGCATACCAAGACATTTTGGACAATTTCATGCTCAATACTTTGTGGGGACAGTTTAGGGATGGCCCCTTCCTGTTCCAACATGACTGCGCACCAGTGCACAAAGCAAGGTCCATAAAGACATGGATGAGCGAGTTTAGGGTGGAAGATCTTGACTGGCCTGCACCTCAACCTGATAGGGAGGAATTAAAGTGGAGACTGCGAGCCAGACCTTCTCATCCGACATCAGTGCCTGACCTCACAAATGCCCTTCTGGAAGAATGGTCAATCATTCCCATAGACACACTCCTAAACCTTGTGGACAGCCTTCCCAAAAGAGTTGAAGCTGTTATAGCTGCAAAGGGTGGTCCAACTCAGTATTGAACCCTTTGGACTAAGACTGGGATGCCATTAAAGTTCATGTGGATTAAAAAAGGCAAGCGTTCGAATACTTTTGGTAATATAGTATATGTAAACCCTTACCCTGTAAAATAACCCACAGAGTTTAAAATAGAAATCAAAGGCAAAACATTTGTGTATAGATATAAAAACATTATAAATACCTTATTTCCCCTTTTTTTTCAAGTGATCACATACCCTCTGTTCTCAGCTGCAAAGAGAGGTGAGGGTGGAGAAACAGCAGAACACTGACCTTCCTAGTGAACAGCTGTGCGGAGGGTGTCAGCACAAGTCTGATCATTGGAGAAGAGCAGGCTGAGTTATAAGCACAGCTAGAGAACTGACCACTCTGCACTCTCGTGCCTTGTGTGGTCAGTTTTTTTTTTTTAAATTGGAAAGCAGAGGGACTTGCAGAAAAACTATACACTGCACACAAAGGAAACACTAGGATATTTTTTCATACAAGTTGATAGTACAGCAGACACATATCAGGAATATGAAATGGTTGGTTTAAATATTCTCTTAATATATTTATTGGATGCTTATCTGCTCTTGTTAATGGTGTTTCTGTATGTGTCTGTGTGTGTTTATGTGTGTTTTCCTAAAGTCTATCCAGCTTCAATTGGTGTTAACTGTGGACAGAAGGCTAACTATTAGTAAGCAGAAGATCATTGATATTTATAGTGATTGTGAATGTGTCACGAGCTGTTGTAAGCTAATTCAGATTTCTAGAGTAGAATAATTTTTGGTACCCCTTAAAGTGTAACTCCAGGTTTTAGAAAAGTAGGGAAGGGATAGGACCTTTGTCAAGTTTTATTGCTCTTTGTTGCTTCTGTTGGGGAGATTCCCCCCAATGCTGTCACTCAGGATAGAAATTGAGGGGATGTCTCCAAAGGCTGCACAGACAGAAGGAAGAGCTGATGGGTGTTCTAGCTTTGCCCTACTCTTGCTATTCGATAACAGATTTACAAGGGCAGGAAGTGAGGGAAATTTCCCCCAAAAAAGGCGACAAACAGCAATACATTTTGACAGAGGTTCTAACCCTTCTCTATTCTGTCCAAACTAAAATAAACCTTAATTGGGGAGATACACTTTAAAACTGGTCTCTTTTCAGAAAATTACATAGAAGCTTCAATAGTGCTAGAACTTTTTGTATTACTCTACATGGATATGGTTGCCCTCAAAGTGCCTTTTGTATTACATTGCAACATTTGTCTGTACACAAACATTTTGAAATAATGTATCACTTCTATCAATTACTGCACTGCTCTGTGACCAAATGCTCATCTACTGCAGACAGATTCTTTTTGAAGGCCCACTCCGAGAAAAACTGATATTTCAGTTTTTTGTGCTTTTTTGGCAAGTTGAATCACAGATGCCTGATAAGTCACAAGAGGTAATCAATATTTCCCTATACCACCCAACTGCCAAAGCCATCACATAGCAACGGAGGGGGTTATTAGATCCTCTATAATAAATATGAAATCTGGTCATGTGTTAAGGTATTGTGGTAGAGGGTTGAGACAGAAACTACTATTTTATAGGAAACTGTCGATCCAAAGTCTTACATCAAACAAAAATGATCAGTTTTCTGTGGAGCTGGCTTTAAATAGGTACAAAGAGGATGATTTACTAAAACAGAAGAGTACAAAATTTAGTGCAGTAGCCAATCAGCTTCTAACTTTGTTGTTCATTTAAGTTTTTACAAAAAAAAATTAAACGGAAGCTGATTGTTTTTTATGCAGAGCTGCACCAGATATTGCACTACTCCAGTTTTAGCTAATCAACCCCAAAGTTTTATTCAAGGACGTTTTACAGTAATTTACCTTTTTATACCACAGTTACAAAATATGTTATATAGTTTATGCTAATAAGTGATCTACATTTGTCATATCATTATGTGAACTGGTATATGATCAAACTAAAATCAAGATATGTCCACCAAATCCAATGTTAGTCAGAAAGCAGGATTTTAGCAGCTATACATGGCAAGAGTTTCCAATAATCCCAAGATGGGTATTTGATTTGTTGTCCTCTCTTTTTCCTTTCTCTATGTGGAGTTATTGGAAGCAGTGGATTCAGCCCCAGACAAACACACCAGTTTTCCCCACAGATCTACCCATCCAAGTAAGATTCCATTCTTTGTAGTCTAATGAAATGAACACATGACAAGCATAAACCTGTCATTTTATGTTTTGAGCACGTCTGCCAGTTAATTGTTAGATCCTAAGGTACTGCTGTGCTGTGGAAGACAGCTAAGGCATTAGGTTTCAACTTTCTCTCAGTCTGAACTCCCTTACTTTCTACAGCCTGTCTGTGTCTCCTGACATTTTCCTTCTTCCATTCTTTCCCTTCTCCAACACTGTATGTCTTTCTGTTTCCACCTTTTTATATTGCACTTGCTCTTTTTCTCTGTTCATTCCTATACTGTTCCCTCCCCATTCTATTTTTCTGACTCCCGTGGTGGTAATGTTTCCATTAGGCTTTTACCCTCTTCCCTCTCTTGACTTATATGTATTTTTTCAGTCTAGATACCTCTTTACCCTTTATACTTATCTTGATTCTCTGCAAATCTATCTTTCCTATAGTGTCATAACTTTTTCCACTATTAAATCTTTCCTTCCTCCTTCAGACTATATATACCTCCATTTTCCACAATCCTATTCTTCCTCCTCCAGTCTGTATACTCATCTTTTTTCTCCTCCAATTTCTATACTCCTCTTCTTATTTCTTCAGGCTTTATACTCTTCTTCTCTCTCCTGCAGGCTCTATACTCATCTTCTTCCTACTCCAGTCTCTAAACTTTTCTTCTTCCTTCTCCAGGCACTAAATCTCTTCTTCATCCTACAGTCTCTATAAACTTCTTCTTCCTCCTCCTCCAGTCTCTATACTCCTCTTCTAACTTCTTCAGGCCCTATACTCCTCATTTTTTTCCTACGTCTCTCTACTCCTCCTCTTCCTTCTCCATGCTCTATACACCTCTTTTTTATACCATAGTCTCTATACACCTCTTCTCCCTCCTCCACTCTCTATACTCCTCTTCTTCCTACACCAAACTCTATATATCTCATTTTCACCCTATATTATCTCTACTCCTCTTCTTCCTCCTATTTTTCTTTTTCCTCCTCCAATTTCTATATGCCTCTTCTTCCCTCTCCAACCTCTATACTCCTCTTCTTCTTCCTCCCCCTTTCAAGAACCCTTCTCTTTTTTCCCTCTCTTTACCCCTATTGATATACCCTTTTCCTTCTACCATCTTGAATTCTCCACTTTCCATACATTTTTTCTTGTCCTGTCTTTAAATTCCCCTTCTTCCTCCTAAGTTTTCCTCTTTATTACCTTTGTTAGTCTATATATCCTTTTCTTTCTTCTTCTAGTTTCTAAAAGCATACCCTATTCTAGTCTCTTCAATTTTCTCTCCCTCCCTTCATAGTTTTTCCCTGACCATTATATGCTCTTTTCACATTCTTACTGATCCTACTGAGCTAGAGCCTTTATTTCATTTTCATTCCTTTCTTCTCTGAGTTCTAGAGCCATACCTTAATTATAGGACAGTAGTTTAGGGCATATATTTATACTGTGATTTTGTCATTCAGTGGGGTTGGTTTGCTAAAAAGCTAGAAAATATTCACATAGCAAAGTGATTTCAGCAATCATGTGCAAGGCAAAATCCTGTTTTTTATTCCTGCGCACATGATTGCATATTCAAACTGAAGACAGCTTCACTTTGCTAGGTGAATATTCTCAACTCTTTTAGTAAAGCTACCCCAGTGTATTTTGAACCAATAGTATTTTTTATTGCCAACACATTGTAGTTTATTGCATTACATTGTAATTTATTTCGATATCTAACACCTAAAAATTTATGTAAATGTTAGAATAATATCATTAGTAATTGAGTGGCGAGGGTATTCAAGAGAATGTTGCTAGCTTGCTCATTTTTACTGAAGTATTGCCCCTTTTTGTTGTATTTTTAATAGCAGAGCTTACCCACATATTCTGCCCACCCCATCTTCACAAACAATGGCAGCATATGGGCAAGCTCCATTTCCCACTGGAATGCAACAAGCCACAGCCTATGCAACGTACCCCCAACCAGGACAGCCCTATGGAATTCCTCCTTATGGTAGGCTACCTATTTTTGTTCAAACTATCATTCATTCTGTATTATTTTATCTCTGCCTTCATTTTTTCTTGATAGACTAGTAAATATCTTTTCATCATTCAACATATTTTAGTATTCTCTATTCTATAACAAAATACCATATATACTAATACATACTTTTTCACATTTGCTGTAGAAATTAAGATACAATAATAGACCTGAATAAGAACATGGCATTTATGTACACTGTAGTTATGGGACACAGAACCCTTCAGCTGTTGTTCAGCTGCAACTCTCAGAGATCTCATGGGCTCTGGTAGTTGATAGAATACATAGTCTTTTAATAGGGTGTGGAGTCTTGAGAAGTTCAGGCATTCTATTCATAATGAGCAGCTGAAATAGAAAAGGCTTCATGTACTATTTACAGCATCTTGTAAATTCTTTATTATTTGGACTGAACTGTTATTAAAAATGGGTAGTGCTAAGCTGTGGAGGGCAAACGTTCTGAAGATTAGTTAGCCATAGGAGGCAAGGTGAGATATTTATATTTTTGCCCCAGCAAGGTTCTAGATAAAAAGGGATTCACACCTTGCACTGTGGCAAGAGGCCACAGTGTAAAATCTCACATAAACTTTAGCATGTTAATGTAATCTAAAAGTCTTTTAAAAATGTTAAATATATATTTTATTATAATATTACCTGGCATTCCTGCCATTAGTCTTTGTTTAGACACTTCCTGCTATAAGGACTTATCTTTCTGTTTCGCAATTGCTCTGTTATGTTGTCACCCTATGACATGTGCTACCAGCAAAGACTATAAATGGCCATGCTGCAGAAAGGTTTTGTTAGGTTTTCAATTAGTGGCAATAACCTGAAGAAGTTTGCTTCCATCTGCTGAATCACATATATTTGTAATGGTGTAATTTCCTGTTGCTAATGCAAAGAGCAGGAGGGAAAAAAGACAAAAATTGCAATCTACCAAAATATAACCAAAGAGGAGAACAGTGGAAAAGTTAAAAAGGTCAATAATGAGATGCTGCCACTTTGGCCATTCAGAGAGATCATCCTGTAGAGTAAGCTCTGACACTAGATCTTACCCAAGATGGACAGCAAGGGAGCACACAAGAAAAGTTACTCAGGGAAAAATGCTGTTAGCCAGAAAAAAAAAACCTAATTATAATGTATTGTTAATATTTCAATATAACCAGTGGTTATTTAGGTTGTGTAACAAGGAAGGTTGTGCCTAGAGGAGCTTTTGTATTTTTGTGTAACACTAAGGTGTAGAAGAAGAGCAGCTAACATCTATAGACACCAATATACAATGTAATGCAGTGAATACGGAATTGTGACTACATAAGACACATTATTATATCCTGAAAGGCAAATATCCTCTCAAGAATCTAAAGAATCTAAGAACATTTGGTAATATTTTTATTTCCATTTAAAGCCACGCCTTCTAATGCTGAAAACATATTTTAATTATCTGTTGAGTTTCTAATTGCTTATACAATATTTGCTTATTTTCAATACCTAGTAAAGCTAGATCCATTATAGTAGCGCAATATGTTGGTTTTGTTCTTTTTCTGAATTCAGCAGCCCTATGAAATGACCATTTGTCTAAGTTTGGACATGTGTATCTGATGTCACTAACTGATTTAGGTGCATTGTGGGCAGGCATCAAGACTGAAGGAGGACTGCCGCAATCACAGTCACCAAGCCAAGTTGGATTTCAGAGTTATGGCTCAAGCTTTAGTACGCCTCAGCCGGGACAGGCCCCATACAGTTACCAAATGCAAGGTAAGTGGATGCTTCTGATATGGCTGTATCTGTAGATAAGAGTTACAGATGATGGTTGGTGTGCCTGTTGCCTCACATCTGCCTACATTAGCAGCTAAAAGTAAGGGACGGGGTTATGGATTAGGGAGTCATCAGTCTACTGGTTAAAGAAAAAGATAAATTCTATTGATGTGGAACTGCAGGCAAATCTAAAAAAGTCAAATGTATGTAAAAATTAAATATATATGCTACTGGTATAATTGTCTAAAGTCTATCTTCATGTCAACTTCCCACAATGCAGCAGATGTCAGACTGAGCATGAATTGTAAGCCCTGTGAACCAATCAGGTTCTATAGCACAGTACTGCCAGCCTAAGCAGAACTACAAATATTGTGTCAGGTGGAAAAAAGTTAACTTATACATTCCAAGTCCTTGTATATCAAGGTTTGGCTTTGTTATATTTTAGCAAGGGTTCCTGCACAAGGTCCAGTCAATAGGGAACATTTATTAATAAAGTCTCAATTGTTACATCTGCTAATGTGCTGCAGTTTCTGGCTGTTTAAAAAAGTGGTCTACATCACCTTAGGCTCCATTCACGCTGGCTTAAAAAAACACTGCTGCTAGAGGAGTTTAGTGTTTTGCCTGTAGAAGCAACTAGTTTTATCCTATGTGTCAGTGCACATTAGATAGTCTAGAGGCATTTTTAAAGCTCAGCATTTAGAGGCAGGAAAATAAATCCTTCTGTTTTGTGGTTTTTTAGAGCATTTTTATGGCAGAAAAACACTAAACACTCCTAAACGCTGCTAAACACTCCTAAAAGCTAGTACAAAAACCCCTCAAAATTAGCGTTTTTTTCTGCCAAGAGCACTGCCGTTTTTTAAGCCAGTGCGCATGAAGCCTTAATTATGAGACAGATCAGTGTGTTCATTCTGTCTCTGTCTAGTTCATAAGACTTTCGACAAATGTACGAAAAACAGGCATACCTTTACAGATTGGTTGCAGACATTTACTAAAAAGGAAGTGAAGCAGCACTTGCAAGCATTCAGTTGCAAATAGTAGAAAGAGAACTATGAATGATTTGCACACATTTGGATAGAGCAACATTGGGAAATATGTGTTCCCAGAAAATAAATATCACCTGATTTTTTTTTATTATTTGGAAATTGTAGTTGAGGAAAAGTTATAGGACGATAGCATTTTAATAAAAGTAATGAGCATTCTTTTTGCTAATGTGTCAGTCCGAATATATTGTGTTGTCCCTGGTAACTAATTAGCTTCTTACTTCTGTCCACATGGGAAAATCTGAATGTTCGGGAAAGGAGATAGTTCTTCATTTAAATCTGTTATTTTTATTATTAAA
Source organism: Staurois parvus (assembly GCF_062004578.1). Taxonomy (NCBI): domain Eukaryota; kingdom Metazoa; phylum Chordata; class Amphibia; order Anura; family Ranidae; genus Staurois; species Staurois parvus. Next base: position 12,132,213 of record NW_028319098.1, read on the forward strand.
TGCTTTAAATCTGTGTTTGTTTCATTTTAGTTTTGGTGCTGGGTTGTCTATTCTGAGTTTGCTATCAGATATTTGTATTCTTGGAAAATAGGGATTGCTGTTTATTTTTCCTCTAGCAATCAATCCGTTTCTCTTTTTCAGTTTGTAATTTCTCTAAGAACATAAAAAAGAAGTCTAACTGATTGCTATGGGCAATGCACAAAGCTGTTGTGTCAGTTTCAGCCATGAGGCCCACTGCTTGGCAGGTCTTAGAAGCGGACTAGCTGGGATTAGCAAAACACATTTCTCTATGAGAAATATTGCCAGCTGCTGTTCCTAGATTTTTTTCTGTGGAATATCCTGTTTTTTTAATGTTTACATTACTGCTTTCTCTGTAAGTTCAGTTTTTGATGTCCTGTTGAGTAGAAGAAATAGCACTTCTGTGTTGTCAGTCTTAATGCATATTGATCCTGGGTTTGTCAGGCTCTATTGAGGCCTCTGTACCTTTGAACTGTTAGCTGAGCAATCACAGAGCTGCTGGGCTGACCATCTGATACAGACACACTCTGCTTGATGTACTTTACAGATGATAGAAGTGAAAACAATTGATGCCCTTTCAAAAGTTGCTCTTTATTTAAATGGCTGTAGAGATATAGTTGTAGTGAGTAGGTGCCCAAAGCATGGGAATATTGAATGAGGAACTTTTCAATCAGTAATACATAGGTTAACGGCCATATTTATTTCCATTTAATTTATTGGTTGAAAATGTTGGACCTATTATTTTTAACTGCCTAGTAGATATTTATTTTCTATACTATGCATAAATATTAGACAATATTAGAAACAGTGATTGATATGAACTAAATGTCAGCTGTCAATATTACGTGAATAATTTTCTGTTATAAGCCTGCGCATTATTGCTAAAATTAAACAATTATTTTGCTGTTTTTCAGACTTGGGTACATAGTGTTTTATAAAAATCTGCTCTAGTTTACTCATTTACATTGGGATAGATGTTATAAACAAAATTAATGCATAATTCAATTATAGTGATTAAAAAATTAAAAAGTATTTTTAGTCCTAAAATATTTTCATTAAGCTAGTGATATAAATTTTATAAAACCTATACTGTACTCGATACTCATAAGCACAATTTTCAGTTCATGTACATGATATTTTCTTATCACCTGTATAAATAATGCTTTTAGTGATCATTACTGTTACAAAAAAGTGCAGTATATTACAGCTTTGCACATTGATGTTAATTCTATTCTGGAATTATGTTTTCTTCCTTCTCCAAGAAAAATGATCCGCTTTGTTTGCTTTAAGAGACCTTTGAATCCTTGCTCTGCTTTGAGGTCCCTGTACAATTTAAGGGATTGCTGTAGCTGCTTATGTGGATATAAGGCTTAAGGATTGTCGCCAAGACGTGATGTGGTTGTAATATAAATTATAATTTTCTTAGGTTTCTGTTGCTTATTATTTCATTTTCTGCCTAAGCATATTTGAAATCTAAATATGTATTGTTTTCTAGATACTCAGTTTGCCTAACGTTTTTTGTAATCGAGAACTAGCCTGTATTCAGGAATAGTTTCTTCTTCACAAATCTGTAGACTGTCATTCATAAAGGCCAACTGTTCCCCTACAAAGTCTACAATGAAAACAGATTTTAGGGAAAGTACTTTATGTTTGTGTCTAATGGCCAGGAACCGAGAGAGACATTTTAAAAACAGTGCAAATGATGTCTGAACAGCAGCAAATGTGAAAAGGGAAAAGATCTGGGATTAAAGAGCCCATCTGGCCTTCATAGACCTTTCCCAAGAGGACGGCACTAACTTCTGCCTCGTATATTGTACGCTGATGATAGACATAGCCCATGGCAAGGGCACTGATTATAGGAAGCAAATGAACTTCTGTTCGAAATCTCAGAGTGAGGCCCGTAATGTGGCTATCCGATTAGATGTCCCAAAAAAAAGAAACAGGCTTTCCCAGAAGCCAAATTGTATTGTTGTGTGGCTGCTTTTTCTGTATTAGAAACAGTATACGAGTGTTGTTGGAAACTCAGGCATAGTTTCTGTGTATGTTACTCATGCCCTGAGAGTTCTGTTGTTCTTCTATTACTGGATATGTTTATGTGTTAGTTTTATGTTATTCTTAAAATATCTATCTGTGCTATTTTCTTTAGCTTTCCTTATATTAGGAAGGCCACACCTAAATGTAATATGCATTTTAATTAGTTTTAGGTGCCTGTTCAATTAGGATTCTTGATTTGAAATTCGTCTGCTGAATATATTTCACTGCTGTATTTTGAAACATATATTCTGCGACACAGTACATAATCCATAGCTTAAAAGACTAAGGAGACTAAGTTAAAAAGTAATATTTTTAAAAGATAAATATATATTTATGTGTTAATGCCTAAATAGTTATAATAAATTTTAATACTACATTAAGCTTTTATGTTTCATTCATATGTTTCAACTCTTACATATTTTTAAATTTGTCAGCATGTGTAGCATTGATATATTTCTATATGAAGTGGTAAGATTTTTGTCACTGTAAAAGTACTGTTTTCATGTTACAAAACAGTTGTAAGACAATGGTTATATAGTACTCAATAAAATTGTAAAACCAGGTTATTCACTCTAGGTTTTGTTTATTTCAAATAGCAAGGAGGATCAGCAGGAGAAATGTTAATGCCCCCAGATCTGATTGGATATTTTGAGTAAGCAATAAAGTGAAAGGATGTTACTTCAGTAAATCAACCTCAGTGCCTAGCAATTCTGTTTGGTGATGATTTATTGGGTAATATTTAGCAATTCCACTAAAACAGATTTGTTTTAGAAGTAATTAAAATATGATTGAGTTCACAGATTAACCTAAGGCACTGTAAGCCTAAGTAATGTTTGTTCACATAAGAAAGAGCTGGCAGATCATTCATTCTAAAGATCTCTATGTAGTTCAGGGGTGCTCAACCTTATGAAGAGTGAGGCCACTTAGGTGATTTGGTAACCAGTCATGGGCCACAATTAAATAAAATGGTTCAGAATTTTTATTTTGAACAGCACAATGAACATTTTCCTCCTGCAGACGCTGAATGAAGGTGGGAGGGAGAGGGGGATAAGCTGGATTTCAGCAATCGCAGGAGGAAAATGGAGAGGATCTGTTCTTGTATATGTCACCCCCCCGCTGACCCTCCTGTCCAAGTGTAAAACAGAATGTGACAGGGAGGCTGCCAGAATGTGACAGGGAGGGGACCCCTGGAGCATGGGATGGGGTTGTCACTGTGACCCCTGACACTACACCAGTAGTTGGGGGTGGTGGTAAAAACTAATCTCAACTTTACCCCCCCGTCCAAAGTGAAAAATGTAAATGAATCCTTACTGTCCTGAGCCCCCTATAAGGCTGCTTTCACATTGATTTGCTGCGGTTTAGTGCGGTGCAGTGCATCTGCGGCTTTCCTGTGGGTTAGTTGCTCTTTTCCATAGAGCTCTATTATAGGTGCAGTGCATTTTCTGAAAGTGCACCAAAACTCCTGCATTCAGTTTGAGGTGGAGGGCTGCATAGGAGGGCTCTGAGGGCTACAACTTGAGAACCCCTGATGTAGATTGATGTTGCCTTAAATATTAGTTTGTATACTCACTGGCCACTTTATTAGATACACCTGTTCAATTGCTTGGGAACACAAATTGCTAATCAGCCAATCACATGGCAGCAACTCAATGCATTTAGGCATGTAGACGTGGTGAAGACAACTTGCTGAAGTTCAAACCGAGCATCAAAATAGGGAAGAAAGGGGATTTAAGTGACTTTGAATATGGCATGGTTGTTGGTGCCAGACGGGCTGATCTGAGTATTTAAAAAACTGCTCATCTACTGGGATTTTCATGCACACCCATCTCTAGGGTTTGCAGAGAATGGTCCAAAAAAGAGATATTATCAGTGAGCAGCAATTGTATGGATAAAAATGCCTTGTTGATGTCAGAGGTCAAAGTAGAATGGGCAGATCTGTTGCTACGACATTCAGATGGTAGGGTCAGAATTTGGCATAAACAACATGAAAGCTTGGATCCATCCTGCCTTGTATCAAAGGTTCAGGCTGGTGGTGTAATGGTGTGGGGGATATTTTCTTGACACTTCTTGACACTGACGCCTAATAAAGTGGCTGGTGAGTGTAGATTGTAGAGCTGTCTGTTTTCAGTTGGATAAGTGATATTGTTACAAGTTGTTTTATCCCTCTTGAGGTGATTTAAAAGTCATATATTGTATACTTCACATACACAATTACTGTACTTGGAAGCATCAGCTAAATAGCTGGCAGCGTTGCAGGTGTTTTTTTAAAAAAATAACTTTTTTCAGCAAAGATAAGAGTTAATATTTATGAAGAAATGTTTGATATGACAGAATGTCTGAAAATATCATCCACATTTGGCAAGCAATGTCATATGTTTATGAGTAGCCTACAGGTAATTAAAATATGACAATGATCTAATCTTAAGGAAGGACCAACCCTGCCGGACAGCCAGTAGGACAAGTTAAAAAACCTGCCCTGTCTGTTTAATTTTCTCCTAACAAGCTGACACAGGATTCCCTTCTCTACATGCAGATCTTCCCACCTCCCTCCAGTCATATAGACTTCTTCTGTCAGCAAAACCTTAATTTTACGGTGTGCTTTGCAGAGCTTGCATTTAAGTTATATTATAGATAAACAAACTACTTATGGGACTATTTTTAATTTGTTAATAAGTAATATAAACATATTCAGCTTTATGAAATGGCACCCATTGGCATAAGATGGCATTTGGAAGATCTTAAATGGATTTGTTTATGTAAACAATCAGTGCACAAACATGCATGCTTGCATTTGTCAATCGTGCAGGTATACTCACTCATGCATAATTCCTTGGCACTGACATTGTAGCAATGGAGTCCCAACAGCTGATCCTTTTCCCTAAATTGGCCAGCTGGCATCAGCATAGATGACATTTTTTTTAGCCAGATAGAAGACAACATAATAAATAATTTTTCATATTTTCCATATGATGGTTAAAGTGGTTGTAAAGGTAAAAAGTATTTTACCTTAATGCAAGCAGGGCCCCTTGATCCCTCCTGTATAAATTTGTATTGTAATTGTACTGTATGCCTTTAAGGTGTAAAGTGCAACTGAAACTGTTAGTGATATATAAATCCTGCATAAGAATAATAATAATTATTATAATGCTTTCCTTGCATTAAGGTACAAAAACCTTTAATAGTAGCACATCCCCCAGCCCCCTCCAAATACTAACCTGAGCTTGATCTCAATCCAGCACTGTGCATGTCTGCAGTAGCTCTTCTCACCTCTGTCCTGTCTCATAGGCTTGGCTGAGAACAGCAAGAGCAATTGGCTCCTGCTGCTGTCAGTTAAAATATGTGAACAGAAAGCAGGAGGTGGGGCCAAGCTGTGGCTGTGTTTCTGAATAGATGCAAACTGCCTGGCTTGGGATGGAGCACACACGAGTGCCTCCTCGGGAAGTGGCTTCCTATGGGGACACTCATTAGAGGGGAGAAGACAGGAATGCCAGCAGGGGATTCCAGAAGAGGAGGATCAGAGCTTCTCTGCGCAAAACCATTGCACAGAGCAGGTAAGTATAACATGTTTGTTATTAAAAAAAAAAAGCTTTACAAAAACAGAAATAGTAGTACAATATTTATGTAATTACCTAATGCAGGCACAAGCCAATACGAATCCAGTTTCATAATCCACTCTGATGTTTAGAACACTTGCCTGTTCTTGTGTTTTTAACAACACTGGCAGAACCATGGACAATGCAGCCCATAACGTAATTCTGGGTCCTGGGTCAGGAATGGGGTATCAAGGACCCTGAAATAAGAAGTGCTGGGCTGCAGGAAGTGCCCTTATGTTTTTTCTAGGTTTTAGGACACAATGCAGAGCAGCAGCAGCTGCCCAATGCTGGAATGCTAAATGTTCCAGCACTGGACACTGCTCCATCAGGCATCACGGGGAGTCATTGTAGACCAATGCCTCCCCTGATGCCAAGCAGCTACAGACCTCTCAGTAGAGCACGCACCTGCTGGGAAGCGACGCCCTATTCTTCCTCCCTCAATCATGTGACTTATCACACCAATAAAGAGAGGATGAAGGGGAAGTTTCACTTTCATATCACAAGTGGTGCCCATACTGACAGTATAATGCACTCAAACCTACGCCAGGACTCCCACTTACAAAGACCCCCAGCCATGCACTGTGTCCCTTAGCCTGCTGCAGAGACCCATAATGTACTCCAAAAGAAAGTACTTCAAGAGCATTTGCAGCATACCATTCCCCTTATATTTATTTTACTCAAGTGCCCTTGGTGTAACTTCTTTGGAAGCACATTGAAGACAAGGACAAACACTGAACATGAACACCCAGAGTCACTCAGCAATTTAAAGAGAGTAGAATCTCCTGGGACAACCTGTCTTAGCACTAGTCTTTGTCTCCCCACAAAATAACAATAGTGAATGCTGCCTTTCTGTTGTGTGTTAGAGCCCCATATAGCCCCTCAGAGATTCTCCCAGTCCCCTGAAGAGACCCAAATATTTTATCTCTTGCTCAGACCAGTGTTATTTTTCCTTCCTTCTACTGACCACCAATGCTAATCCCTTGAAACATTGATGCCAAGGCATTTTTGCCTCAAAGATGCCTAAAAAAACATAGCCGTCCTTTTGAGCGTTTATGGCGTAACATTAAGACCCAGCAAGACTTCGACCAGTACATATCTACCCTTCAAAAATACAATTCTTGTCTCCACACTGCCAAACAGATCTGTTTTATCACTCTCATTAACACCCTCTCACGCAATCGTCATCAACTCATTTCTGCCTTTAACTCTCTACTTAGTCCTTCTTTACCTCTACCTAGTAACTTATCACTGCCCAGGAGATCGCTAATCATGTAAAAAATAAGACTAATACAATTCGTGATGAGATCTATACTGTACAGATATCTCCCTCACCCCACACTCCTTGTCCACCTGCACAATCTATACTTCACATGTTTAACCCAGCTACTATAGAGAAGGTTGGTAAACTTTTTTTCTAAAGCCACCTAACCACCTTCCACCTGCACCCTGTTCCCTTGCAAATACTACGGTCACCCTCTGGCTCTATCCTTCATTCTTTAACTCATATCTTCAATCTCTCCCTTTCTACTAGCATCTTCCCCAACTCTCTAAAACATGTGCTAGTCACCCCTATACTTAAAAAGGCCTCACTGGACCCCACCAATCTTAGCAACCTAAGACCCATCTCCTTACTCAATTTTGCCTCCAAATTCCTTGAACGTCTAGTCTACAACCTGTTGAGCTGCCACCTTATTGAGAATAACCTTCTCGACCCCCTTCAGTCTGGATTTCGCCCACAACACTCCACAGAAACTGCTCTCCTAAAACTCACAAATGACTTACTAACCGCTAAAACCAATGGTCACTATTCCATACTCTTACTCTTGGACCTCTTTGCTGCCTTTGACACAGTTGACCACCCCTTCTCAAAAAGTTCTATTTACTTGATCTCCGTGACTGTACTCTCCGTTGGTTCGAATCTTACCAATCTCACCGCAACTTCAGTGTCACTTACAACTCTACTTACTGTCGGGGTCCCCCCAAGGTTCTATTCTGGACCTCTCTTATTCTCGATCTATACTTCTTCCTTGGGTCAGCTGATAGCTTCCCATGGTTTCCAATACCATTTCTATGCTGATGACACAAATCTATCTCTCTACTCCACAGCTCGACCCATCAGTTTCCTCACGTATCACCGATTTACTAACAGACATATCAGACTGGATGTCACACCACTTCCTAAAACTCAATCTATCCAAAGCTGAGCTCATAATATTTCCTCCCCCACGAGCCTCTTCCCCTGATTTCTCGGTCAGGATCAATAGCATCACTATCAACCCATCCCTGCATGCCAGGATGCTAGGGGTAACCCTGGATTTTGAACTATCCTTTAAGGCCCACATCCAATCCCAGTCCAAATCATGCCGCATCAACCTCCGCAACATCTCCAGAATATGCCCCTTTTTAACCAATGATACCACAAAGCTCCTAATTCACTCCCTGGTTATCACTTGCCTCGACTACTGCAACTCCCTCCTCATTGGCTTACCTTTACATAGGCTATCCCTCCTCCAGTCCATCATAAATACTGCTGCCAGGCTCATCCACCTTACCAAACGTTCAGTGTCTGCTACCCCTCTTTGCCAATCCCTCCACTGGCTTCCACTCACCCAATGAATAAAATTCAAAATACTAACAATAACTTACAAAGCCATCCACAACTCTGCCCCCAGCTACATCACCAACCTGGTCTCAACATATCAGCCAACCCACTCTCTTCGATCCTCCTAAGACCTTCTATTCTCTAGTTCCCGTGTCAGCTCCTCCCATGCTTGCCTCCAGGACTTCTCCCGAGCTTCTCCCATCCTATGGAACTCCCTACCCCAATCTGTCTGGCTATCTTTTAATCTATCCACCTTTAGACGATCTTTGAAACCTTTCTCTTTAAAGAAGCCTATCCTGCTTCTAACTAGTAAACTGCAATTTATTTCCTCCATCAGCTAATCCCCCACAGCTATTACCTTGTGTATCACTCAACCCTTCCTCCTAGATTGTAAGCTCTAATGATCAGGGCCCTCTGTTTCCTCTTGTACCAAATTATATTGTAACTGCAATGACTGCCTTCATTTTGTAAAGTGCTGCGCAAACTGTTGACGCTATATAAATCCTGTATAATAATAAAAAATGTTGTCATCCTACTGACTATTAATATGAGGGCAGTTTTTATTTTCTTCCACTAACAGGCTTTTTTCTCTCCTAGTGACCACTGACACTGGAGTATTTTTTTCACCTACTGTTTGTTCCTCCTATTGACCATGGACACTAGAGCATTTTTTCCACCGTTTTTGCCTTACCTCTTGGTTTAACAGTATGAACTATGACCATTAGGCCTTGTACCATGAACACATGCTGTTGGGAGACCTATTACAAATATTGCTATAGGGCAGTTTGCTTTCAAGTTATGGCCCTGCTCATATGAATGATGTTGCTCAATATAGTCATGGCTATTCCTGGTTTGTTGCACATGTGCTGAATTTGGCAGTTTGCATATCACCAACCATTCTTTCTTAAGCTTAACAGTAGGTGAATCTAAACAAAAATTAGCAGACTAGCTTTGTTTTTTCCACTATATAACAGAATAAGCCCAGAAAATAATACACCTAGCTTATTTTTAAAAAAATAGTACCAATTAAGCATAGTGCTTCTGCACACAGCAAGCACTGCAAGTTCATTTTAGAATTTTTACTAAAACTATTTCAGCTAGATGCTGATTGGCTGTTATCCGCAGCTGCTCCACCTCCCTCAACATGTGATAGAAAAGCCTTGCTGTATTTTAATAAGTACACGACCAGAGGCTATTTGTGACCATGTGACATTCCAGGCATTCTAATACAAAGCCAGTGGTTTCTGCAGTTTAGAGCCAGGTAATTCAGTGATAATGATGAAACTGCATTCCCTCTTTTTCTTACAGGAATAGATAAGTGTCTTCTTTATAGATATATTTTTTATTACAATGACATCAATCACATCTTTTCTAAAGTGCAAAAATGTTAATGTACGCTTAGGGCCAGGTCACACTAGTGATTCTGTCACTGGCAACAAATAGCCAGTGATAGAAATGTTGAGAGCCCACTCACCTTTTTTCTATGGCATAGGTACTTCACTAAAAGGACCAATACAATTTTAAACCGCTAATTTACCTAAGATTTGAAGTAATGTCGAAAGACATTAATTCTTGGTTGACCAAAATAATGTAGAATCTGGATTGTTTGAATGAGGGATTGACATTCATAAGATAAAATGGTAGTTATATTTAATTTGTTCTGCTGGTTACAGTATATCACCAGAATTGTGTTACATTGCCATTAGAGGAACTGTACAAGACTGTTCAGGATTCGTATTTTATCTAATTGACCAACTACTTTATTCCAACATTCTAGGTTAGGAAAGTTTCCTTACTTGCCATTCTCCAATTTATCAAATCAATGAATGAAAAACGCATGCTCCCTTGCTAAAAACCTAAATCACATGGTCTCCAAATACCAGTCATCAGAGATGACAGTGTCTACAATTTGGTCAGACAAAACTGTGTGATAGAGAGGATCATAAGGCACAAAGCAATCTATACAAGGGTTTGCAAACATATGTATGAGTGTACACATTGTTTAATTCTACTGGAAAAAGCCTGTTGATTATAGAGCTCCATAGTTCAAACTGAAATGTACACATAAATGAGTCAGAGCAGTCATAACTTACCTTGTGGCTTTGATGTTTCGACAAGAGCTTAGTATGCCTCACTGATTTTTTGCTGCGCTGTCTTTTTAGCTAAACCATGGTACTCTTAGACGTCTTTGTCCTGTATTATATAATTATTTGTAAAACAAAGAATGTCGACTTATACAAAAAATACATATAAAACATCTATTTAAAAACCTAACCCAAAATTATTATAGCTTCCCATTAGCACTTTTAATGGTTGGAAGTGCCCATTTCCACGGCTCTACAGGACCAGTTTTTGCACATGTTGTTCAAAATGGTCACATCACTCACGTTATTATGGCCAATGTTCCATACTTATAATTATTATTATTATACAGTATTTATAAAGCGCCAACAGTTCGCTCAGCGCTGTACATTACAAAGGGGGACAGAACATGCGACAGTACGAAAACAATACAATGCGATACAAGAGGGGTTCGAGGGCCCTGCTCTTTCGAGCTTACAATCTAGGAGGGAAGAGATAGTGGTACAGAAGGAGATAGCTTTGGGGGATGGAGTGGTAGGAAGAGTGGAGGAGGTCGGCAAATTAGCAGGGTGTGGGGTAGGCTTCCCTGAAGAGGTGTGTTTTCAGGGTGCACCTAAAGGAGAGGAGAGTAGGTGATATTCTGATGGGTTGGGGCAGGGAGTTCCAGAGGATGGGTGACACCCTGGAGAAATCCTGGAGGCGGCCATGGGAGGAGGAGACCAGGGAACTAGAGAGAAGGAGGTCTTGTGAGGAGCGGAGTGTGCGTTTTGGGTCGTACTTGGATATTAGGTCGGTGATGTAATTTGGGGCAGTATGGTGGACAGCTTTAATAAATAGGTTAGTGAAAAAATGTACAAAATCTTACCAAATACAACTGTGTTTGCTGAATATTGAAACCTTGATAACGGTGAACTTTTTCTGAATCTATGCAATGATAAAATTGTACAGTGGAAACATTTCTGTATGGAAGCTGTATGAATCTTTAGTTAAGTTAGTATCAACTAACACAAATAATAATAACAATAAGTTTTACACTGTCATAAAATGGTATCTATTTTTCTAGTGGAAACATCCTCAAAACTTTAATTTAGCTTTTCCATTACAGCTGTTAGGTAAAGCGTACAAGAAAACCGAGGTCACATTTCACAAGGTACCATGGGAACAAATCCTTGCAGAGGCCAAATGTTTCCCTAGAAATCCTGTACTTACTCTAGGTCAATACACTGTGAAAAATAAACACACTGGTTTTACTCTCTATAGCAATCCAGGCCTTCTAAGAGGTGAGACATTTGTCTCAAGAACTTAGAAGTGGCTGGGACAAGGGTCTCAACCTGGACCCAGGTTACACATAAAGGAGGCCTTCCATTAATGCCTGATACAGGAGACCATTGTGGCTCTGAAATACTGACTTCGTTTTATGTCATTACCATATAACCCAAGACAAGAGAATAAGTGTGTTGAGGACATGCTTTCTACACTTTTCATATTTTGCTTATCATGCATTTAATTATCATTTTCATCCTTCTTCATTTTCTTGTGTCTTTCTGCCTCTTGCCTTTACACATCATGTTAGATTACATGTGTGATCTGTACACACATAGTACCTCAATATGTATTTATTTATTTATTTCAGATACTTTTCGCGCCATCAATTTACACAGCGCTTTACATACAGTATGTATTATACATTCACATCAGTCCCTGCCCTCAAGGAGCTTACAATCTAAGGTCCCTAGCTCACATTCATACATACACATACTAGGGCCAATTTAGACAGGAGCCAATTAACCTACCAGCATGTCTTTGGAGTGTGTGAGGAAACCAGAGTACCCAGAGGAAACCCATATAGGCACAAGGAGAACATGCAAACTCAAGGCAGATATTGCCATGGTTGAAATTCGAACCAACGACCCTAGTGCTGCAGAAATGCTAACCCCTTATCCACAAACAAAATGGCTTTTGGGATCACCCTATGGTAATTATAACTGATAGTCATGCAAAAGTGCAGCACCATGGTTGACGACAACTTCAGAAGAGAAGTATTGCATGTAGAGAGGCTTACAGTTTTTTAGGCTCACCCACATAGGAATAAAAATCAAAAGCACTTTAGAAAATAGTGAATGTCTTTATCAAGTAATAACATGTATTAATAGCTACAACTATGTGATGAAATGTATAAGAACACTATGGGGTTGATTAAAGGCAAATAAGCTGTTCATTTTGCAATAGAATTTTCACATCATGCATGGGAATTTTCCCTTAACGTAAGCTAAGGGAAAATTTCCTTGCAAAAGTGAACATTCTCATGCAATGTGAATAGCCTGTTTGCCTTCAGTAAATTAACCTCTATGTACCCAAGACTTTTTTTTTGTATTTTGAGGTGCAAAGGTGAGCCTAAAGTATTTGTCAAGGCAAAAAAGGCATATTTAATACATTTCTGCAATACATGCGTATTTTCCCATGTTTTATCTCCCTAAATACACTGATAGTAAAACAGTACTAGGGTCATCAGATCAAATCAAAACCAAAAACATTACCTGCCTGGGGTTTGCATGTTTTTCTTGTGATTGTGTGGGTTAATTGACTCCTGTCTAATTGGCTCTAACATGTAATAAGAAAGCTCCTAATGATTGCACACCAATTTCCACCTTTTTAATGCAGCATAGCCATAAAACGGCACACCACAGAAATAGTGAGGGGAGGAGACTGTTGATGCGTTTCACATTCACTAGCATTTACTCATGATGAATAATGTTATGATTAAGCACTGGCGAGTGTGAAACACATCAACAGTCTCTTCCCCCCCCTAGTTCTGTGATTTGCCATGTTATGGATATTCTAATTTAATGAAAGCCATCCAGAGCTTTCCTATTATTTGCTGTGCAGATACAAGGCGGGCCAGTGCCCTGTGTGTCTGGGAGGCAGGTCAGTGTGGACCCACCAGGACATGTGCTTCTTCTGGCCCTAGGATGTGTATGTATGAATGTGAATTGGGGGTTTTGGATTATATGCTCCTTGAGGGCAGGGACCGATGGGAATGTACAATATATATATATTTAGCGCTGTTTAAATTGTCAGTATTATATAAATACCAATGATAAGTAAACAAATAAATATATGAATTACTGCTGATATGCCAGAAATATATTGTATATATCCTACCCTGCTCTTTGACATGACAACACAGCTCTATATTCCTGAGCATCTGGTGTCTGCCCTTTCTACTTTATTTTGACGGCTTACAAAGAACACAGACCTCTCTCCTCATCTCCATAACCATGCCTTGTACAGAGAGCACAGGGAGGTGTCAGTCCACAAGATTTCATGCAAAATAAATAGGTATTTTGCCCTTCTAAAGAACATATAACAAAACACTTTCAGTGGTATAATTATCAGACCAAAAATGAACAAGTAAGAGATTTTCAATGTTAGGGTTTACATACACTTTAAGAAACATACATTGGTAACTATGCAGGCAGCCGACTACGGTATCTAAATGAAAGGGGCTTGACATGAGATCAGAGCCCAGTCAAACATCCATCAAGAGGCATCAGTGTACGGGGATGCCATTTCCACATGGATTCAGTCATCAGGGTTTGTCCCTTCCTTGTACATATCAGAAGCCACACTGTTGTTTCTTCGAGACACATGGAGCCTATTGATGTTTCAGTCTGGGAGGTCTGTGTGTACACACATTTCAGTAATTTGAAGCATTTTCTCCTTTCATTTCAGGGAGCAGTTTCACCACAGCATCAGTAATCTATGCAGGAAGTAATTCACTCACAAATTCAACTGGATTTAATAGCTCCCAGCAGGTAAATTTTGGGGAAAAGAGGGATATTTCAGTTTTGCACAAGAAGCCCTTTTTTCTGTCTTCCTCTTTTTTTTTTTTTTTTACGCTGTGATTTCTATGTTAATGATTCTATAGTCGTGACGTTGTCCTTGCAACCTCAGAGAGCTTTTGCATGCTGAGTTATAAATCCGGTCTTAATTCCGTTGCTGACAGATGTGCTTGCAGTAAATGTTTTCTGTAATGCGACAGAGAGGTACCATGTGTTTGGCCTGGCCGCATACATTTGTATTGCATCTGCATATCAGATCATGTTTAATAGATACATTTGTGGCACATTGAAGGCTTCAAGTCTAGGACAGTTATCTATTTATATGCACCAACAAGCCAGCCAATGTATTCCATGTGGGAAGTTATGTCAACATATGCTTGTAGTTATATTTTGGAATGTTCACTCTGAAGTAGCAACATGTTTAACAAAAACTGCTTTTGTTACTGTTTCTTTCTTTTTTCCCGTGTGTGTTCCAGGAATATCCATCTTATCCCAACTTTAGCCAGGGTCAGTATGCGCAGTATTATAACAGCTCTCCGTACCCATCACATTATATGACAAGCAGCAACACAAGCCCCACTATTCCTTCTACTACGGCCACATACCAGCTTCAAGATCCACCATCTGGTGTCACCAGTCAAGCAGTAACAGATCCCTCAGGTAATTGTCCTCGTATTTATCTGTGTGATATGGCCATTTTTAGTTGGGTTAGTTAATAACCCTCTGCTGTCTGTCAATGTATCTGACGATATGCACATATCATTTATAGGTGCTCACAGGCACAAAGATGGCCAATTCTCAACTTTTGTTCCTTTTGATGTCCTTTTGTAACACAGTTTATTTCATTATATATTTACACCATTTCAAAGAGTTATAGAGAGAGTTAAAAGGTATATTTGATTTATATTTTCAGAGATGTATATTTTTTACTGTCTGTCTGCATTGCTTTAGTCTGTTTGCCATAAATTGTTCTGAAATTCATACTTATTCAAATCTGGTCTAAATGTATCATAATGGTAGTCATAGGCCAACGCCTAGGGCATTAGGGTAATTCATTCTTTAGGAAAGAAGATAATACTGTCATGTTGGACACCAGCATGTAAGCAGTTGGTGCAGATGAGACAAAATAAATAATTCTGCTACTTGGTAATCAGCATGGCAGCTAAATAGTTCAGTGGAGACATTAAGAGGAGGTTTGATCCAGAATCCTCAGATGGAGCAATACACAAGACAAAAACATCTTATATTATGAGATTTGTCTGTGAATGGTATATGTGTAATGAGGCATCTGGCAGATAGTAAAGACTGATTATTGGTAGTAATGGAGAACTTTGCCAAATATGCATTGAATAGTGAATGTTCATGTTGAGAAAAGGGAGAATCATGCAAGGGTCTGATCAATTATTTCTAAATGGTTAGACCTCTTCTATCCCTAGTCTTAATTGAGTCCATGGTGGAGGGGAAATGTCACATATACCTGTAGCATCCTCCAAACCTCCATTCACAGTACAATCTCAGTTCATTCTGACAGATAAAGCTTTGGCTCTTCTTTATAGTGCCAAACATTGCCTGCCCCTTCTTAGCTCCTGCACATTCCTATTGGCCAGTGAAACTACCCATCAAAGTGATCAGCCAGTAGGAATGTTTGGGGCCCATGGTTTAGCAACAAGCCCCAACACTACCCAGAGGCATAGAGAAAGGTCCCAAACACCACACACCTAGCAAAACCATTAGTAAATAGTTGAAAACAGCCTCAGACAACTTTATCTATAGCCATGCCCCCAACACATTTCACCCCATCCCTGGGGCTCGGTCATGGACCTAAAGAGTGTAGATGGACTGCTGCTCAGCCAGCACCCATTGCAGGAAGGATGGACTTACAGGAACTTGAGCAGGGACCTTACGTTTTATGAAGTTACACTACCCAGAAGCGTTAGAGCCTCATAGATTGGCTTTGAAGTCATGATGGAGAATGTTATTGGAGGCAGCATGCAATTATGTTTCATAAAAGGAGGTGTGTGCACCTGATACCTGCAACAGCCCCCACCTCTGACAGGGTTTCTTTTAGGCTAACACAAACAGCTATGCACATGATTAACAACATTGTATTCTATGACTGATATTGGCTCAGCTGATATTGTGTTTATCAGGTTCAGTTTTAATTCACCTACGGACATTAAAGCTTGGTAAAGGACATGGGTTAGTAATTGAATAAACCTATTTTTGAAGCCACTGTGCTTTTTTAATATTGTGTAATGTAAAATGTCCTATCAAGCAATCAACAATAACATCTTAACTGATTTTGTTACATTAAATAGAAATCCTAATGACTATTTTGGCTTACTATTTTTCAGCATCCTCACTGCTCTGTACACTGGTTTGAGTGAACCATAAGTATTATGTTCCAGTCATGTGCTTTTGGCATTTTCAGCTTTGTGTTCCTTTCTGGTGCAGTTTTGTAGTGACCCACACATCCTACATGTTGGCTATAGGCTACCGTCCATAACACTTACATAGTCCATTTCACTCAATGCTGCCTGTAGAAAAATACTTATTGGAATTCTAGTCTCCTACAAGACAGTTGTTCCTCATGTTTCAAGGTTGAGTGGAAAAGTTCCTCTGTGATACAAATGTTGGATTGCAGAAGTATAAATAATATGTGTTGGTACACAGCAGGAGAGCATGTTCACTCCACTTGTAAATGAGAGCACAGCTGCAGATCTGCTATTAAGACACAGGCGCAGTGGGTTTTGGTGCCCATATTGGACGTTTTTTTCAGGAAACAGCTTGTAAAAGAGGTTAACACCCGACTCCAAGTCATGAGGAACAGCTGACTTGGACCTGGTTTTAAGTTCCAGACACCACACTGGCTTCCACTTGTAAGGCTGCTATTCCTTATAGCAGGAGACCTTGAAAGATAGCGTAGCTGTTTATTACAAGTCGGTGGTAAGTATATTATCCTCTGATTCCAAGCACAGCAGGGAGAGCAGCAGTATCTGTGTATGCTTTAAACATGCTTCCAATAGACACAGCTTATGAAGGTGATGAGAAATGTCTGAGAGCTCTTGTGCCCAATAAAACCGACCATATGTCTAGGGCAGGTATTTGCTATTTGCTGTCTGAGGCTAATTTGCAAGGGGCACAATACCTTTGTATGTCATTACTGCAAAAGACATGCCTCATTGGTGTTATATGAGCGATTTACCTTCTGGTCAGAAAAAAAACTTTGTTCTATCGTATGGTGGTTCAAGCTATACATTTCCACTTACAAAAAACATTTTATACAAAAACTTTGAGGAAAACATATTTAATTTCCCACTGCCTTAAGTTAAAGTATTTATTTTATGCTAACGTTGCAAAAGTTATATCAAATTAAAAAATAGATATAAAACCCAGTCTATGGTTATAATATGGTGTAGACTTGAAGTGCAACGTGGAAACAAGGGAATTGCATACATTTTTACCTATGTTCTATTAAATGTACAACTGCAAAGGAAGAATTCTGTAGGCTGCCGTTCATGAATTCTCCTTTAGAGAATGTTAGTTTTTATTCCCTGGCTATCATCCTGATGCTTTGGTGTCATTTGTTTCTGAGTCACTGACCTGAAACAAGTATAAAGATAAGAAATTCTGACACTTTGCCAACATTCATTTACAGCATGCTTGTTCTCGCATTGTAACTTCAAACCCCAGTCAATTAACATTTTCAGAAGGGGGCCTCCATACTTCTCTCATGACAGGCATACTTTAAAGCAAGACTTGCTTTTCCTTTTGACTTTTATTGTAAAAAAAAATTTGTGAAATTTTAAGTCCATATATTTTTGTATCTATGCACTTAAGGGGACTTCAAAGGTCCCTAGAGAGGGCAAAAGGGTTTTTGATGTTTATTGTGTGTTTTAGCATCAAGAGCAAAGGAAATACCCAATCTTTACAGGTATGGAGGAGCATGTGACTTAACAATATGACAGGCTTCACCAATCCCCGCTGTCACAGGGCATGCTTAAAGTGGTAGTAAACCGCATCCAAAAAACAAAGAAAAAAACATCCTCTGCAAGGTAAAGGCATAATGTGCTAGTATGCATTGCATACTAGCACATTATGAAGGACTTACCTTGCAACAAAGCCCACCAGTGGAGTGCTGTCAAGGCTCCCCGGGGTTTCCATCGTCACCTGATCTTCCTTCCGGGTTTGTGAGCCCAGCTGAATGGCCGAGCCGCAATGACGTCACTTCCATGTATGTGTGGGAGTCCCGGGCCACAGCACAGTGCTCTGAAGGAATGGCACAGGCATGCCTTTCCTTCAGAGCGCATGCGTCGGCTGTCAGAAGGGGGTAATATCTCCTAAACAGTTCACGTTTAGGAGATATTAATTTTACCTTCAGATAAGCTTTATTATAAGCTTAACTGTAGGTAAAATTATTCAAGAAGAGTTTAATACCACTTTAGTGCCTGTGCTGTTCTGCATTATAGTGAATGTGATATTTTTCTCTGCATGACCAAAAGATAGATTCACTTTGAGCAGTACAAGAGTTTGAGCAGTTGAGCAGTGCAAACATTCTCACAATAATAATCTATCTGTTTATATTACTGATTTGGATTTGGAAGTTGCTAATGGGACCAATTATGGGGTAAAACAACAAAAAAAACAATGATACTGTAGACTACCACCCTCAGACTTAAGCTGGATTCAGTGGTTTGAAAAGTGTGTCTACAAGAAATAGGTTATTCTTGATAAGCACTGGTTATTTAAAGATTTCAAAATATTTTCTTTGTATCCATTCTACCTTCATAAAAGTGTAATCATTTTATTGGAACCTATGATAAGAACTCAGAGTTCTGTTTTGTGGTATAAACCGATTGCAGCACTGTAGCAAGAGTGGGCGCATTGAATGTCTGTGGTGCAGTTGGCTGTGAAAGAAATACATTCCACAATAAGTAGTCAGGAGGTTTTCTGCGAAACAAGACCCTTGTGGGATGATGCTTTTTCATTCTGTTTTGCAAGAGCTTAAAGTAAAACGTATGTTCTGCTGAGGAGGCTGCTTTGTATGTGTGTAGTGAAATCCTCACCAAGAGCTTATTTTTTTTCTAACATTTGAGCTACAGGTGGATTTACTGGAGAATAACTGTGAGACATGAATGACACATTTGTATATTCTTCCTCTAATGAGATGGGTATATTCTGTTTCAGAATAATCTCACTTTCAAAGGAACCTGTAGTGACCTGTACCAACAGGCTAAAGATGCTTCCATTGTTGACCTCTCCTTCTGAAAATGCTATGTGCCTGACTGTTATTCTAATCTACTGGCTCCTGCCAAGTGCTTAGCTATTGCAAAAGGGGACAGAGACATAGAAGGCTAAAGTTGTATGCAAATGTGGATTTTTCTATAGCAAATCTTAGTCCTGCTCTATTCTCTATCTCTAGACTCTCTCTACTTTTTAACAAGGTGCCCATTTAATTAAAGGACCCTTAGTGTGGTCACAAATTGGGACATAGTTTAACTTTTATAGGAAAAGCCAAGATCTGCATAATACTTTACCTGCCTATATTGCCATATCTGTTCATTTGGACTCACAGTTTTCACTAAGCACAGCTTTATAGATTGTTATAATTATGTCCTTAAGCTTATTTTAGAAGGGTTTACTTTAAAGTGTATGTCAAGCCTAAACGTTTTTTCTCTTGTTAAGTGTCACAACAACAGTTTCACCAGATAGTGAGGAAAAATCTACAATAGGGAAAGCAATAAAAAGCTGATAGAGGTTTTAGTCTCATTCATTATGAAAAAATACTCTTTTATTTCTGTCCTGTTGGAGATTTACCCTCATCTGTCAGATGAAACCATTGTAAGTGTGGCAAAAAATCAATTTAATGGAGAAACCCAATGGAGGTTGCAATCGTCCCCTACTTACCAAAACTAAAACAGAACATTTTGGCTGGATATACACTATAAGATGGTGTATGCAGAGCCAAGGGGCTTTAAAATGATTGTGCTACAAGACTCCATATTGAGATAATGACAAAAAAGTCTTATATTCTTTAAGCCTATTTATGCATGATGCCTTACATAGTATGCTTTCCAAAGGGTACATTTTTGACTTTATTCAATTAAAGGTTTGTTTGTTCTGTATTTTAATGGTATAATGATCATGCATTCTCCAGCATTCAGAAAGTTCTGAATGTGCATTTTTTCAATGAGTTGCGTTAGGGCAGTCGGTTAATTTTTATTAAAAAAAAAAATTATACTTACCTTTTCTGCCCAATGGTTTGCACAGAGCAGCCGAATCTTCCTCTTCTGGGTTCCCCCACCAGTGCACTCAGCTCCCCCCCTTGCCAAATGCCCCCATAGCTAGCCATTTGCTATGGGGGACACTCATGTGGGCTCGATCCCAAGCTGCACTCTGTGTGTCCATTGACACACAGAGTGTGGCCCAGCCTCTCCCCGCCCCACTCCTCTCCCTCCACGCCGGCTGTGATTGACAACAGCAGTACCCAATGGCTCTCGATGCTGCATCTCTGTCCAGTGAGGTGAGAAAGAGTCAAGAGAGCCACTGCCCTCTTGCACGGCGCTGGATTGAGATCACACTCAGGTAAGTATAAGGGTGGGTGCTGCATAGAGAAGGGTTTGTACCTTAATGCATACCATGCATTAAGGTAAAAAAACACATTTTACTATTAGAACCACTTTAACATGCTTCAAAACATTCACCTCCACCATTTTTGACAAAGCAGCATTTAACAACTATATATTGTGATGCCTATTAGTTTAGTTCCATTTTTGGTTACTGTACAGTATATGTGCATTGGAGTGCCATTCAGAACTTTCTATAACATGTAGAAAAGCAACTCACCGAGCATTATAATAGCATATTTATCTAAATTGTGATATATATATATGTGTGTGTGTGTGTGTATATATATATATATATATATATATATATATATATATATATTTGGGAGACTCTTTACCATCTTATGTCTACCAGTTCTGCTGTCATCTGGCAACTTTTGTGTTACTGAAAGATTTTGGCAAGATTCTGTGCTGCTCTCGTGTAATTTGATCATCTGAACTTTGCAGTGAAGGGAAAGAACTTACTACACATATCATGAATATTCAGGAGCAATCAACTGATGAAAACAGGAAGCCTGGCATTTTCAATTCTCTGCACAAATGTCTATAATATTAATAGTGACAAAATGCATATCATTTGGGAATCATGTAGATTATTCAAGCAGTCTGGAAAGGCATGCCACTGAAATTACTAGCCAACAGCAAAATTGTACTTGTTATGTACTTGTTATTATTAACTACAGTAAGGAAAAAGTGAGATGGTGGTCAAGCAAATGGTTTGCATTACAAAAAAGCACTGATTGAATACATTTTAAATTGTCTCACATTTGTGAAGCTTTTTTGTGGAAATGAAGCTTTCCATGCCCAATCTGCTTGGATCACCCCAGATCACCCATATTTGACCCTATGCATATTATTCTTATTATCAAAACATGTGGCAGCCTTAGAAGTCAAGGGCCACCCATACAAAGGCTATCATCAAAATAGGACTTTCCTAGCTGATGATCAGTCAATATATTGGCAAACCTCTGGTCAGGTTATAGACATTCAAGCCATTACAAATTCCTAAAAAAGAGTACATACATTTTGAAACAAGTAGCAGAGCAAGGAGCAATTCATCCTTAAACATTTACAGCAGGAAAGCTGAAGTTTTTCAAATCACACTCTCAGCAGCTAAGCTCACCCTACTTCTCTCTCCCAGCAGTGACTCAGCAACCTTCCAGCCTTTAGTCTCTGATGTGATCTGAATTAAGAAAACTTAATGGACTTCAGTGTTTCTGCTGTAAATTTTGGGGATGAATTGTTCCACTGTGTCTGCAGCTGCAAAGATAAGTGAGGACATGTTTTAGAGGTCATTTACTGCTTGTTAAGAATATATAAACATTTGGAAGTCACAACCTCGTCATAGGCTCATTTTAGGTGCAGGTTTTCTGACTTTTTAATAAATAGAGCAATGCAAGTGCTGTATATTATGGACAGTAACCCTGGAAATCAAAATTCACTTTGCTGTCAAGTAAAATGAAGTCAAGTGAATTCCAATTGGTTGCTTTAATGTACTGCATTTAAAAACTAACACATTGCACCTTACATTATTTATTGGATAAGGTTGTTTGAGCCATTTTTATGTTTTATTTTCTGTGTACTGGAAATCTTCCTGATCTGGATGTGCTAAAGATTTTTTTGTCATTCATATGTGGGAACAGGAACTGCACAACTATTCTATGTAAAAGAAGATGTCTTAATGAGCCACAATTCATATGAAAAACACAAGACAAATATATACCTTTGGTTTTTCTGTTCAAGATTTCAGTTTTGTCATTCTGGGACAGTGTAATAGATATCATTTGTTTCTTAGCTGGTACAAAAGCTTGAACCACATATTAATCATTAAAAGTAAATCAATGTGTAGGTCTAACAATCTCAGTGTACATCTTACTTTCCTGCAGATCTAAAAATTTCAGTTTGTCTAAATATGTGCATTCAGATGAGTCTATTTTGGGGAACATAAGGCAACTAGGTTAATTAATTGCAGAACTCACCACAGTCTGGAAATATTTTTGCATTTTTAGATGCACCTAAACGTGAGATGCAATTGGCCAAATCTGTTAGATTTCTGCAATTTTTTAATCAGTTTGTCTATTATATGTGCTCATGAATTAAGGAAAGCAGAGTAAATAATTGTATTACTGTTTAGGTTTTTATGGAAGAAAAGATTGTAGAGAAAAGAAGTTTACAAATCATGGTCAATGGAGTTATTCTATTTTTTTAACAGAGTACAGCACAATCCATAGTCCATCAACACCTATTAAAGATTCAGATTCTGATCGATTGCGGCGTGGGTCAGATGGAAAATCACGGGGAAGAGGAAGGAGAAATAATAACCCCTCCCCACCTCCAGACTCTGACCTTGAGGTATGTCATGCAGTAACCTGAATCCAGTACAAATAAGTATTTTTCCCAACAGGGTTATAGAGTAAATGCTGTTCACTTTAGGCTTTCTATAGAGAGTTTAAATTATCAGTATTTTAATAGCTGTTTTTATTCTTTGTGTTTTGCTCAAGAATAAAAAATACATTGAAAAACCTATTGTTTAATCACATATTATTAAGAAATCTGGTTTTGTAAAATAAATGATAAGCTTTTTGTATTACCTTGTTACTTAACAAAAAAACATGTTTCTTGTGCTTAAAATCAAAAATATAAATAGTTTTTTTCCCTAATTTTTTTATGTGCTATTCTAAATTGGCAGAGAGTCTTCATTTGGGACTTGGATGAAACCATCATCGTTTTTCATTCTTTATTGACAGGATCTTATGCAAACAGATATGGAAGAGTGAGTATTAGCAATGTGGATTTTTACAAGATAAATAGCGTTGTAAACTTTGGAGGCATTGTGGGAGTTTGCTATTTTTCTTTTATGCCTTGTATATGATTTTAATTGGAAGCTGTACAACAGAAAGAGGAAGGGTGGTAGTGGCTGCATTGTCATTGTTGAGCACTTTCCAAGAATGCTAGGTTCCTGGAAGTCAGAACTCTTGATCTGCATGCCTATTTCAGTTTAGTGCCTGGGAAAGTTTTGAAATGTTTGCATCATCATGACAAAACGTTAAAAAGCATTCTTTGAAAAGCATATTCGACCATTCAGGTTTCTTGAAGATTATTCTATTATTATTATTACTTATCATTTAGGCTGATTTTGAAGGTGTATAAAATAACACAGGGTTTTAAAACATGCAGTATGCTGTATTTGCACCAGGGCTGGTGTTGGGTGGATGGGGGGGTGGGGGACTGGGCAATTGCTCATTTCCCAGATCCCACATTCTCTTAGTGAACACTAGCAAGAAATCTGTTTAACTTTTTTAGAAAAAAAGGTAGAAAGATGTATGGAAGCAGTGTATTATGTGTCTTATGGACTATGTGAACACATGCAGTATTCCAGCTAGAGGGGCCCAGTTTAACCCAGAGCCCCCATTTGTTTAAAACCAGCCTGCGTATAACATTGCATAACTTTTTATGAATAAATACAGTACAGCCCGTGTTGGAGCTGTCCTTTGTCTATACCAGTCCACTCTCATGTATTTCACTGACATGGTGTTTACATAAGGGCTCAAAACAGAACATTACAGATAAAGGTAATGGTTAGTTCAAGTTAATGTGTGTAAATATATAAAACTTCCAGTTGAAGTTAGACATGTATAAATTCATCTAATTGGAAAGTCAATATTCATGTGTCCTCCTTTTTGTGTACATTGTATGTATGGTTGCTAAGAACGGTCTTTATATGGATATGTGCTCAGCCTGTTGTGTCCTTTTGTTGTGACAGGTTATGTTGTGTTATCCTCTACTTTAGGTTCCATCAGGCTGACAGTTTCCTTATATATGTGGGGGTCCTTACAATATGATACTTATTTTAGATGCTGCTTCTTCATTATCCAATAAGTTGGCACAATACATAGTCAAAACTGGTGCGAACCAGAGTCAAAGTATTAACCTGACATGATAATTATTAGCAAGGTTAGTAATGATCTGATAGTTCATGTAATAGATTTATATTTAGGGTTAACTATTTAAAATCGTTAAAGTTAGGGTTAAATGTAGCATTAAAACTGATGTTGCCTGTAAAAGAAAAGAGTGCATGCTAACCTTGTCTGGTGCCCACACCACCGGACTTCTCTCTGTTCAGTAGAAATGATTTTCCAAAGTCCGCAGGGATACCAACATTTCTGGGAGTGTTGATCCTCTGGGTACCCTGAAACTCTTACTGGTTCTTCTGACTTCTACCTTACTAGCAATAGTGGGTCATTGACAGTCAAGAGTAAATAATCAACATCTTTATACAACATACCAACATCTTTATAAATTGTTAGGTATTTGTTTTATTGGAATAGGCTTATATTTTTTACAGTGTCTGCATCTTCATAACTGTTGTCAGGTCTTCTGCATTTTGTAGACTGTGTAGAGCACACGGTGGTATGTTCTTTTGTTCCCAGGTGCCTACCAAAGCAAAATGTTGTAGAAATTGTAGCTCTATACATCATATTCTTTCAAACATAATTGTGCTATGTTCATGCACAATTTGACTTTTCTTCATTAGTTTTCACTAAAATAATTTGGAACCACTTTGCAAAAAAAAAAAAAAGCAAAATTGCTTTTCTCTAAACAGATAGCATTTTGTTCTATAACCTGGGATCTGTTTGAATATGTATGCATACAGCATTGTTTACAAATAAGGCCTTTCATGTCTGCAGATCTTCTACCCGTGTGCCTTTTGAAATGGTAGCAGCTTGGCTTTCAAAGCAGGGTTAGTAATGCTTTTTCTATGTAGTAAGAGATTTTATTCTTAGACCTAGGCTACATGTGTGCTTTTTAGTACTTCAAAATGTTAATAAAATCATATGTGATTGCTTGGTAAATTGTAATTGATGACTAACAAATGGAGCAAATTGTTCAGTATAGTTGATGCTACACATTAGCATAATTATGTGATTAAGTCTGCTCCATTTTTTTACTTTATATATCTATTTTTTTTTAGTTAACTTTTTTGTCAGGCTAAATCCATGCTTTTGGACAAACATGAGTCTATGCTCATTCAAAAATGTTAACAAAAAAATGATATATAAATTTAAAAAGATGGGTCAGGCTTTATGGACTACTTGGTCTTTGTTCTACCATCACTCTTCTGTTTCTATGTTTAAATACAATATTATACCACTGTGTAGCATCAGCTGTACTGAACCATTTGCTCCATTTGTTAGCCATCAGTTACTGTTGGTTATTAATTTACCATTGGTTTTATAATTCTAAACATCTAAAGCACTGTGCAAACATTGTGCTTACAGTTTATGTAAACCATAACAATGAACTTCTCTTATTTGTTTCCTTTTGGTCTGTTAAATATACTATCAAAAGCATTTTGTTATATCTGTTCGAAAAATGTAAAAGAATATACCTATTGATCTTGTCAGAAATTTAGAGCTGTTCTGTGGACAATGCACATCTTCTGTGTTGTGTGTTTTCCCAAGAATAGTAATTTGCATTCCCAATCCTTATCTTGGGACTATAGAATTATTAGCCTTTATGTTGTGGAGGATAGTCTAAGTAGTT
Source organism: Staurois parvus (assembly GCF_062004578.1). Classification (NCBI taxonomy): domain Eukaryota; kingdom Metazoa; phylum Chordata; class Amphibia; order Anura; family Ranidae; genus Staurois; species Staurois parvus. The sequence goes on from NW_028319098.1 coordinate 12,158,554, forward strand.
AAAGTGTTACTAAACCCACAGCAGTAGAATCAGCCTGTATATGCAGTAAAGCATGCTTGTTATACTCACTGTGGAACCTAAGGGGTTAATCCTCTGCATTGTGTAAAAAGGCTGTTTGTTCCTGATTGCTAGTTCCTCCCCTTGTTTAAGAGACCACCTCTTATCTCCTGATAAAACAGACTGAATGGTAGGCATTTTGCACATACAGTTTGATTTTAAGCAAAAGAAAACTGGGTAGGGCTGACAACACTCAGTCCAAAGAAATGCTATGTGCTGTCTGCTCACGTTAGCACTGAGTGCATTTCTGGCAGATCAATGGGTAGTTTCTTGTAACCTGCAGGGTCTTTAAAGGGATAAAGCATGTATCACACAGACAGTTTTAGGATGGGTACACACACCAACGGGTTGAAAACCAAACTCATGGATTACCTCATCCGCACAAGCCTTGTGCATACAGGGATCTCCTCTGCTGAGATATTATATTCTGACAGCAGGGAACCCCCGCCCCCCCATTGTTAAAATTAATTGATTGGCACTGCAGCCATTGGCTGCATCTGCTGATTGAATGCTAGTTTTCCCAGCAGGACTGTTCGACAGAAGCCAGACCGGCTTCTGTTGAACAGACAGGGCTACACATGGATCAAAATTCAGGAGGTTCCTGCTGAACTGGACCAATTTCAATCGTGTACCCAACTTAACTCTTTTTTTGAGCCACAACTCATCATACCAGATTCAGAAATAAGGTTTGCCAAAACTAACTGTTTTCCTGAATATAGCTCAAAAACGCTGGCAACACTTCTTTTGTCATGCATCTACCATCTCCTGCACTCAGGGGCTCCGATCAGAGGAAGATTATTAATGATAAAATGTGTTCATCCAATACTGATCAAAGGTTGTGCAGCTCTGTCACGAATCTGGGGAAGCTTGATATAGACTGTAGTAAAGAACAAAAAAACATGTCTTCTGTGGTGGGTGCATGAGGTATCTCCTACAAATCTCTATACATCTTTAAAGTGATTGAAAAGCAATTTAAAGTGGTTGGGAGCCATTTGCTTTCATTGCTTTCACACAGAGCTAGTAAGGAGGGAGCAGGGGTGTGCCTTATGGACACAGAAGTGGCTCAAGAGCAAGTCCACATGAATGCCTCCATAGCAAGCAGCTTTCTGTGGTGGGCACGCATTGTGTGTGTGTGGGGGGGGGGGGGGGCAGGTGAGTCAGCAAGGGACCCTGAGAGAAGGATCAGGGCTTCTCTGTGCAAAACCATTGCACAGAGCAGGTGAGTATGACATGTTTGTTTGTTTGTTTGTTTTTTAAAAACAAATGTTTAGAATTACTTTAAGAAATCCTTAACCCTGCTCAATAACTCTTTACGTTTACAGAGTTAATTGCAGTCACATATAGCTCTGCTGATATAATGCTAGTTTTTACTGAGGTTTGCAGAGGATTTGGGTTACACCAATCAATTTATATTAGACCCCTTTTTTACCTGCATAGTTTTTTTCATGTTACTCACAGCTGGATTCCCTTGACATTATTTAATTTCTGACACCATATACTGTGCAATAACATACAGGCCTGTCAGGGTCTCTGTAGATGGGGATCATGGTTTGTCAGGGCAAAAGGAAACATTAGAACTGTGGATTTCACCAAACATGAATTCTTAGCAGAATCCAAGGCATATACGATGCTTTTGTGTCATGACTTCAAGTGGTAGCTCATTATAAAACGTAGGCTCATGTCTTTATGTGGTAGTTGTTTGGGGACTGTCTTAGTTTCTAGTGTGTAAGTTTTTTTTACACTACTGGGAGTTAAAGCTGATCACAATATTTTATTAACTCAGGAACATGATGATTTATTTTACAATTGTGAAGAGAGCAGAAAAAAAGTTTGTTTTTACAAAATCTATAAGACAAATCTATGCACAAAAATTTAAGTGACATCCCATAAAATGACTATATCATGAGAAAAGTGCAGGGGCAGCTAATGCAGGCTTCCTTCTAAAAATGCTAAATGCTGGCTGTGTCTTACTAAAGGTGTTTTGAGTCACAGACCCGAAACAAGCATGCTGTAAATGAATATCAAAAGAATGTCGGAAACTACTTACAGTATTGCTATACTCTTTACGGGTCAGTGGCTCAGACAACATTATGTTGTGAAGCATTCTCAGAAGGAGAGGTCAGCAGTCAGTCTTCATTAATATGTCATGACAGATTCCCTTTAAGTAAGTCTTATGTTTTACAAAGAATAACACTTAATTTAGTAAAGGAAGGCTTCACTGAAGTCAGTCAGGTTTTAAAAAAAGAAAAAATTACTGAAAATGGGGATCACAGGCTTCTTCTTCCTGTTACTTATCCTGTGGCTGAGAAGCAGCTATTCCTGTCACACATCCATCTTAAAGGTGAGGAACAAATTTCCTTTTTATGACTGCTGCAACATACAATATAAGCCTTACTGGAGCACATTGTCCCCTTCTGGGCCCCCTGTTCAGATTCTCCCTGGACTAGACACCTACTATCACTTGACTCTTGCTTAATGAACTTTGCTTTTTTGGAATACATGAACCTCGGCAACCTGCATTAGGTTGCTTTGGCTGAACTCTATTTCATATGCGCTGTGTTGTTGAACTGTGTTGATGAATCTTCATTAAAGCTGTAACTGTTTCAAGCCAGGTCTGAACTTACTCTAAAGGGATGCATGATGGTTTCTGGTGTATGAAAGAACGGGGCTAGTAAAGCACATATGGGGTATGAAACAAGGCCACTACAAAGCGTTAACTCAGCAGAAGGTGTGGAGGAAGAGAACAGATGCTACGGGTAATCAACGCCTTGGTGGAGAGAGCACAGCAGCCTGTCAAGAAGTTTGGCACCTGGCATGGCGGAGGGTTATTAGGTAGTGATGGAGTCATTGATCTGACTTCCTCCCTAGCAGTCAGTTCCCCAAAAGTATCGACCGAACAGGGGCGGACTGACCATTTGGAAATTCAGGCACTGCCCGAGGGCCTAGGGTCAGTAGGGGGCCCTATGAGATGCCCCTGGTACCTTTTTCATAGGCTTTTTTAAGTTTGGGCAAGGACACAGGGGCCTCATGATCCCCTATTGCCCGGGGGCCCCATGAGTTGTCAGTCCGCCCCTGCGACCGAACCTGAGTTACGGAGTCCCACAGCCTACCCGCGTGGTACAAGAGAGTAGCAAGTGTTCATCAAGTGCAAGAATGAGGTCCATGCTAGTACACGCGAGACCCCATTCTGTCATTGGAAGTGAGATGACAGAGGTACGCTAGACAGGTGGAGAGGGCACAGGCTCAGTGGTGTTCCTCCTAAATGCAACATTCAATGCGGAAGGTGTGTAGTGACACAGGACAGCATGTTTTACAGGGACTCCGTATATTCAACTATTACACATCGTCACTAGGTTGGGGTACTGCTATAATGTTGACTGTTACATGAATGCAGCCCTGGTCATGGTCTTGCGCATTGACAAGCATGCACACACCAGAAGGGTATCCCCACGTGCATGACGAGGTGGACTCGTCCACATGTGTTTGTATGGGGGCACTAGGGATATGACCTAGGAGACAAGGGGGTTATCTAAACCAACCCATCTGCCACTCCAGTGATTCCTCTTTCTGGTCCTCCAACTCCTCCTTCCAGTTCTGCCAGTTCACTGAAGTTTCAGGCTAAAGGTCCACCCTCTATATTGGGATAAAGGGAAAATACATTTCTAGAGGAATGGGCATACAGGGCTAGTTGCTCTAAGTGCTTTTTTATTGGTGCAGGCCAGTACAAAAAAAATATACAGTCCTTGGGGCGTTCTTGCTGAGACCAGACCTGGTGCTAGGGTTCAAGGACATGCAATAAGTACTGAGGAAAATTGTAAGCCAAGTAAGTGCTAGGGCAGCTCTTCATACATAATCATACAGGGTTTAGGACCATGGATCAGTCTGTTCGCTCACCCGCCATGTTCCCCCTATTCTTCCACCCTTCCTGGTAATATAAGCTGCTTGTTACTTTCGGGGTTTAGGTCTGATGAAGGAGCTTTCTGCGTATGCTCTGAAACACGTTACCGCACCCATCTGATGTTACTTCCGGCGTACGTGTTCCATGCTGATCCCGGAAGTGTGGCTGCCATCTTGATTTTTTAGTTCCTGTGTTCCATGGGTCCCGCTGTCGCAGGACGGCTGAATGGTCCTTGCTCCACACTTGCCAGGAACATAGGCCAATGTATGCTTTTTACCACATCCTTGTTTTTCAAATAGCCTTTGAGTTGCCCAAGTATCGCCATGTTGTTATAATAACACAGGGTTTAGGACCCTGTAGGAGTAGTCTGCTCACTCACCCGCCCTGTTCCCTCCTATTCTCCTGCCCCTCCTGATAATATAAGCCGATTGTTACTCTTGGGGCTCAGGTCTGATGAAGGAGCTTTCTTCGCATGCTTCGAAAGGCGTTACCGCCCCATCTGACATCACTTCCGGCGTATGCATTCCATGCTGAGCCTGGAACTGCTGTGGCCATCTTGTTCCGCTGTTCCTGCGTTCCATGGGACCCTCTGCCACTGGACGGTCAAACGGTCCCTGCTCCACACTTACCAGGAACATAGGAGATATATGCGATGAGCCTGTCTTACTGTATTTCTTGTAAGTGTTTTTAACCTTTTATGCTAATAAATCACATACTGCACTTAGAGGTGCCTTCTTTCTGTGTTCTTTCAGTGCAAAAAAAAAGGCTTCATTAATAAATTAGCATCAGAGCAATTTTTGTCAAAGACAACACTTGTTATACTATAGACCCTCCTACAATAAAACATAAAGCTCTGACTGTGTCCCCTGCATGCATTCCTAGGCTTCATTATCAGCTGTTAAAAGTTTTTACTATATGTCAATTTTTAAAATAGTATTACATTTCGTAACACCATTTATAACTGTGTGTTTTGTATTGGATGAAGGATGAGTAGTTAAAAATAAACTGATGACTGCTAATTACTTTCGTAGTTCTACTTCTAGAGCCACCATAATAATGTCATTCAGCCCTCACACCTGAAATCTAGTTAGTGATGCAAACTAGTGGTCTATTTAGGTTTCGTGCTGCTCTAGGCAACACAAAAATTGGCTCTCTCCCCATGGAGAGACCTTGACACCAACCAACACCCCCCTCCCATACAAAGAGAGCCTGACATTGAGCAACAACACCCCAGCCCCCCTAACCCCCCCCCCCCGCGAGAGCCTTCCACTACCACTGCCCCTCATACACTGGCAACCCCCACCCCGGCAAGAGATAAGACACTCACCTTCACAGCTCTGGACATCCCCAGGAACAAGAGTCAGGCTCTGCATACACCATCAAGCAGCCTGCATCCTCTCTTCCACCTGGTCTCCGCGCTGCATGTGTCCCTTCTTCCTTTACTTCTTTCAGGGGATGGCGCTGCCCCCCTGAAAAATGCTGCTGCCCCTCTGAAAAAATGCCACCCTAGGCAAATGCCATGTTTGCCTTGTAGTAAATACACCCCTGATGTAAACAATTTAGTTATTAATTAGCTGAACAAGTTTATGAAATTAGGTATTCATTAAAAATCATTACATTTATTTTAAAAGAAGCAAACCTAAGCACTGGGATTTGACTTGGTATCAGCTTTTTGTTGTTTCTGTATACCATAACAAGCTGGGTGCAGCATGGTAACCAGGCTTTGTTGATGAAATGCAGTAGACAAAAGACAGGTCACTGAACTGACTGTGATGTCCAAAGGGGTAATGTGTAAATCTCAAGACTGTATAGACAGAAATACAAATCCTTTGGCAGGTAAAACAGGGACTATTTGGTATTTCAACTGTGTATTTAGCTGCTTTCCTTTTAAGCAAGTCTGAGATCCACTAAGCATGTACATCTGATGTATTTTCTGATGTAATGACAAAAAAAACTTTAGCTACCTCTGTTTTTATACCATATTCTTTGTACACATGAATTATAAATATACTATGTATAGTATATTAAAAAAATGGATGGGGGAATCCGTTTTTTTTTCTTCAGCCTGCCTGCCAAATGAAAACAAAACTAAGCGTGCAAACCCAGCTTAACGCAGAAAAATAAAGGTTATATTTACTGCCTATAATTTGATACCTGATGTGATACTGGGGAAAGGAATGGCCGAACAGTGTTTTTCTAGAGGTCATAATAAACTCTTTCAGCCAGGCCGGGACTGGCCATAGGGCACACCTGGCATTTGCATGGATAGGAGGGCTGGCCAGGCGGCACATAGAGGAACCGGACAACACATCTGTCGGTTTCTCTGTGTTCCACCTGGCCGCCCCTTCTATCCATCTTCTGCTGCTGTGGGCTGCTGTATGCTTTCCCCATAGCCGCCACCTCCTCATCTCCTGCAGAGATGCAGCAGGGGTTCCCCCATCCCTGCAGCTGCTGCAGAGCATCTATGGGCATATTCTGTCCCCATTCCTTACAGCCCCCCCACCCCCCATAGACATCAGAGAAGAGAGAAAGCTGCACCACCTCCTCCCTCCCTCTCCTCCTGTGTCTGCCCCGCCCACACTCCCCACCAGCCTTGTGTCTTCTCTCTTCTTTCTTTCTTTTTCTTCTTCTTTCTCTCTTACAAAAAAATGGAAAAAAATAATAAAATATAGAATTGTAAAAAATTAAATAAAAAACCTACTGACACTAGTGACAGAACTACCAGGGTCACAAAGGTCACTCTTGTGACCGGGCCCTGGTGCTCTGCCACCAGGCTCCGAGGAAAGGGTCCCCGGGCTTGGGGCTGCACAGTCCAAAATTTTTTGTCTCAGTCGGGCTTGCTCTGTTAGAGAAAGGCTGGCAGGCCCTAGCACCACAACAGTCAGATTTACCCCAGTCTGTCATGATCAGAGACAGGGCCGCTTATGGGAATCACAGGAATGTATAGCCTACCTGACAGCCCACCCCAAAATATCAACTAAAATGTTCGCTAACAGATACACTAAAATGATTAGTGGACACAAACACAAAAAAATTCCAGCTAGAGTACACAGGGGGGCCTGAGCAGCAGGGGTGTGGGGGTGATCAGAACAGTGGAGGGGAATACTGGGATCAGTCCTCCTGCAGTGCAACCAGGGGGAGAGAGAGGAGGATAAGCTGGAAATGCTGCACAGGAAGCCACAAGGTGATCAGTGTCAGCAATAAGGCAGTACAGCCAGCCCTCCTGCTTGTCAGGTGCCGGGCCCCCTTTTGAACTGATGGGACCCGGGCCCGGTACAGAAGGGCTGGCTGTACTTCCTTTTCAGCTATCCAGATCAGAGAGCTAACTACCATATGTAGCTAGCATAGAATTTTTGTCATGTATTATACAGTATATATATTGTTTGCCAGAGAAAAGCAAGTCATTTTCATATTTGTCTACTGTTTTCTGTGCAGTGGGTTCAGAGAGAACCCAAGAAGACATAGGAAAGATTGTCAGCTTTGAACCTGAAATAGTCTGTTCTAATAGGCAGAGTTTACAAATTTAAGAGTTTACATAATTAAAGACAGGGTGGCTTAAATAAAGACTTCAGTTTTGATGTTGGAGTTGATTTGTAATGGGCAATGTCTGCACATTTCAGACAGGCCATGACTCTATATTCTTTCATTGTGAACAATTGCCTGGGGCCGTGGAATGAACAGGACAAAAGGTCAATTAGCCTGGCTATAATAATGTGTGCTTTTACTGAAAGGAGGGCGGAGATGGAAGGTGATTCTCTTCTTATCTCATTAGACAGTACTTATTTTACCTAATGCTTCTGCAATCTTCACATTAGAGGTAATTGCTACTGCTGTGCAGCGGCACTAGATGGAAGATATCAATTTTTAGGCTTTAGCTGTGTTTGTAGCTGCCATGGCCGAGTCACATTGCATAGTAGGCATGGGATTGCTGGAGCTGTTTTGTACTATTTGTAACTCATCCAATTTCAAGAATGCAGAGCAGATGTATTTAAACATTTAGGGACCAATAAGTGTTCAATTTTTCTAGGACTCACCTTGTTATTTCTGACATGGCTCCAAATTCCTGAAGATCTAGCTCCTGCCATACATGGATTGAAATTCGGCCAGCTCTGCAGGAACCAGACAAATTCCAATCCATGTATGGCAGGCTGATTGTACACAAGTCAAACTATGGATCAACTTATGCACAACCAGCCAGTTAGATTTTTGCAAATGGCTATAGACAGCAACACGGTGGAGAAAGCTCCATGCTGTCAGAATACAGTATCACAGCAGGAAGGATTTCCTCATCCATATTGAATGTGTGGATGGGGCAATTGGATCAGTCTATTTTAGTTCAACCTGCTGGTTGAACCAAAAAAATAATCAATGTATGGGCTGCCTTAAAACCCAACAGACCAATTTAATCTTTTGTAGCCTGGGACCCTAAAAATGTTGTGTCAAAAGTACCCACATAAAAGGTTAGATTGGGGACTTGGACTGTCATAGTCATTCTTCTGTGAAGATAATTAAAGGACAAACACTAACTGAATGTCATTTCATTTGCCTAAGCACTGTGGGGGTTATTTACTAAAACTGAAGAGAGCAAAAACTGGTGCAGCTCTGAAGAGAAACCAATCAGCTACCAGGTTTTATTGTCAAAGCTTAATTGTAGAAGCTGGAATTAGAAGCCAATTGGCTACCATGCACAGAGCTGCACCAGATTTTGAGTGCTCCAGTTTTAGTAAATCTACCACTGTGTCATAAAAAATTGCCATTTTCTATTTTTAATATTTTTTTCACCCTTTTTCCATGATGTGAATGTACATTATTTACAGCTCTGTGTAAATTGGCAGAAATATATAATATCTGTAGTACATAAATGCATGAATAAATCTTAGTGCTTCTGATAACCTGTAGTCATGCATGCTCCCCAGCGATGACTGCATAGCATTTCTCAGAGCAGGTTTCTGGTTAATGACAACAGTGGACCATGTCTGCATAATCTGCGTAAAAATGGATATTGTGGTCCCCAATGAAAGCTCATGTGGCAAGGTGACAATGCAGGAACACATTCAGGAGGCAGAGACAGACCATTGTCACTGTATAACAGGAAGTGCCTCCACAAAGACCTTCACGGCAGGATTTCCAGGTATTATTAAAATGAAAACTGCCAATTTAAAAATATCAAAAATGTTGGCTAATATTAGGAACACTCAAAAAGGCCTCACACAGTGTAACATTCGTTTGACAATTAAACATCAACACACTCTGTGCTTATGGCTGCTTCTTTAAATTTTGGTCTAGCTGCTGAGCCCCCTCTTATGACCCCTAAATGGGTAATAGTGCACATACAATAAATTAACTTTATGTGGATTATTTTGCACGTAATCATCAAGTGCAGAAGTTTGTTATATTCTTTTGACAATGGAAACGTCTTCTACTTTATGAACACAAGAATATTTGTCCTCCAGCTGGAGTAGTTAGTGGGGAGTTGTGCTGAATAAGGATCTGGACTCAGTCCTCCAAGAACCAAGGACACAGTAGAGATTGTCATCTGTTCCATACCTGGTGCAGAGCCACTGTATAAGCATTCTTTAGGTTATAGGAGCACTGTGATGCTAACAATAAAGGCTTCATTCACACTGTGCATAGGTTTAGGAGCATTTGGTATTGTTTTCCCAAAGCCACTGAACTCAACTCAATAAAAACCCCCATGTCCATGCACACATAGGTTTTTATCAGAGTTTATCAGCAGCAGAGTTCAGGGACAGTTAAAAGTCCCTCTCCTGAATGCAGAAGAATTGCATTCAGGAGAGGAACGTTTTTGGCTAAGCGCTAGCCACATTTAGCGCTCGGGCGCTTATTTATTTCAATGGCAAGTACTCTGGCCAATGAAATGATTACGTGTCCAAGCGCTAAACACGGCTAAATGCTCGTGCAGGTGTTTTTGCCACATTTAGCGTTTTTCTGCTGCCATTAGAGGAAATGTCTAAGGCAGTGCCATTGTACATGTAGCCTTAACAATAAAAGAGAATTAACCAAAACATTGCCAACGTGACTTACGGTGCTGACTTAGTCTTTTCCAATCCTTTTGAGGCATACCAGGGATAAGCTATAGCTTAGGCTTGCTAGCTTGTTAGCATTTACTATACCAGTGATAGACCCATTTACCAGTATATAGTGGAGGAGCCTCAAAGCAGCTAGCATCTTCTTTTTCTTCATGGTTCCCCTAGAAGTAAGTGGTATATGGCTTTTGTTAAAGCACTCTTTTTATGTTACACAGTAAACATGATTTGTACTTAAAATATATTTTCTAAATACACGCTATATCTTCTTGAATATAATTAGCCTTCAACTGCTGCAGTTTCTTTTCTGAACACTATTTGAGGCTACAGTATTTGAATGTAAAGTCAACTTTTTGTTTAATTTTTTTTTGCTATGTATAAAGCTTAGAGCTTGTATTGCTATTATTATTTTTTTAAACACATTATTGTATTATTTTGGTTGTTTGCATTTGTTTTTATGTATTCACGTTCACTTTGATCAACTCCAAATACCATTTTGTGCATTTGTTTAGATAATGTTAAGAAAAAAATTAGCCAATGATTTTATACTTTATGATATTTTCTTCTACCCATGAAGACTTGTATGCTGTGTTATGCTTAAGATTTCTATTGTATGAAATCTGAGCTTTCCTATCGTTTCCACCTCTCACACTGATGCATGCAGCCAGCTGCTGTTAGCTGGGTCTTGGAAGGTAGAAATATGCTGACATCCCTTTCTCAGTATTGATTGCTTGAGACAGGTGGACAAACATTAAGGATATATATATATATATATATATATATATATATATATATATATATGTATACATACACACTATATACACTGTATATCCTTAAAGGCTTTGTGTTTTTGTTGATGTTTTGAAGACAAGGCTGTGAATATCGCAGCGATATCATTAATTAACAACACAAACTGCATTCCTTTTGGTCACAAGAAAGCTAAAAGACATTTTGTGCCTTAAAATGACATCATGAAATCCCCACAGTTGAAAAAGGGGATTGCCAGAACTGTACTAATAAAGTGATAGTTTTTTGCTGGCCATTGTGTGTCAATTAGCTTAGTTCTGTTAAATGTATTCTTGGCAACTGCGATTTAAAAAGGAATCAGTGATTGCTAAAACTAAACATGGACATTCTATACTTTTATACAAATTACATCCAGGCTCAACTTTGTCTACAGCTAGCTATGCTGTTTAAGCAGATTGTTTGACCTGGATTACTGAAGATTTACAAAATAGAACAATCAGTGGTTTAGAAATAAAGGTCAAATTGGGCACAAGTGGTGCATTAAAATAGGGGCAATTTGGGCAGTAGTCTAGGACTTATAAGAGGACGCAGACGTCTGTTGGCTAAAGTCACCTTTATAAATATGCTCTAAAGAAAATAAAAGTGCAGAGAATAGTTTGGAGCATAATCCAGCAAACAAGGGGAGATGCCCTGTTCAAGTGTTACTAAACCCTGGACCCTGCATTCACTATATCTGGTCTCCCACAGTACACACAACATGGAAGTACAATTATTTTAGTAAATATAAACTGCTAAATACCCTTTCTCATCAGCAGTTAGAGCAGTCTTGTGACTTCTATCAGTGTTCAGCTGAGCACATGTTAAGACTTGTAGGAGGAGTTTTCATTTTTCTTTAGGAGGATGCAGGAGCCCTGACCTCTGTTTGGACAGTGCTAATTGCCCCTGTGCTGATTACATGCACTCTCCCAAGATAAAAGAAAAAACAAAAACCTCTCTAGCAATACACACCAAACTGAGCATGTGCAGAGTGACTCCACACGATATGTCTTATCAGGAGATAAGAGGGGTGCACTGGAAAAAGGGGAGGATCAGAGAAGTCAGAATCAAACAGCATTTTTACACAATGCAGAGGATTACCCCTAGGTTCCACAGTGAGTATAAAAAACATATACAGACTGATTTTACTGTTGTGGGTTTAGTATCGCTTTCATTTGTTATGTTCACATGGGTATATTGGGTGTAATTATAAATATACCATTGTGATATAAATAAATAGATTATTATTATTATTATTATTACATCGAGTTTATATAGCGCCAAAGGGTTTGCTCAATGCTGTCCAATAGAGGGGGGGACAATACATGGCACAGTACAACAATAACAAACAACGTACGAGGGGTAAGAGGGCCCTACTCTTTCGAGATTATGGACATTTCCTCTGTTAGCAGGGCAAATGTGAACTGGATCACTGACTCTATTCTGTGATCAGTGAGTCCTTCACCCAAACCTGCCTTACCTGTCAGATTTGACATTCTGTTCAGCCTGATTATGGTCCAGATACCCTAGCAGGCTTTTTCCTTTATTTTCACCTGTGATCCTGCAAGTAAGTCTGTTGCTTTTCAATAGAACAAGTGTTGAGACAAACTATTTATTACTGACAGGGTGCTTACAATGGTCAGCTTTTATTCACTTATGCAAAACCTTTATTCCAAAAGGAACGAAATGAAATCAGATCTGTAGGAGCCATTGGGAGACAAGCTGTTTCTTGTAAACACAAAATCTTCTGTGTTTACAAGTGAAAGTGGTGTGCATGGAGCAGAGGGCCTGAGCCAGAGGTGGTGAAACTGAATTCAGCTGAAAAGAAGCCCCATTTTGGCTACTTCTTTAACATCAGTTACATTTAAATTTACCAAAGATTTTCAAAGAGAGTTAAGCTTCAAATAGACTTTTGAAAACCATAGATTTGCAAAGGTTATATAGTTACATAGTTAGTCTGGCTGAAAAAAGACAAAAGTCCATCTAGTTCAACCATAAAAAAAAAGTTATAATCCTACACCCACAGTTGATCCCGAGGAAGGCAAAACAACCGAGCAAAGGTGTAAAAAGGGACCTTCTAATTTGGGTCAGAAAAAGCAAATTGCATGCTTTGCTTACTTTTATAGTAGTATGTGTCATTATAACATAGTTACTGTATTTAGCCTATTTTATAGTCATTATTCCACTTTTCTCTTACTGCAGGTAACATTACTTGATTGTTGCAAATGACTTTGAACTACCAATGTTAGAAATTAGAAAACACTTACTGCTGTGCTAATCTGGGATAGATCCTCTAACTAGTATTCAGGAGTTGGACTAACCTTAAAAATCTTTATTTTAGGAAACTTGGAGCTTTATTTCTTTTTTATTGTATCCTAAGAAATAAAAAGCAGAAGGCATGTACAGCTTAAATCAAAACTAAAAATGCTGCAAATTCACATGCCCTAAGATATGTTTTCCCATGTACAAAAACTTGAGGTATTCTAAACAAATTTGTAGACTTTTGCTTTCTTTCTCAACAACTGCCAAATACATAATCCAACAAATATATGTAACGATCAGCGCATGTGTTCTATGTATAAAAATCATGAAAATGTTATACAAATGAAAACAAGCCAGACATCTGCATTGTATTTAGAAACCACGGCTTTGGACACTGTTTTTTATTTTATTAGCTCAGTAAGGAGCCAGCTGATATGGCAATTTCTGCAGAGAACATAAAGTGTGTTATACGTTAATCTCAAACAAAAGACTTTAAGTCTATGTGGGTGGCCTTCGTCACAGAATCCTGGTGATTCTCTACAGATATCTTTGATTAACTTGAAATATCACTAACCTGTAAAGTAAATTTGATTAGCAGTGTCAGTATGAATGCATTCATTCTTCAAATTATCAAGATTTATATTTAATGGCAACATTTCTTATCTAAACTCATGAAAAATATGCCACTACTGCTTAAACTGCATTGTTTTTGGTGTATTCCTAATCAAAGTACTGGCAAGATAATGAATGCAGTATAACTCAGTGAATATACAGTATATTACATATTTGTGTATCCATAATTCTCATTCAAGTTTGTTATGGTCTATTTATACTTCTGCATGCACACCAATAGATGTTCAAGTGATATTAAAGGTTAATTGTTTATTTAAACAAAATAAAAAAGAGGGTATACTTATCTACTCAATGATGTTGCACAGATTGGTCCCTTACCTCCTCTTTAGCGGACCCTCACTGGCACTATCTACTTCTTCTTCTCAGTGCCCCTTAGAAAGCCTTGTGCCCTTAGAGCACTCATGTGGGTCCATACATATACACAGCACCGGTAAGCCTAAGGCTTTTTTTCAGCTGGAACTTAGTGGAACTCAGTTCTACCACCTCTGGCCCAGGTCCTCTTCGTCCTGCTCATCACCAATGCTTGTAAACACAGAAGTCTGAGCTTCTGTGTTTACAAGTGACAGCTTGTCTCCCAACAGCTCCCACAGATCCGATGTCCTAAGCGGCTCCCACTAAGTGCAAGATGGTAGTAAGGAAGATGCAGGTGCCTGGGGTGCAGTGTGGATACTGACACTCCCAATGGGTGATCTCCCTGCAAGTGAGAAAGGAAGAGCCACCTTCAGTATATGGGAAGGTACTAGAGCCAGCTGGATGCTACAGCTTACATGTGGAAGATGGTGGAGCTTTTAAGGAGGGGGGAGAAGATGGGAGCAGTGGAGAGGGAGGTTGCATGCAGAGGTCAGAGCTGAAGAGGGGAGAAAGTGGGATGCGGATGGGTGATGCAGAAGTAAGTAGCTATGGAAGAAGTCTGGACTCTGCACTCTGTGTATAGTGCACCCCCAAACTATGCACTGTTTGTGTAAACTCCCTCCCGAACTTTGCACTCGGTATATAATGCTCTCTTGGTATTTAATGCCCCATTACACTCTCCCACTTTTAGTAAAATTTGACTACAGCCACTAGTTGATGCAATTTGGAGGGCGTGTGTGGGAGGAGGGTGTGTGTGGGGGGTCGTCGTTGAGTTTCTGCACCTATGTTCTGAGAAAAAAAGCCCTGGGTAAGCCACACTCCCAATCCCCTCTCTCAGGAGTTTGACTGGCAGGAGCCTATGGCTCCCTCTGTTGCCTGTTTGTCCTGTTGGACCAGGAAGTGGAAGAGCGGTGCTGGAGAAGGGACAGTGCTGGAGCTGTGAGAAGAGACTGGCAAGTGTTTAGGGATTGGGGGAGGAACAGTTAATGCATTAAGGCAGGAACGGTTAGCTTATAGAACCACTTTTATACATGTATTCTGGTGGGTTTTTTATGCATTTATGTGTATTTATAGTACATGCATTTTATTAGCACTTACAACTTCAGTGTGTAGTTAATAAGGAAAACACATACTTTTTTCAGGCCCTTTCAGTTGCACAGTAGTAATATGTTAGAGTTTACATGTACAAATACATTTAGTGATTCAACTACAGGACTATAAAGTTTAGGCATATAATTTGAGACCATCATAATGGCCATGGGTTAGCAGCTGCAAATGAAAGGACAGTAGCAATATCCTATATACAGACAGTCAGGTATTTGATCTACAAATGTAACACTAATCACATATTGAAAAATTATAAATGAAAAAGAATTCTTTTTTTACAAAAACAAATTGAAAATTAAACTATAATTCAGCCCAGGATGAGATGTAGCTTCCAAGTCCCAGATCTATCTTCTTTTCTAAAGGTAGAAACTGTCAATTACCCAACATCCCATCAATTCTAAATTTCCAATATGTTCAAAATTAAAATATATGACAAAAGGTGACCTCAAGTTAAAGTCCATATATCATATACAATTGCGTTCAAAATAATAGCAGTGTGTTGAAAAAAAGTGAATAAAGCTCAAAATCCTTCTAATAGCTTTTATTTCCATAAACACAAATGCATTGGGAACACTACACATTCTATTCCAAATCAAAACATGAAGAAAAATATATCAAATTTGTGTTGTTCCTCTAAAAGAATTGAAGAAAAGTGAATATTAGACTGTTTTAAAAATAGCGGTATTTGTATTCTTTACAAACTCAAACATTCACTATATAAACTGAAAAATGTTTGAAGATTTTGCTTTCCTTTGAATGACTTAATTAATATTTAGTTGTATAATCACTGTTTCTGAGAACTGCTGTACATCTGTGTTGCATGGAGTCAACCAACTTCTGGCACCTGTGAACAGGTATTCCAGCCCAGGATGATTGGACTACATTCCACAGTTCTTCTCTATTTATTGGTTTTGCCTAAGAAACTGCATTTTTGATGTCACCCCACAAGTTTTCTATTGGATTAAGATCCGGGGATTGGGCTGGCCACTCCATAACGTCAATCTTGTTGGTCTGGAACCAAGATGTTTCACGTTTACTGGTGTGTTTGGGGCCGTTGTCTTGTTGGAACACCCATTTCAAGGGCATTTCCTCTTCAGCATAAGGCAGCATGACCTCTTCAAGTATTCTGATGTATTCAAACTGATCCATGATCCCTGGTATGCGATAAATAGGCCCAACACCGTAGTATGAGAAACATCCCCATATCATGATGCTTGCGCAACCATGCTTCACTGTCTTCACACTGTGGCTTGAAGTCAGTGTTTGGGGGTTGTCTGACAAACTGTCTATGGCCACTAGACCCAAAAAGAACAATCTTACTTTCATCAGTCCACAAAATGTTGCGCCATTTCTCTTTAGGCCAGTCAATGTGCTATTTGGCAAATTGTAACCTCTTCAGCACGTCTTTTTTTTAACAGTGGGACTTTGCGGGGGCTTCTTGCAGATAGCTTGGCTTCACATAGGCGTCTTCTAATTGTAACAGTACTCACAGGTAACTTTAGACCTTCTTTGATCTTCCTGGAGCTGATTGTTGGCTGAGTCCTTGCCATTTTGGCTATTCTTCTATCCATTCGAATGGTAGTTTCTCGCTTTCTTCCACGTCTTTCAGGTTTTGGTTGCCATTTTAAAGCATTTGCGATCATTTTAGCTGAGCAGCCTGTCATTTTCTGCACTTCTTTATATGTTTTCCCCTCTCCAATCAACTTTTTAATCAAGGTATGCTGTTCTTCTGAACAATGTCTGGAACGACCCATTTTCCTCAGAATTTCAGAGAGAAATGCACTGTAACCAGCATGTACAACATTTTCTGCCTTCCTTCCTTAAATAAGGGCAATAATTGCCACCTGTTTTTCAAAGAATGAATGACCTCACTAATAGAACTCCACACTGCTATTATTTTGAACATGCCCCTTTCAATTAGTGATTCAATTACACAGAATCAGCAGCATGCATGTCACGACTGTTGGGTCTGTTGGATTTCTATTACTCTACTACACCTGCTAGTAAATTATTTGCCATGTAGAAATATCATTTCTACCAAAAACAGTGATTGATCAGGTTAGTGATGTCTGACTACTATTATTTTGAACACAACTGTATGTGATCATATAGACGTCTTCTGATTATTCGAATAGTTTTCTTCACATAGAAAGCTCCAAATGTGCAGGTAACCATATATACCACCCTTTCTGTACAACAATTGGCATGGCCCCTGCACCTGAGGAGCCTTCTGGTGGAATAATATAAAGTAGATCTCTCAATCATATAGTGTTATTACTTGCATATACCCCACCTGAAAATGCTATTTTTCTGTGTTCTGCTGGTCCCTAAGTGCCTCCCTTTTTCTGGGAAAAGTCACTATGGACCAAAATATCTCTCAATGAATGTGCATAATTGAATACGCACATTGGGAATCCATCATTTGTTAGAAGATGCAAATGTTTGGCACAAATGTCCTGAATTCTATTGGCAGTATATTTCAGGCTTAATCTGATAGTATCTCTAGATGTATCTCACTTTTGTTCATGTAGAGCAGGAGTCTCCAAACTTTCCAAACAAAGGGCCAATCTACTGCAAATTTAATTTAAACTTTATGGGGGCCAGACTATGGCCAGTCGGTATAGAATATGCCCAAGCATCAGTGGAAGTAAACAATGCCACAGGATTAGTGGTCAATATAAAAAAACAAATAACAGCATTGGTGTCAGTGGGAGAAATAGTGCCTTGTATCAGTGGAAGGGATAGTACCCTAAAGGCCAGATAAAGGCAAGTAAAGGTCCACATCAGTTTGGAGACCCCTGATGTAGAGGATCATCTCTGTTGTGGACCCTAGCTCTCTATTAAGCCTCACTTAACTGCTTGCCCTTTTAGTCTCATCTAGAAAAACTATTCCTCAAAACATTTGCCTCTCAAAATCCTTTAGCAGTAAGTGATTCCCGCGGTCCCTCAGTTATTGTCCAACAGGTATACTCTTGATGGGTGCCCATGAATGAAAGCTATTTGCATGGAGTAGACTATTGGATGCAGTGGGATTCCTACATAAATATGTTAACAACTTTCTTTCTTTATCTATCTTGATTGTTAGGTAAAAAAAGTCACTTTCATGGCATCACATGTGCTGGTGTGCTAAAATGTGCAACTGGCAACCATAGGCCCCGCTGTAAAATAGTAAAATAGTCTGTTCTAGCTGCATCCTAAAATAAAATGTAATTTTGATAGTTTGGCTGTTGAGTTTGTTTTTTTTTCATGTTTGTAAGCTCTAGGAGCAGGGCCCTATGATTCCTCCCTTATGAAACTGTATTGTAATTATACTGTCCGCGCTTATGTTGTAAAGTGCTGCGTAAAATGTTGGCGCTATATAAATCCTGTATAATAATAAAGTTTTTTTTTTTCTTGCTTGTCTCTAAAGGATCCACCAACCTCAGTATCACTTGGGCTTCGAATGGAAGAAATGATTTTTAACTTGGCCGATACACACTTATTTTTCAATGATTTGGAAGTGAGTACAGTTTCTTTTGGTTAGAAAGCTGATTCTCATTTTCAGAAATGGGAGGCTCTTTAAGATTGATGTGTATTGTTGAATTAGCAATTAGTTTTATTCAGTATGGCAATGCAAAGAGAGGTGCAAAAAGCAGAAAGTCATCATAGCTCTGTGCACTTCCTTTTTGAATAAGCCTGTATGTGTTTCCTTTGGCAGATCTCTTTTCTGGCCTAAAATAATCGCTAACACTTTATTTGAAGACAAAAAAATAATATTTTATTGCATAATTTTTATACTTATACTCATGGGTTAAAGCAAGAGATACAGCATTGTTCACTGATGCATCCTATGCTAAAAGCCATGCACTATGAATTTCTAGTCATGCTTAATGCACTCCTTCCCTAAACTCTGATCTGTAAAGAGAACCTGTCATTTATTTACAGCTCTGAATATGACAGTTAAAGTTAACTTTGTCATTCAGAGCTACCAATGAACCCACCAACCCATGATGCTCAGTGCACACATATGGACTTTTAGCACTAAAGTTAGGTCTTTGACATCTCCCTGTCCCCTGCATCCCTTACATTGCAATGTTCCATACCCCTCTAACCGACTGAGAAGAAGGTGTGGCATGGAAGGGAAAATGGTCATGTCAGAGGTCTCACTTTGGAGCTGAACACCCTATTTTCAGTAGGAACAATTAAAATACATGCAAGTGCCAGCTTTTGCTTTTGTGTATTTCAGAAGTGTGAGCAAGTCACAGGTTTACTCTAAAGCATATCAGTATCCAACAGCAAAAATGTAATAAGTTACAGTTTATAAATCCTTAGATAAGGTGGTTGCATTGTTTTCCTTCTTTCAGGCTTATATTAATTATCCTGCCAGTAACACACTATCTGCCCTGGGGTGACAACGCTCACCCACTGTTGTCACCCTAGGCTACTCTACAGACTTGGACTACAAACAATTCCCCCTCTTTTTATCACTATTACATAAGGGGAATGATTTGTTAGTTCACATAGAATAGCTGGGAAAGCTGATAACATTACTTGAAATATTAGCTGCGTGAGAAGTTACAAGGGCACTGGAAATCTGGCAAGATTAACAGGTGTTTTTCTGTACTTGCAGAAAATGTACTTAGCCTGAAAAAAAGAAAACAAATGCAGCCAGCACATCTTAGGACTGGTAAGCTGCAAAATATTAAATGTTTGTTCTTGGGTTTAGATATCCTATAATGCACTACAGATATATGTATATATTTATTTATTACAGGTACTTATATAGAGCTGTCAATTTATGCAGTGCTTTAGATATATATATTGCACATTCACATCAGTCTCTAACCCTCAAGGAGTGTACAATCTAAGGTCCCTAACTCACATTCATACATACACATACTAGGGACAATTTTAGACAGGAGCCAATTAACCTACCAGCATGTCTTGGATATATACAATGCCTTAAAAAAGTATTCATACCCCATTAAATTTTCCATATTTTGTCATGTTACAACCAAAAACGTAAATGTATTTTATTGGGATTTTATGTGGTAGACCAACACAAAGTGGCACATAATTGTGAAGTGGGAGGAAAATGAAAAACGGTTTCCAATTTTTCTTTACAAATAAAGCTGTGAAAAGTGTGGCGTGCTTTTGTATTCAGCCCCCCTGAGTAAATACTTTGTAGAACCACCTTTCACTGCAATTACAGATGCAAGTCTTTTTGGGGATGTCTCTGCCAGCTTTGCACATTTTTGCCCATTCTTCTTTGCAAAATAGCTCAAGCTCTTTCAGATTGAATGGATAGCGTCTGTGAACAGAAATTTTCAAGTCTTGCCACAGATTCTCAATTAGATTTAGGTCTGGACGTTGATTGGGCCATTCTAACACATGAATATGCTTTGATCTAAACCATTCCATTGTAGCTCTGGCTGTATGTTTAGGGTCATTGTCCTGCTGGAAGATGAACCTCCGCCCCAGTCTCAAGTCTTTTGCAGACTCGAACAGGTTTTCTTTTACGATTAGTAATAAAGAGATAATATGCGAGCGCTATCCGGGGATCTAAAAAGGAAAGCAGCTAGAACACCAAAAAAGGTAACCAAGAAAGAACCTTCCAGTAAAGTACATGTATATATATATAAGGTGCAGCGCTAAAATAACATAAATAACATATTATAAATCAAGTGCAAATATCAGATCACACTGAGGTGAGATTGAGTGAAATGAAAAGTCCCAAAATAAAGGCCCAACGTGGGGATCCAATAGATCCTAATGGGTGCGTGGGATAAATTTCCAGTGTACCACACGGTGAATCTGGGGTAAAAATCGCGCACTCACCAGAAGTGCGTCAAAAATACGCATGTAAGATTTATCCTGTAGTACCAGGTAGCGGTCATCAATTGCCAAGATAAGGACAGGGTCATACACCTTCCAATCGCAACTCGGGGTGGGTACTCCAAAATTCTTAAACGTGTCTCAAGCGTGTCACCATCTGGGGTCCCCTTTTTGAACAGATTCTGCAAGTGGGGACTCTCATTGAAGAGAGCCCAATAAGGGACACCACTTAGCGTGATACCGTATACACTGAGTTTATTGAATCAGAAGGTAACACAACATGAATTGTAGGTAAAATGAAAGTAAACACTGACCAGATACTACTCAGGATGGCCACCTGCGGTGGTCAGACGTCCGGATACTGTAGCCCCCCTCTACGATTGCCTGTATTTGGCTCCATCCATCTTCCCATCAACTCTGACCAGCTTCCCTGCCCCTGCTGAAGAAAACCATCCCCACAACATGATACTACCACCATGGGTATGTTTCACGGTGGGGATGGTGTGTTCAGGGTGATGTGCAGTGTTCGTTTTCCACCACACATAGCATTTGAGTTTTAGGCCAAAAAGTTAAATTTTGGTCTCATCTGACCAGAGCACCTTTTTCCACATGTTTGCTGTGTCCCCCTCATGACTTCTTGCAAACTGCAAATGGGAATTCTTATGGCTTTCTTTCAGAAATGACTTTCTTCTTGCTACTCTTCCATAAAGGCCAGATTTGTGGAGTGTACAACTAATAGTTGTCCTGTGGACAGATTCTCCCACCTGAGATGTGGTTCTCTGCAGCTCCTCCAGAGTTATCATGGGCCTCTTGGCTGCTTCTCTGACTAATGCTCTTCTTGCCCGGTCTGTCAGTTTAGTTGGAAGGTCATGTCTCGGTAGGTTTGCAGTTGTGCTATACTGCCATACTTTTCGAATGATGGATTGAACAGTGCTTCATGAGATGTTCAAAGCTTGGGATTTTTTTTTATAACCTAACCCTGCTTTAAACTTCTTCACAACTTTATCCATTACCTGTCTGGTGTGTTCCTTAACCATCATGATACTGTTTGTTCATTAGTGTTCTCTAACAAACCTCTGAGGGCTTCAAAGAACAGCTGTATGTATACTGAGATTAAATGACACACAGGTGGACTCTATTTACTAATTAAGTGACTTCTGAAGGCAATTGGTTCCACTAGATTTTAGTTAGGGGTATTAAAGTAAAGGGGGCTGAATACAAATGCACACCACAATTTTCACATATTCATTTGTAAAAAAAATTATGAAAACCATTCATCATTTTTCCTCCACTTCTACCACAATTGTGTGCCACTTTGTGTTGGTCTATCACATAAAATCCCAATAAAACACATTTAAATTTTTGGCTGTAACATGACAAAATGTGAAAAATTTCCAGGGGTATGAATACTTGCTGCATAGTTGCATACATTAGAGGAAAACCCAAGGAGTATTCATTAAAAAGCCTAGGGTGAGGTAAGTGTAATGTGAATTTTACAGTTGTCTTAACAGGGCACAAAACATTACAAACTTTGCAATGCCCACTGTGCTCCTACTGTCCACACAACACTTTGCTCTGTAGAATGCTGGGAAGCCAACAAATCCCTGTAAATTCCTATGGAGCTTATTCTTTTAGCTCAGAAGCTTACTTCCCCAAAAATTTAAAATTAGTCTTGTCTAATTTTTTTCCCTAAAATAAAAATGTCCCTTACCTCTTCTTTAGCAGTCTCCTGCTGGCACTGTCCTCTCCTACCCTACTCTGATAGCAAGCTGTGTGCTGAGGGGGCACCCATGTGGGTTTCCTCCCAAGCCAGGCTATTTGCATCCATAGATGAATACGGCATGGCTCAGCCACACCCTTGTGCTTCCTCCTAACAGGATTTGACTGACAGTAGCAGGAGCCAATGGCTCCCACTGCTCTCAATCTGTTCTGTGAGAGTAGAAAGAGAGACCAGTGCCTGGGGACAGCATTGGATTGCAAGAGGACTCAGGCAAGTGTTTAGGGGGGTAGGAGGAGGAAACAAGTAGTAGAACATTTTTTTACCTTAAAAATTAAGGTGAAAAAATTATTTGCCTTTAGAACCATATTCAATTAGCCATTTTGATTTCAAAAGCACATTACTATAATTACAGCTGTAAATTAAAGTATTTCTGAAGCATTTTAAGGCTGCAATTATTTATTTGTTGTGGTGTGTGAATAATGACCTTCATTCATCTGCTAACTCAACAGAGCTCATATTGTAATTGTAGCCATTACAGGAATAATGATTCAGCAACATTGCATAAGAACAGAATTATATTTTTCAATGTTAACAAATGTCATGCTAAGGGCCATAGATGGGTACATGTTTCACTAATGACAAAACACAAGATTTCTACCTATTTTAAAAATGATGAAGCCAGAACCCATCATAGCTTTGTTCATTATCCTAGCATTTTTTGTGCTAAAAGGGCAAAGGAAGATTCTGACAGAAAAAAACACAGTGGAGTCGATTCACTAAAACTAGAAAGTGCAAAATCTGGTGCAGCTGTGCATGGTAGCCAATCTGCTTCTAACTTCAGCTTGTTCAATTAAGCTTTGACAAAAAACAAAACAAAACTGGAAGCCAATTGGCTTCTCCAGTTTTAGTAAATCAACCCCAATGTGCTTCAGCCAAGATCCAACTAAAGCAACATATTCCTCTAGTTCTGGTACAGGGTTGGACCCTTTCTTTACTATAAATGTGTGTAGCTCTATGTCCAGGTGGAGATGAAGAACAAGATTAGGGGGAAAGGATAAGGAAATGGGGGGATGAATATGTTTGTCATGGGACTGAAATGCTTCTGGAATATGCATTGGTAGATAGGTGTTTTATATACCACCTGCAGCATTCCCACAAAATATCTATGCTTTCTGATGGTAGAGAATATATCTGCTGCCAGTTTTCACAGATATGGCCAAATTGGACATGTGCAGCATGTCTTTAAATATGTAAAGCGCTGAGCAAACTGTTGGCGCTATATAAATCCTGTATAATAATAATATTAATAATGCAGAGAGAGACATTACAAAAGTTTTATAGTCACTTTAGGGAAGGAGAGGTGGTACTGGAAGGGCACATCAGTGTCAGCTACAAAGTGCAGTTCTTAGTTTAGATATTCCCACAGGTTTACTCTAATTCCCACTTCTTGTAAAGTGTACCTAAATTGAAATGTTTTACAATTTGTTTAAAATTGGGAATCACTAAAACCCCTGTCAGGTTTTATTTGTCACCTGTGTACCATTTAGGGGGAATCTCCCTTTACTTTACTATTCAATAGATGCAACAGCAAATGACTGGAAATCTCTCCAAAGGGAGAGAAATCTCTGCTTAGACAGTAGACACCAGAAGATGTGTCTCCAATGGAAGAGTTCTCCTCTGTTCCTAGTCACAAATCAAGCTTTTGGATTTTCCTTCAGTTTTAGGCATGGGGACAGTGATCACCAGGACAAATAAAGATCCCCATATCCATAGGGCCAGGATAATGAGGATGAGACCTTTGTCTCCATCAACATGGCGACAATGTACCCTCTCCATGTTGAGGGCATGTGGCACATGTTCATTGGCCCTCGTGCCTGAATAAGAGTCTGGTATATTTTTTGGGGTCCCACACCATTTTTGTTTTGCTTTATTTTTTTATTTATTTATTGCTTGGGTTCCTCTTTAAAAACCCATTTCAGACTCCTATGTAGGATAAGGGTTAGGTATAGATTCTTAGAGGGACCTTACACCTTTTTTGTTTTTGCATATTTGCATGGACTCCCCATTAAAAATCCATACTAGACATCTATTTATCATATGAATTTGAATTTAATTGATTTTAATTTTTTAAGGGCTACTTCATGCAATGTTTTCTTCTGCAGGGCATGTGGCCTGGTATGGTTCATGGAAGGGAGGGACACACTTGTTTCATGCCTGGATAAGGCTCTGGATTGGATTTTTAAGGGAGACCCTATGCAAAGACTAATGTGTTCCCAAGGCCCCCCCCCCCAAAAAAAAATCCATACCAGACCAATATCCTAGATAGGGGTGTGACTTGCATTTTTTTTGGTTGGGGGGCGGGGCATGCAAAAAACAAGATCATGTTGTGTTCTCCCTTAACATTCCATACCAGACCCTCATTCAGGCATGCAACCTGGATTGCAGGAAAGGGAGAGGCAGTGAACAATCATCCCTCCTCCTTAATCCTACCATGCCACATGTTCTCAACATTGGGATGATAGCTTGCAAGGAGGGGACTTATCAGAGTCTGAAAGCTCCCTTTAAGATAAGGGGGACCAAAGATATCCCCCTCCAAGTGAGTTGACTAAGGGATACATGGTACCCCTTTTTATTCATTAAAAAAATTACATAGTTAATAAACACACACCATCCCTTATTAGAGCCAATGTTTTTTTTTGTCATCTAGCGATATATTGTAGACCCAACATTAATCATGAAAAACAACATCCAAGATGACCTGCCGGACATGACAACCCGCATGACGATCCTCTACTGATGATAGTCCAGTCACATATGACATTTCCCTGGCAAGGTGCTACATTTCAACAAACTGGCAGGCATGCTGGGTGACATCATTGACCAAATATGTCATGATATACTTGATCATTAATGCAGACATTCAGCAGCTGGCCGATGAGCTGTCATATGTAAAGGGAGTAACAGTGGAAGTAGTAGCAGAAAGAGTGGATGTATTATCGGTGGGTCATTTTGGCATTGTTCATCAAGGATTTGCTTTGCTGGATTACATGACTGATGGTACAATGTTTTTTTCAGGAGGATTTTGGCTAGGTATGGTTTGGGATGGTAAGTGTGCGCTCACTGTTCCTCCCTTTTCTGACCAGTCTAGCTGCACGTCTGAATATTGCCCTTATATGGATTTTGTGGGCATACTTTTTTTTCTGGGTTCCCCCTCTTAATCCACATCAGACCCTTATCCAGGCATGCAGCCTTAGTGATCATGAAAAGAGAGAGCAGTGAGCATGCAACTCTCTTTCTCCCTTAACTATATAAGCCCACATGCCCTTCAAAATCTGTACCAAACCCGTATCTTTGATAATGGTCTGGTATAAGTTGGAAGGGGGACAGAAAAATGTCTCATTATGTAATTTCAACCTCAGTCACATCATCCAGCAATGTAGATCCATCAATCACAATGACTGATGCAATGTTGACACACTGACACAGACATGATGATCCGCACAGATGATCCTCTCCTGCTGGGCTTCCTTTGCAAATGACAATATCCTGGCACAGCTGAAATTACCATATAGGTAAACCATATAGTTTTATTTATTTATTTCAGGTACTTATATAGCACTGTCAATTTACGCAGCACTTTACATATATATTGTACATTTACATCAGTCCCTAACCCTCAAGGGGCGTACAATCTAAGGTCCCTAACTTACATTCATACATACACATACTAGAGCCAATTTGGACAGGATTAGCAAATAGTATATCATATTTAGACAGGATCCAATTAACCTACCAGCATGTCTTTGGAGTGTGGGAGGAAACCGGAGGAAACTCCAGGCAGGTGGTGCCGTGGCTGGGTTTTGAACCAACAACCCTAATACTGCCAGGCAGAAGTGCTAGCCATTTAGCCACTTTGCTGCCCTATGTGGTTATTGATGTCACCCAGATTTCATATTGGCTTGTTTACAGCTGGCAGATAGGAAGTCATTACTTTGGTAGCAGTATTAATACTGCCATACACTTTTCAAAAGTAGTATTTTTTTCAGTGGGAATGAATGGTAGCACATGGTGATGGGGCTGCACAAGGATTTTTTTTAATACATCTTGAAATTCACAAAAATGATGTATTTTGGCCCTAGATTATCAAAGAGAGTAAAGTGTCAGGTATTACTTAGCACCTGGTGATTATTTTTACCTGTAATTTTACTAACTAGTAGTATATTTTTTTACCTGTAATTTAACTTTCTAGCTACATAGATGAAAATACTAATTTCAAGTAGTATGCCATATACAGGTGAAAAGCTAGTTACTACACAGTCCTAACATTTGTTCAAATTTGGGAGCAAAGTCGATCTTAAAAAAATATCTTAAATAGAGCTAAAAATGAATTCCAGTTTTTTGGACATAATCATATAGTGTTTAAATGTGTAATAACTAACTACAATTCTGGTGAGGCTTGGTACCGGCTATCCCAAAAAAGAAGCGAATCCCAACACTTGATCACTCCAAATTTTCAAGCTTGGTTGTCACTGTAACTATAAAGAGATATTAGTCAGTATTCATACAAAGATTTTTGCTCTTAAAAACCGTAATAATCCAAAAGGTGCATGCTTCCGGAAAAAAAACAAGCTCTAAAATGCTTCAGCAGGAAAAGCACAGGTAATAACGCAGTCTATTTAAGGGTGTATGTATAACCAAGTCCACTGTCCTTGAGACATGCTGTTGAAAAAATGTGAATCCACAGGGAAAGTATACATAAATGGCACAATGACCACAGGAATAGGTTGAAATGGCTACAAAAGTTAACATGGTGTACACGTCCACCTTTAGAATCCAGACAGATGTTTATATCATATATAAAGAACTCTACAGTGACCTGTCCTGATGAAGTGCAATACACTTTTTTAATTTCACAAGCAATAGTATAGGCAGTAGAATGAACAGTCTCTGAGACAATGCACAATGGGTAATATCTTCAATTACCACTCTCGAATGGTGGTCTCCAGTCTTCATTCCACTTCTGTTGTGCTCAGGAAAGTTTTTATTTAGTAGTTGTTCTCCTACATCCAGGTGGAGTAAGGATTCTTTGGGGTAGTCTGACCCACAGAGGAGATCCTGATGGGGAACAGTTTTAAAAGCACAAGGAACTTTGGAAAGGTGACTGCTTACATCACTTTGGGGAATTCCATGTTTGGGGTACGGCTTACTATGGTGAATGATGTCCACATTAGGTACCTTGCACAACCTCATCCTTGGTACAGTATATGTTATAATGCTCCTTAAGCTTGAGGAAGGATCAGGCAGTTTATGGACAGCTTTGCACCAAATTTGTTAATTGTATGTAGCTGTTCAAACTAAATGTGACTGATAATACATTAAAGCAAAAACACTGCTGTCTGGTTGTAAATGTTTATTGCATAATAAAATGTGTGCCTTTGTCTTGCTGGCATAAGGAATAACAAACTGGCTTTATACTGTAGGCTCCAGTAGTGAGAAATCCCCACCAGTGTTAACTGTTCCACATAATTACCCCAGTCATTGCAAAGCCAAATTATGAAGTCTGATGAATTGTCTATAATGTGGAATAAACCAGTAATTACAAAGTCCAGATGCAGGAGAATGGGACACCTTTATTATGGTCTTTTGGGCGGGGACACAAACTACTTTGAAGAAATCTCACCACTTAAGTCTACCGGAGAATACAATATGAACGGATGATTCAACTTAGCAGTGCCCTCCCAAAACTTGTCGATGTCCCTACAAATCTAGAGCACTGCTACTTGCATTCACAGAAACACATACAGTTTTGACAGTTAAAGACACATGTTGGCATTATTTTTCTTATTCTGTTAGTCTTTGAAAAGTAATTACTATTTAATGTCAGTTGTATAAGAATTATCTGTTATATACTGATTACTATACTGTAATGTAAGCTAGTTTTTGTTGCTTACCCCTTACAGCCACGGAGAGATAGACATATTACACTAGCAAACTCATTTCATTATATGAAAGTCACTCTTTCCTGTACTGTTACAGTAACACAAAAACACATTCAGTTTCACTTGGGTATAGACAGCTGTTTATTTAAAACCCCATCGTTAAGCAAGCTTGTGGCAGGGCTGCCAACAAGCATTAATCATCGGCTTGCTGTTTTGCTGGATTTTGCAAATGTATGTTATTTCAGATAGGAGAAGGAATCCGAAAGGTTTGAATACATCTTCTCCTGATCAAAGTTAATTGGCGGCAATTGGCCTTTAAATATTCCCTGATGTTTCCTCTTTCAAAATCAAGCAAAATGCGCCTTATTTAATGGATGAGCCAAAATCATTAGAAAATGCCAGTATGTGACAGGCTTGCAGTGTGGTTTCTTCAACATCTGTCCTGTATTTTGATTTCTTTTCATCTGCCGCGAGAGCAGCTCAGCACAGATGAATTGGCAACTTATATTGCAATCAAATAATTTACATGTGCTTTATTTTTCTAACATTCCATGGCACAGTTATCCCTTGACTGAAAATCTGGAATTATTAGGAATTATTCCTATGCCACAAGCATTTCAGATTTTTTTTTCTACGTTATTTGTCCTAAAAAATACAAACTGCTAACTGCGCTCCTGTTACGTGGGCCCGTGTTTTTGTTAATAAGGGTATCTTTGATTAAGTCATCTTATTTTCTGTTTAGCTTCCAATTATTGCACTTAGAGGAATGACCCTAATGTAAATGGCAATTTAAGTAAAGGGAAAGTCATATGTCAAGTTAAATTTGTTGTAATGTGGTGAACATGTCACAAATTATTTAGTAACAAAAGAAGCAAGTCAAGTACAGTACTTGCAGGCAGCTCTGAAAACTTTAGCAATCAATCAAATTGCTGCTTCCATTTACCCAGCACATAAAAAATTCTAATCATTGTTTGTTTCATTTCTGTTATACTTTGTGCTGAATTTGAGGTCTACGTCAAAGTCTAGGATTGACATTTAAAATTGAGAACATTGCAAACAGTGCTAAATTATACCAAATGTAAACTCTATGTTTTCAGCAGTCATCAGGCAGATATGGATGATAATAATTATAATCTAACTTCAGAGGTTTTTTATTTTTTGTATTAATTGCTATCAGGGGCGGACTGACAACTCATGGGGCCCCTGGGCAACAGAGGATCATGGGGCCCCTGTGTCCTTGCCCAAACTCAAAAAAGCCTATGAAAAAGGTACCAGGGGCATCTCATGGGGCCCCCTACTGACCCCGGGCCCTTGGGCAGTGCCTGAGTTTCCAAATGGTCAATCCGCCCCTGATTGCTATGATATTGGGTGATGACAGGCTAGTGTGATATGCCGGCTTTGGTAGGTCAGTCCCACAGTTCTTAATCTGTTATTTAGGATGTATATAGTCAATGATAGAAATAAACTAGGTTAATCTTCTAGAATGTATAACATCATTGCCCATTAAGGTAAATGAATCAGGAAGAAAAAATATAGATATCAAAAAGAAATGAATAACAATTATTGTTTTGAAACTGGCAAGTTAAAATGTTACTAAACCCACAAAAGTAAATATATATATACTGTGTATATATATATATATATATATATATATATATACAGTAAAGCATGCTTGTTATACTCACTGTGGAACCTAAGGGGTTAATCCTCTGCATTGTTTAAAAATGCTGTTTGATCCTGACTTCTCTGATCCTCCCCTTCTTCCAGTGCCCCCCTCTTATCTCCTGATAAGACATCTTGTGTGGAGACACTTTGCACATGCTCAGTTTGGTGTGTATTGCTAGAGAGGCTTTTTTTTTCTTGGGAGAGTGCATGTGATCAGCACAGAGCGAATCAGCACTGTCCAGACAGAGGTCAGGGGTTCTGCATCCTCCTAGAACAGAAAGAAACTCATGCTTTAGCCAGTTCTGTGCTCAAGACTGCTCTAACTCCTGATGTGAAAAGTTATTTTGCAGTTTATATTTACTAAAATAATTGCATTTCCATGTTGTGTGTTTTGTGGGAGACCAGATATAGTGAATGCAGGGTCCTGGGTTTAGTAACACTTTAAACAAAAATTTAATTGCTGTAACCTCTTAAAGTGTATCTAAAAGTAAAAAAAAATAGACATTTAATTTTTTGCAGCTCACCCGTCCTAGATAAGTTGTATTATTATTTAGGCGTTTTTTCTTTTTGTTCACCTGGCAATCTGGCCAATAATTCATTCCTGTCTTAGGATGGCTACCCTCGCACCTTCTCTGGAGGAGCAATGGAGCCACCCTTGAACATTACATAAATGAGCTTTACATAAATGACTAACTAATTAAAGCCTAACTCCAGTTATTACTTTTTAAATAGTTGCAGCAACAGTTTTTTCCCCTTTTGGGACAAAGGTTTTGACTACTGTATATTAATAAAAGCTGACCATTGCATGCACTTCTGTTAGTGTTAAAGGGTTTGTCTCACTCAACCCTCTAGCTGCACTTTTGCTGTACAGATTGGTCTATTAAAAGAAAAAAAATGACAGACTCACTGGCAGGATACAAAAGTGCTAAAACTGTGTTAAATGGGGACAAAACAAAGACTGATGTGTTAATGCTATTGACAGACTGCATCACATATGTCATTTCTGATTTTGCCCACAGTGTCACTTTAAGTGCTACAAAAATGCAACTTTTTAACCTAGTACAAATACATTATCTATGGATGCCAGCTCTTATGGCACCCATAGACATTAAATGTCATCTGATTCAAATGATTTCCGGCAGATCAGACATCAAGTTCTATGTTTGTAATTAGCGGGCACCCCCCTTTCCCTTTCCCCGATCTTCCTGACTGATGGCTCACTATTTGTAAAAAATCTTTAAGCAGACAGATTGTGCCTGTACTATATGTCTGACTTTGGAGTGGAATGATGGTCTGTTGAATTCCATATTTATTTGGTTGATCCTGCCTCAGAGACTAGTAAGAAACTAGACAACTATTAAAAAAGAAAAGAGTGGAAACAGAACTTCAAGAGCTAGAGCGTACCAGAAAATGTGAAACTCAGGAATTGATCAGTTTATTGTAGGAGACAGCCAGCGATACCTTCTTGGCTAACATTCAAATCTGACTTCAATGCCTATGTTCACTGAAAGCCACATACCCTGCAGGGTCCATGGAATTCCCTGATTAGCAGCCGCAGGTCTTGTATGCAAACAGCTGACCCCTCTATGTGGAGAAAACAGCTCCTCTAGCCAGTTAGTGTCTGGTATGTTGAATGGACAGAAGGAAAATAAAGCTGAAAGATGATAAAATTGATCATTGTGCACACTTACCAAATATATAATATGTCTGTTGACCAAGTATGGGCCCTGAACATTTTGGGATATGGATTTGAGACTAGCTACCTGTTTTAAAGTGATACTAAACACACACTGTTT